>NC_141873.1:410369981-410673011 GCF_056163025.1 Triticum urartu
AACTTCTTATGCAATTTATTACAGTCGTTTTTTTGGTTGGCCAGGGCCAATTTCTCATATTTATGTGGGTTCCAAACTATTTTTAATACCGAAATGTCGAGCCAGATTTAAAGTACTTTGAGGATATATTTAAATTAGGTTAATGCCTAGTGAAATAGGAATCTGAAAATGTGAAAAAATTCAGAAATTATAAAGTAATAGCCAATTTGTCATCTGTTTTTATATTTAGAACCCATTTCATATTACTTTCAAGATTTGCAGATGTCTTGAAAGAGTTGCAGCCCATCAGCGCGTAGAAAAATAAGTAGGCCTGGATTGGGTATTCTTCAGAAAAAATAAACTGGGCTCATTTTCACAAAGAAAAAATAGCTGGGCTGGTCACATGGTGAACATAAAATATAAGCCTGGGCTAAACGGGCCACAGCCCAGTTCAAACCCTGCTCCGTCTCAACAATACCAAACAAAAAAATACTGCTCGAGTAGCTACGTCCCAGGTGTCAGCCGATCTTGTGTTGTTCTCTTGTCTATTTACTATATACGCTCACAATGTCATGGGTCCCAGATGCCAGGAAAACACTAGGAGGAAGCATTTTATTTTTCCATACGCTGACATGGTGGGCCCCTACTGTCATCCTCTCCACGTACTTCTGCTGATTCCTGTTGTTTGTTGACCATGTTGACAAGGCTATAGGGCGGCGGCGCGGCGAGCGCACCAAAGCGCACGGAGGACGTCGGCGTTAACGATTTAGGAGACGGTGGGGCGGCGATGCGTGTGCTAAGGCACAGCCAGCCGTGGGAGGCGGAAGCAGGCGGCCCCGTCGGCGCTGGTTTGGTTTTGGTGGCTGGAGGAAGACAGGACTGAAGAAACACGACAGACTGTAAAAGCAGCAGGAGTACTTAACAACCTTAACTGAAACCAGCAGGGGCACTTAACAACAAAAGCTGAAAGCAGTATGAGTACTTATACAGGTTCAACCGTACAAAGCACGCCTCGAACAGTGCTACTTTGCCTACAGTTAACCAAGGGTGAGGCCGCCAAGCCCCAGGACAAGGGCCAGGCGCCACCCCGCGCATCCACCACCTTCTGAAAGCGGCTTCATCTCGCAACATGGTCAATAAACAGGATATTCGCTTTAGAGACATGGAAAAGCATGAACATAATCTTCTGTCCTATTCTCCCAGATGGACGGGCCTTCATTATTTGAGACCACCCATGAATAAGTATATTTTCACCTCCAAGGGGAATTGAGTAGGTCGACATAAACATCATGTTGTGACCAAGCGCAAGTCTGACCCGACCATGGGCAGGCATCTGTATAGGAACAATAGAACTCGGCAGTTCCTGTTTCAAGAAGATCACAGCTGTAAAACTGTGTATAAGCAATAGTTTATGAACAACATATATAACAGAAAACAGCTCGTACCATAAGTTTCTCGACACAGTTGGACCTGTTCAACGAGTGCAGCAGTGGCACACATATCCCACGTGGCCTTCCACCATTGAAATGCCCCACAAGGACCTCAAGACGATCAATAAAGTGTAGGAACTTGTGGATGTCGATCCTGTCAACTTCAGTGCCATTAGTAACAGCCGAGTTATTACAGAGTAACAAACGAGCAGACTGCTTAACTCTGAAAAAACCTACACGTGCCACCAATTATAGGAAAATATTAGTTAGAAGTAGCATCTTCGTGAGAGATTCGTTGCTACTTCTAAAGTTAAATTGTGATTAGTTAGACAGAATAGGTGGATTAAGAAGTAATCGAGGCAACAAGCAAGAACCAGATACAAAACTAACATGGATGAACAATTGGAACGACGTCGGGGTGGAAGATCGCAGTGAAGATGAGACCAGGTTCTGCTATTTCCATCAACATTCGTGCGCCAACTTTCAGTCCGTAACACTTGAGAAAGTTTATCCAGGTTCGGCCATAAAAAAGCAGCGATCTTCTTGGTTCATGAACCCAACTCGGAACTTATATCCATGGCTTGTCTTCACTGTGACCATTAAACTAGTGTATTTAGTTATGGCAAGGCCGAGCATCTTGAGTACATGTGTTCTAGCAGAGCAAATAATACACTGCAGGAAAAGTAATATGAGAACACAGCATGTTCAAAAAAAACCCACCCTCTCGGATAGAAAAGAGGATTCTAGAAACATACTGTGCGCATTTCAAAATGCTGTGTTAGGATGAGAAGGAACAAGTGTGGCGTCTCGCCGAGGGCACAGAAACCTATAGGGTACTCGCACTTTGGGCACTGCAAATGAAACACACTAGATTCAGTAGGAAGAAAAATGCATCAACGGCGGCGGCAGCCATCCTAGCATTACCTGTGACCAAGGGACTTGGATTTATCGGGGATGGATGAAGAATTCGTACCTGGTTTTCCATGAGAAAACCCTATGCAATCGCTGAGATGGGGTTTTCTCTGAACAAGCAGACGAGGAAGAAGGGGATTCAGGCCCAGTGAAATATTGCCGCTACGTCCATCTAGATTACTGCTAAAGCTGGAAAGGGGGGTTGTGATTTGACGGCTCATTGGGCATTACTGCGGCGCTACAACCGGGGTGTGTCTACCGTGAAGTTGTGCACTCTAATTTGTGCATACGGCACATGGACCCCGTTGCCGATTGCCCCACATATCAGCGAAAGGAAGTAGAAAGACAGGAGTAACTAGTTACACATAAATATATTTTTTGACAGAGAGATACTCCCTCTGTAAAGAAATATACAAATATTTTATATCACAGGCTCACCTTGCCGAGAAATATACTCCCTCTGCAACGCACGGGCATTATGGGGGTTCAGCTTTTTTATGGGGGTTCAGCTGAGAATATAATACTCAGATAGGCTCACGGTTCTGGACTTTGGGCCGCAGGTCGACCCTGCATGTTTGGGGGCCCATGTGTTCTACCTCAGCGCTTCTCATATTGCAAGCGATCGGTACGGCGCTAGTTTTAGATGATGTCCGAAGGCGAATACACGAAATTGAATAAAGCACGGCAGCTGTTGGAATGAAATCGAACGACAGTTCCTAACCAACAATCAGAGTTGCAATTCTATCAATGACATACCATGTGATAAATAATATTGTTGTGCTACTTATACACACAGGACACTTGTTTCACCATGCCAGATTATTACATCAAAATATCTCGGAGGATAGATCAGTTCGGCAGTTGCATGCTGCTACTGAAGAATTTCAAAGTTGATTTGGACCAGCTCTCCTTGCCGAGAAAGTTCGATTTTGACATCATCCCCTACCGCAAGATATGATTTAGATTTGAACCTTGACCATCCTTTAGCATCAATCATCGTGCGGCCATCCTTTGTACTTACGGTATATTGAGCAGGTTCATTCACACCAAGGCTGCGCATGGTAAGAGAAACTTGGCCGCGGTCGCCCGGATTGTTGAATGACTCCCTCGTTGCTCTAGGAATTCTCTGTTTGCAAGCAAGAAGATATACCCAAACAGTTAGATCAACACAGTGAATCATGTTAAACAACATGGAAAGAAAAAAGAACGAAGCACTTGGGCGGCCAATGCTTACTAAGATGGTGGACATGTCGGTTTTTGTAAGGACTTTGGTATATGAAGTGCGAAGTGCAGCCCAGTCTGTTGCCGGTGCAACTGCATAGGCCGGAGCAGATGAAAGTGCAAGTGTTGGTGTAGGTGCTGAAGCCGCTGCTGCTGTCGGAGATGGTGCTCCTTGTAGAGCTGGTGCCGGTGTCGGAGCAGGTGCCGGTGTCGATGCCCGATCCTCCGGTAGATCAGACTGATCCGCTGACGTGGCCGTTGCCCAATCCTCAGCTGGATCAGACTGAGCCGCTACCACTGTTAGTGCTAGAGCAACTGCCGGTGCTCGATCTGTGCGAGGCAGCGGCGATCGTGTCTGGTCTGCTATGATCGGCTTTCTAACTTGACTAGGATCCGTGACCGTGATCCAGTTTTTTTCTTCATTTCTTTTAAACGCGAGAAGGACTAATTGTGGCATTTTTGTTAAACCAAACTGCAGTTCGTCATAGGGATTCAGCTTGTACTCAGACAACAGACTGATCCAATTTTTTTCCAGTAATATAAGTGATGGACAGTGCCTTCGTTACTGACATGACATAAGAAGTGAAACCTGCAAAAATAGCCATCGTAGAGCAAACCAAACGGTTTATTCTGTGATGAATTTCACATGGCAAAACCTGCATCGTAAAATTGCAGGAAAAGAAAGAAAACATGGCATTAAATCAATAAGATTTAGACAGTAAATCAATAAGATTTACTTGATGTGACACGAGTGAATCCTTACCAGGAAATCACTATGTTGAAGTACTAAACAGAAGATTGATCGTCCAACTACGCGTGGCATGCAGGGGCCCCGCCTAATCCCACAAGCAGGACAGTCCAAAGATCGTGACAAATCGTATGGACCGAACATCCATGGGACTGGAAATCCTAGTGGGTGCGATAAACCCTGCAATGCATACAGATATTGGAGTGTAACCATAATTGAAAAATCATCCTCACAAAAAATATGATCTGGATACTTCAAAATATACAGACTGAATTGAGTGGACAGACATTAACATAGACCGTTCTCAGGATTGACCACACACCAAAAGCGGCATTACTAATAAACAATACAGGGTTCACAAACACAAATCAAGTACTGAACAATAGTACTTACTACAGACAAGCACAGTTGCACTAACTAAACTCTACAGACTATTTCTTGCCACCGACCTACGGGATGAACCCCACATAACTGACTAGGCCATGGACTTCGTGTGAGATGTCTACATGCACCATGACCATCTTGTCAACCTTAGAGAAGCTAACAGAGTGGTCTTTCCACTCATAAACATGATGATGAAGACAGACCGCATCAGATTTGTTGGGAAGCTTTACAAGAACCACACCCTTCATAATCGAAGGCACATCTAGGAAATTGTTGTGGTCAAGTACAGCCTCGAGAACACGCCTGACAACAATGCTACAGGAAAACACTAGTTTAGGACACGTGGCGACAAGGACACAGCAGCTGGATAGTTCAGCAGTAGAACTCATCATCAGGTCTTCCAGTTCACACGGCATGACTTTGAGAACTTCATCTCCACCGCGGACCTGGTTCTAATTCAAACAGAAACCATATTTTATTACTACCTCTGTTCAGAAATATAAGATGATTTTCGATATTATACTCCATATATGACTACATATACGCACATAAATGAGTGAACAAAGACACTAGAACATGTATTAAGTCACATTTTAGTATTAGATACATCTGTATCTAGACAAATCTAAGACAAGAAATTTGGGACAGAGGGAGTAGTTGAAAGTAATGTATAAGAAATCAGTGTCAACCTCTCACATGTTTTGGTCAAAAGAGGAATTTAGAACCATCATTTAGCACACTAAAATCACATGCAAGATCACCCAGAAAGTTGTACTGCCAGTACTAGTATTTTGTGTTAGATGAAAAAACATGATCAAGATCGAGAAAAAGATCATCAAAAAGAGACATTACCTGGACTTGCTTAATGAGGGATCCCGGAGAGGGGGGCTTGGACAGGGCGATGGCTTTGAGCTTGTCCACGGTAGTCTCGGCAGGGTGCTTGCGCTTCTTCGTACCATGAGCCTCGACGGTTTTGGCCAGAGCCATAGACATCACGTCGGCCGGTGCTCCGGCGTCCATCCAAGAGAGGAAGCTGAGAGAAAAGAGTGAAAGGAGGAACGAGATGAGGGAGAAGCGAAGCGAGTGGGGGTTTTGTTCAAGAGAGGAAGCTGAGAGAGAAGAGTGAAATGATGGTTGCTTCGTCTGTCCAACTTAATGCTGGAAAGGAGGGGGTTTTGTGATTTGACGGCTCATTGGGCATTACTGTGGCAGTTCGATCGGGGTAGTCTACCGTCACTCTACTACGGAGTAATTTAGTGCATGGATGGTGGACCCAGGTGCTGGCTGTCCCACACGTCGGCGAAAGTGAGTAGTTTAGTGCATGGCTGGAGGAGGATCCGCACGGTAGAGCGTGTCCACTGTTTTTTTGAAGAAAAAAATGATTACAACAAGCGTTTCCACTCTTACGACGGAGGTGCGAAACACGGCAGCCACTTGAACATACACAGTGCTCCTACTACTAGGCATGTGCAGTGGTTCATACGTCAGTACTACACAATCTTGTTGCTAGTGTAGTAAGATATGACGATAACAATTATGTTGTGCACATGTCAACTACTCCTATATGTAACATAGTACCGCTTTTTTGACTGTCCGATCGAGAATGAACGGTGAGATCAATGTTAACAGAACTAGGTCCATAGCGCACATAGAGTATGGTGCTACAGTACTCCACGAAACATGAACCATATGAAGCACGAATAGTGTTAGGCAGGGTTTATGAAGGGTGCACGGGATGGGAGCAAAAGTTCCCTTCTCGACCCACTTTTGGGTGTTTGGCAGAGTGCATGAAGGGTGCATGAGTCCACACTAGTAGGTTGACAAAAATACACGAAGAGGAAACAACTATATTTAGATGAGAATGCAACCAAACACACCCACACCCTTTGTGCTACAGTGACTGATCTGCACCGTCTGAGTTTGGTCCAACGGTCATGTTGCACCGATACATGGACATGCCCATGTAGAGGGCGCCTAAACACCACCGAAGTCCCATGCAGGGTGCAACCGCCCGCTCCCGGTCGACGAGAGCCAGTGTTAGGCGCCTCACCTCGGACTCCGTGATCTGCTGCGCCGCCATGGCACCAGGTAGAAGCAACGGGGAGAGGAAGCAAAGGGGGCGAAACGGCTGAAAGGCAATGCAATCTACGGGAAGGCGGAGGGAGCGGGGAATCTTTTGGTTTTCACCATAGTAAAACACCAGTCGACGACTTCTCACATCAGGGAGCAGTGGGTTTTTACAGGCGGAGTCATCGTGACTAATTGCTGACGCGCCTGCTCCCATCAATAAAAAATTAAAAATCCTGCCGCGCCTGCTCCCGTCAATCAAAAAATTAAAAATCCTACCACACCCAAACACCAGAGCAACGCCGCGGTGGATATTTAAATTTACCTGCCGGCAAGTAGATAAAAAAAGGGGTGAAAAAACAAATGTGGCGGCGGCCTAGCTAATCGGTCGAACTAGCCCAACTAGCTAGCCACCGTGCTTCATTGATGTACTCGGCAGGAAAGGTGGTCTTTCGTGATTTGACGACTCATTTACCTGCTTTGGCGCTACTACCGAGGAGGACCCAGAAAACGCGCGGTAGGGTGTCCCACATCAGGAAGAATATATGCGTGCACCACCCAGGAGGACCCTGAAACCGCGCGGTAGGGTGTGTCACGTCTCGGCACGGAGGAAAAATGTGCGTGTAAAAATATACTGTATCAGACGTAGTACCTATGGTTCGACCTCGGGACCCAGCCAGTCGGTCGAAAACACCCCACTACCCACACAGCTTCATCATGCAAACGTGGCACAGAGGATAGATGTGGTTAGCTCTGTCTCGACCAGCCACAACGTCTCTTTTTCTAGGCGATTCTTCTATTTTCCAAGCTTTTTTAGTTCTAATAACACCACGGCAAGCTAGCGCCGCTCTTCGTGTGTGCCCGTGCAAAGCTTAGACGATGGAGAGAAGAGAGATTGAGATCGCAGACCTGGGACCCACCAGTAAGTGAGACAACGGTCATGCACGTGTTGACGAGGCACTCCCTCTACTCTACTCAACGCAGGTACTGTATAAAATCAAGTTATGGGACAAAGCCAACAACCGTTCGTTTTTTCAGGCTATCGACTTACGCTTTGTAGTCCAGGTTGCCAGTTCGAATCTCGTCTTTCAGATTTGTTAGTTTTAGGTCCAAATATGATTAATGACAAGTGGGACCCCATGTGTTGTTCCGATATTTCAGTGTAGGATGGTTTTTTTTGAACAAACACTTTGCGCGGTTAGACAAGTAACGACACGAGTTACATGTTTTTTGCAAGTTTACGAACAAAAATGACAGTGGCATAGAATATCACATCCACCCCGCAGCTTAGATACTATGGTGATACGAGTTTTTACACCGTTGGAAGTGAGATCCAATGGCTTGGGAGTAATCTTTGTAATTATGTGCAATTTCCAAACTCTCCAAAGGTTTTTTTGCAAATAAAACATTCAGGCCTCGTGTGTGCCACTGCATCTTCGATCCAACGGCTCCCCGCTGCTCATATTAGGTGCTCCCCGTAGCTTAATTACCCGCTACGGTGATATGAGCATCTAGGTAGTATGATCAGTGATCAGATGGCACATGCGTAGTACTTGTACTTTCTGTGCATTTCCCAAACTCTATCAGCCGTATATTGCAAAAACATTCAAACCTCCTACTGTGGGCCATTAGATCTCAGTGAACTCGTATCACCATAGAATCTACGGTGCGGGAGCACCTCATACTCTCCCGTGCGAGAAAGCGTAAGGTGCTATCACAGCTTGGATGCTACGGTGATACAAGCTTGGAGGTCGTTTGATCTGAGATCCAATGGCATCTGAGCAGTCTTTGTGCTTGTAAGCAGTGGCCAAACTCTTTTGGGGCTTTTCTGCAAAAAAACCATTTGAACCACGGAGGAGGTGTTGGGTCACAAATCCAACGCCTCCGAAGAGCTTGTATCACCAAAGCATCTAAGGTGTGGTAGCACATGATATTCTTACATACAGGAGAATATGATGTCCTCCTTCATCTTAGATGCTACGGTGATACGAGCTTCGAGGTCGCTGGATATGGGATCAAAGGGCATCTAAGTAGTTTTTGTACAAATTGTGTATAATTCTCAAACTCATCAAGGTTTCCTGCAAAATATTAAGACACATCATGTGAGCTGCTATATCTCAGATCTACAAGCTCCAAGCAACTCGTATCGGCATATAGCATCTAAGGTATGGGGGCACATGATATTCTCCCGGGGAGAAGGGGTGGGGGTGCACAACCAATCGGTGGTTGGGAGGGTGGGGACAAATATAATCTAAACAACCCTAAACATAGCTCCACAATTTTATCTAAGGTCGAGGGGTTGACCCCCGACAATCATAGCTCCGCCTAAACACAACA
Source organism: Triticum urartu (assembly GCF_056163025.1). Lineage (NCBI taxonomy): Eukaryota > Viridiplantae > Streptophyta > Magnoliopsida > Poales > Poaceae > Triticum > Triticum urartu. The sequence continues at coordinate 410,379,060 of NC_141873.1, forward strand.
TTTGCATGTACTGTAGTACTAGACTTAATATTCATGTTTCAGTTTCATGTTCATTTTAAATATTGAACTGAGGACCATGGATGTCTTATATTTTACTCCCTTCGTTCCTAAATATTTGTCTTTTTAGAGGCTTCAAATGGACTGGCACATATGGATGTATATAGACATATTTTAGAGTCTAGATTCACTCATTTTGCTCCGTATGTAGTCACTTGTTGAACTCTCTAAAAGACTAATATTTAGGAATAGAAGGAGTATTTTTGAATTCATGTCATACATGCATGGTTTGGAAAAATAGATGCACTATACTTATTGGATTGTTGTTGTGTTCGTGCGTGTGTGTCTCTCTATGTGTGTGTGTGTGGTCATATGCTTGATACATACAAAGTTTTCTCACCTCCATATTGTTCATCTTTTAAATTTTAATTTGCATTGGAAAACTTACTAGGGATACCATGAAATGTGAAATCCATGCTGAGATCACTATATCACAAACTCACTCTAATTCAACAACTTGTCATAAATCCATTACCACGCTGAGATTAGTATTTGCAAGGAAAATACGAGTATTGTAATACACATAGATTCGTTCGGCAAATTAAAAGGTTCCATTTGTATTCTCGAATGGTAGGACCCAACGGCATAACAGCCAGACCTTGGCTCGTGTTGATCCTAAAAAAACAGGCTCGTGTCCTTCGGTGGCATGCGTGGTACGCACATTAGGCAACCCCAACCAGTCGAGCCTCAGTGTTTCAAGTCGAAATATCTGGCGGCCAGAATTCCAGCCCTAGGAAATTCCCCTCATGTCCCCGGTCCATAATGACTACCGATGAACAACGGAGGGATGCTTTAGTAACTAGACAACAATACCTACCGTGCCGAGCAGGGTTCAATTCCCTCGGTCGCCGCTCGTCAAGGTCACCCGTCAACTGCATTGCCTAGTACTACTACTACTACTACTACTACACCAGGATGAGCACAGAATTGAGCCCGTTTGTTCATGCCTAGTACTTGAGTTAATATATCAGGAAATGCACTGGTACGGAGGGATTATCCTTTTACTCTGCATATATAACTTGTCTGAAGTCTAACTAAGCAAAATGTTTGACCAAATCCTTTCTTAAGAAATACAACAGGACAGATGTGCGGCTTGAAAATTTATTGCATGATGTAGGTTATGATATTGTTTCGAATCCTGGATCTTAAATTTCAGAAAATCCAAAAGTGAGCATAAATTCTTGAAACTAAGCATGGTCACGTGATATGGCACAAATATTACTTCGTATGTTTTTTCTTCAATTTGAGACAAGCTTCTTATGACAAGTTGCACAAATGAAGAGCCAAGGTATTTTGGAAAAAAGACCTGTCACGTTAAGGCGAATGCTTTCACTATTGAAACCGTGGGCATTTACGTGCTGCCACGAGTCTCCGCTTCTCATCGGCAGGTGCCGTCCGAGCAAGCGTGTGAGTCGACGGGAAGCGTGCGAGCAGACCGCTGCGCCGGCTGTCAGGGAGGCGTGCGAGCAGACCGCTGTGTAGGCTCACCGGGAGGCGAGCCCTTTGACCAGGCTCCGCCGCCCACCATCGTCCCAACTGCTCCCACTTTTAATGTCGTCGGCGCCGCAGTTTAAAATCAACCCCGCACCACCCGGTATCGCTACAATCCTCTCTCTTCCTCTCCGATTCTCCTGTCGTCTACCTCCAACTAGCCTGACCTAAACGTACGCCATGTCGCATCACGATGGTCTGCCCTTAGTGTTCCAGTTTCCTGAGGAAGACACCCAGCCGGAGTCTCAAGAACATAAGGCACTTTGGAACGAGCTAGAATGGCCTTGCGGGAAGACGTCGCGCCTGTCCCCGCTCCCGTTCCAGCTCCTGTCGCCCCGACTGCGCCAGCGCCCATCCCCGTGGCATTGATGGGCTAGGAGGCGCACATTGTCGCCGAGCTTGATCCCACGGGGTTCCACGAGGTCCCTGCCGACTTTCGCACGCCCGTGCACCTGCCAGCGCATGCACCTGCATGTGCACTGACGCGCACGCCCGTGCCGGTGCCCGTGCACACGAATGTCTTCGCCGCGCCATTGACAGTGCCTGTCCCCGCGCGAGTGCCAGTGCCCCCCTCAGCGGCATGGATGGCCGCCGTCGACCGCTTCCTTGCACCAACGCCAGTCGCCTCCTCCCGCCAGTTGACTCGCTCCGAAGTCCAGGACATTTTGGCCTTCCTTGAAGCTAGGCAAACGTCCAAGAGTACGCCAACAACGGCACAAGACGCCGCCGTCGCCGTCGGTCAGTGGCCTGACGACACACAGAGCACGGAAGAGGAGCCGCTTCCCACCGCGAGACGCCCCCGCCGCCGCCGTGTAATCTAAATTTTCCATGAAAAATGTTCGGATTGCCATGCTTAAAATCTGAACGTTTATCATTTCCGTTTATTTTATATCGATCGTCGTATAATTTAAAGTCGGAGTCAGACTGAACGAAATGTATGGTTTGATCGATTGGATGTTCTACTAGAGTCGTATCAAATTAAATATGAAACATCATCAAGCCACATGTATTCCTTGTTATCCAACGACCTAGACTGCTACAATGTCGAGCGCTCAACACGTTTAGCGTGCAGTTAATTTCATGCCAAAAATAGTGCTAATCACATGACAACATGCAAATAATATCCTAGTAGTTAATATCCGCATGCACTCAATATGCTTCCAAATTAACGTGCATTGCACGTACAGACTGACTAGTGCTGCTAGTACGTGAAACTGGTGCCGTGACTTGTGAACGCATCCAGATATGGTCAACGGCAACATCGCCCGCGAGTTCTTCCTGTTTGCCCGTGCATCTAAACGCAGAAGGGGAGGAGAAAGAGAGCACACATGGAACCCACCAGTAAGTGAAGGCGAATAGTACTGAAAATAATATTACATGTTATCCATTAATTGGGATGTGGTAATATAAAAACATTATGTGAACAAAGGGGGTACAACAAACATTGCTATTATATGTATGTTGCCTATTGACGTGCGGCTTGAAGGCCCGGTCGCATGTTCGATCCTCGTCCTTTATTTTTTAATTTGTATATGGGTCAAAATTTGTTTCATGACATGTGGGCCCCTCGGTGTGTAGTTTGTAGCACATTAATTTGTGGGTCGAAATTTGTTCCATTCCAAGTGGACTATTGGTGTGTAGTTTTGTAGCTTATTTATAATAATTAAAGAGAACAAATAGTTTTTTCGATAATACCATGGTGCGACGTTGAAGGTGAGAAAGGACGTGCGAGAGAGAGATGACCGAGCCTGAGGGAAATCAACTAGGGGAGTTGCGTGGGTTGCAACGGTGTTTGGAGTAGTTGTGGGCCGAATGCTATGAAAATATAATCTAAACCGACCGAAATAAATGCCTACACAAATTAATCCAAGGTTGGAGTGCCCCTCGCAATGTAAATAGCTCCGGCTTTGCGAGGGATGGAGAGGTAGTAGCTTCAACGCGTGGAAGATACGGTGTGAGAAAGCGAGGTCAATCGAGAGACATATAGATAGAGAGACAAAGTGTGGTCCGACATTCATTGAACAAATATATATGCTCTGGAGAGATATTGTCTGATTGAGCTTTTTGGCAAGGGTGAGGGCTGTAAGATAGAGCTTGAGAGATGATCCAGTCACAGATGTGTAGATATATTTTGTGCGTGGGATGAAGCAAGGTCAACCGATCACATAGGGTCGCCGTGCGATCGAAAGAGTGAGATGGGTTGGAGAGAGTGACCTAGATAGACGATGTGCGTCAGAGAGTATACAATGTGAATAGGTCGAATTAGGCTCAAACATGGTGATATATCGTTTTTGTCCGAGAAAGAGCGAGGTCAATCAAGACATATATATAGAGAGAGAGATTGAGTGAGCGTGGCCCACCATGAGGTCGAAAGAGTGGCGGTGGCTTGGATGGACTGGCCTAGATAGACAATCTGCGTGAGAGAGTATAGCGTGTGTCGATCGAGGCCCGAACAGGGAGATATATCATTTGTGTGTGAAAGAAAACGAGGTTAAACAAGACTCAGATAAAGAGAGCGAGATTGAGCGAGTGTGGCCCGCCGTGCGGAAGAAAGATTGAGACAGTATCGAGGGAGTGACCTAGATATACAACGTGCGTGCGTGCGCACAAGAGGTTGGGGGGCTAGATAGGCAATGCATATATTTAGCGCGAGAGGGTGAGAGGGAGAGGGGAGAGAGAGAGCTCAGCATGGGGTGCAATGGCGGGTGTGTGAGGTAAATACATTTGGTAATAGAGTGGAAAAGGGGGTTGTGTAGTTGAGAGACTTAGAGATCGAAACATGGAGAGAAAGGATGAACGTGTGTTGGAAACCGATAGCTTCCTAAGGTGGTTAGGAGAGGAAGATTGACCGATACAGGAAGTATGTAGCGTTTGTGCGGGGGGGGGGGGGGGGGGGCTAAAAACAACATTTGAATGTACATAGTACGAGACTTAATATCGATGTTTCAATTTGGTGTACATTGTAATATTTGAACTGAGGACCAGGCAAACGGGTAATTATTTCGAATTCGTGCCATACTAAGTTTCGAAAAGTTGACATTGACTCAGTTTGTTGTGCTATTTTGTAGGTCATATGTTTGAATCCATCCAAAAGTTTTCTCACTACCATGGTGTTCATCATATACATATGAATTTGTATTAAAAAAGTTGCGTGGATACAGTGAAATGCGAAATCCACGTTAGAATTGGAGATCGCTACGTGACACACACTCTAATTCAAATAACTAACTACATGACACACACTCTAATTCAAATAACTAATTATGTGACACACACTCTAATCCACGTTAGCGTGGGTACCGTTTCGATTTTTTTTTCAAATAACTCCTCATTAATTAATTTATAGTACTCCCTCTCTTCACTTTTATAAGACCTTGAAGACATAACAGTTCATTTTCAGTTGTCTGAAACGACTTACAAAAGTGAATGGATGGAGTACCTCGTTTCGAATGACTAATTATTGCAAGGAAAACATGGGCATGGTAATACATACAGATTCGTTTGCAAATGAAAGAAGATTCGTTTGCATTCTCAAATGTAGGTGCACCAGGCAGACCAGGGTCGTGTCGGGGTGGACGCTGCTTTGGTGCCTTAAAGGCAACTGCCTTTGGGTCACTGACATGTGGGCCAGCCACCTGTTGGGCCCACATGTCATGGACACAAAGGCAGGTGCCTTAAGGCACCGAAGCATAGTCCTATCGGGGTGGTCGCGTGTGTCGGACGGACGCGTAGCACCGAGCCACCCAGCCCCCCTCCCCCCCTAAAAAAGGACGACGACAATATAAGTTTGCGCTTCCACGTTTCGGATTGAAATATCTGGCGGCCCCAATTCCAGCCCTGCAAAATCTCTCTTCTCCACCGTCCCCTTCCGCGCCCAGATTTTGCTCAAATCCCTAATTCGCCGCCAACCCTCGAATCACCCCTCGTCTCGTCTCTTTCCCCACCGTTCCCCACCTCTGTGCCGGACGACGACGACGAAGACGACGGTCGCGCTTCACCACCACACCGGAGCTACCTCATCTACGCCCTCGTCCACCGCACCGGGTGGTCCACCGACAATGTCGGCCGCCACAACCGACGTGCCTCACAGACATCAAGTTCCACCACATCAGGTGCGCTTCACCGACGCCGTCTCCCAGCTCACCGGGGCTACTTCACCGAGCACATCGTCGCACCTCCGCCCCCCAAGGCCGTTGGGGCTTCACCAACGGTCTCGTCCACTGCATCGTAGCGCTCCGCTACCACTCAAGATCTACATTCGTGCGCGGCCAGCCAACGCCAGCGCATCACCCTCAACGGCTCTGAAGTGACCCGCACTCTAGCTAGGCGAGCATGCCCAAACGCCGGCCCGAACTAGGTATCCACACATCACTCCCTTGTGCACTGTTCCGATGATCTTTGGATATCCTTTCACTGATCTCTTAGCTTACACGCCTATGCAACTCTGACTTTAACTCTTATTTCTTCTGGAGATATCATCTGAAACAAGGAAATCCATTTTTCAGCGAAGCATGACGGCGCTACGGGATCTGGTACACATCCTGCACACCCGTATAACCTTGTAAGTATCTGTCCTCTGGTACAACATCAAGGTCGATTCCTCTCTTATTTGATCAACCATTCGTCGTGTCAAAAATGCAGAGGGGGATGCAAGGAGCACAAGGCCTGCACATCCAAGCAAGTGGTAACATGGACTTGTACATGGAACATCCCTAGCGCAAGCAGAGCTGCAGTGAGCCTGTACAACGAGCTAGCGTAAGTCCCTGCATTTCATTTAATTCGTACTGGCATTTGTGTATGATTTGTGTGCAGTGGCTGATCCACGAATTCAAGTTACCAGGGGCGAACATTTAACTTAAAAAATACGAAGGCACTTGCACTCCGGAAATCAACATAACTTGAAAAATGTGAAGCTACACGCACTTTGAAAATCAACTAATGATCCAAAGTAGTTTAGATTATAAACACTAAATGATGCAAGCACCAAAAAACACAAAATGCAACATAGTGTACAAGGACTACAAACATGGTCTGTACCTGCTTGAATTATTCGTTCTCTGGATGAAAATATCGAAGTGTAATTGCACGTATAACCAGTGCGCAAAGTGCATATCAATATATCTATCCTGCACAAGTGTGCCAATTGTTTCAAACAACAGATTAGAAAAGTATTCATGCTATGTTGTCATGATACGAGGACTTTCTGGTAGATGGCCTCGAAGTTTCCTCAAGCTATGAAAATGCACTATAATTTGCTTGTCATCAATGCCTGCAAATCTCTGTCTCTCTCAACATAGTAGATCATCATTAGACACTAAATCCTTCAATGAGCTTGCAAAATGCTTGCATTAGATCCCTCATTAGACACTATATGTTCATCACCAGGAGCATGTAAAATGTTTGCATCAAATCCTTCATTAGCAGTCTGTTCATTAGACACTTCAGGCTCAAGAACAACATGAGCTTGTATGTTTGCACCGGAAACTTGATTAGATACATCAGATTCAGTCGGTTCAGTATTGATTGGGGAGTTATAAAATAAGTAGAAATTAGTTTCATTTTCTCATAGATTCCCTACATACAAGTAGTTTTACAACACCGTCAGGTTTAACTATTGGCCAGAAATTGAAGAGTTGAATTAGATATAATCAAGGATGTGATGTACCTGCTCGATGCGCATGCTACTCTTGCAAGCTGCGACTGTCCGTTTGCGCAAGCTCGATGCCATGCCTGTGCTGCCGACGCTGCCGACCACACAGGCTACACCCAGGGTTGGATCTTCATATTCTTGTCCTTTCGTTTGCTTGAAGCCCGGCGACCGCCCTCCAACGAGGGCAAGGAAGTGGTGTGTCGGTCTGTCCAGCGGCGGCTAGGTTTGGAGCGAACCAGACTGGAGGCTGAAGCGAATGAATTGGGATTTTTCCTGCTGTCGATCGATATGGGAGGCACTCGTTTGGGCCGCGAGCCTGCTATAGGGCCTGCCTTGCACTTATGTTATTGGCCCATCCAAATTGAAACATTTTTCTTCATTTTTTACATTGCCTGCTCGTGCGTTGGGATGAACAAAACTAGCATGGGCCAACCTGGATGACTCAAACTAGGTGCACACTTTCCAGCCACCTGAGGCGGCCACCCATACCAGCCCCTATGGTGGCGTCGCCCCTTTTTGTGTGGATGATTGGATAGTGAAAAATATTCTAGTGGCGCTTTTGATTTACCCACAGAATGGTTGAATTGCTTGTTTCTGTGAACTGAGTTCGCCAATAACGTGAAGGATGCCAGTCTTTTCATCATATTGTAGATTGCTTAGATCTCGATATGCCAAAAGTAATCGCATGAAATATACAGTAAAAACCAGTGTGATGTGTTTGGGTACAACTAGTCTGACTACACGTCCTCATATAACATATCAAGGACGAACCATCTTACCAGATTAACCATTCGACTTACCCATGCAGTGTGGGAAGAAAGAAGTATTGGGACTCCGTATCCAAGCAATTGATGCCATGGACTCCTTCTTACAACCTTGTAAGCGAAAAAGAAGTTGCAGTGTGCCTGTACAAAGAACTAGCATAAGTTCAGTTACCTGCTTCTCGGAATTTTAGTTAGCCACTTATTGCAAAATTGTGCAATTACGTTGCTTGGCTTAATTTAATTTGCTACTGATTACATAATGGCACAACCTGTTAATCATATTGTAGACTGCGCCTATCTATGTGTTTGATACTTACTGTTAAGATTTACCTGTTTGCCTTAACTTAAATATCTACTTGTTTGTTTAATTGCTTTGCTGCTGCAACAGCGGGTTACAATGATGTTAATAACTACTTTTCAGCATCCAATTGAAACTCTTTAATTCCTTATTTGTTTAACTGGTTTGCTGTTATAACTCCCAGTTGAGATGTTTTGCTAACATCAACTTTTCTGAATCCAATTGGAACTTTAATGGCAAAACAGGTTAGCCCAAGATCAAAGAGCGAGGTCCCCATGGACGTTGCATCATCCCACAGCAGTGGCACCGGCCCAATCGTGCATTATGTATTACCAACTGTTGATGCTCTAGAGGCTAAACTAGTGGTAGAAAGAGATTCTGCTTCTGCACTTAGAGATGAAGTTGACATGATGAGGAAGCAAACAGCACAATCACAAGCAGTACTCAAGACAACCATTAAATATTTGGTGGATTTCAAAACAAAGCAAGCTGAGACTGACCAGATTGTTAAGGTCCTGAAGGAAAAAAGGAAATTAAATTCCTACTTGGTAAGTCATAGGTGAAATGTTCTTTCCATAGTTGAATAACCTTTGTGTTGTCTGTTCATGTAATCAATCAAACCATTTGTTTTAGAGATCATGTAATAATTGTTTTTTTGTTTTTTGGTTTGTAATTTTATTTGAGCACAAGTCTGTATTAATTGATAAGACTCAGAGACATTTCATTTGGATTGTTGTTCCAGACCTACAAATATGCCAATCGGGCAGAATGTGCATTCAGCAATAGTAGTAGTATAGATGGACCATAAGTGGCACGCATCGGAAAGGGCCAAGATGCTGGCTAAAAAAAGGATGATGTTGTAGCCATAAAAAAGTACAGCGGCCTGGCTTATGTATGTTAGTTGATATTATTGATCCATATACTCTATAAGTGTTATGTCTGTTAGTTCTGTACATTCTTGGTTGATTGACTCGGTATTTGAATCTTGATACATCGCTTGTGTACATATCTAAATGGGAGTACACATTATGCTGCGTGTGACATTTGAGTTGGACATGAAGTGTTCCAAATATTCGAATTCACCTTAAACTGGATTCTAGTTTCTAAATTTGAGTATCGGCATTTGTAAACCATATTCATAGATGACAGTGGAATACATCTTTGTCGTCCTTTTGAAGATATATAAAAACACATAGAATGATTTATAAAGATTCATATGGGAATACAAAATGGATTCGAATTTAGTTTCTAGGGTGAACGTGGATACTTATTGTCCCAAAATTCGAAAGAAGCAGCAAAATGTCCACTCCCACGTCGGCTGCCCGAAGCCAAGTGTTTGGGAGATGGAAATTACAGTCTACCCATTACACGGAAAATCCATCGGCCCGATTTCCACTGCTCTAAATAGGGGTAGGTTAGTAACTTCAATTAGACGTTACACGACCGCCTCTGAGCCCATTTCGACACGGTGGGCGTCAAACATGGGCGGCAAAACTCATTTGATTCAAGCTCATCCGAAAGACCTCTGTTTCTCCCTCCATTCCCCATTCATACACGGTGGGAGGCAAAACAAACTCGACTCGGCCGAAATCGATGTAGGCAAATATTTTCAATAGGGGCAGGTTTGTAACTTCACTCAGACGTGACACAACCGCCCTACCTGTCAGCCCCGTTCATACACCATGGGCGCCAACCACCCTCTCCTCGCCCGAAATCGCTCTGGGCAAATATTGGCGAGATGCGAGATTACCGTCCTATCCCCAACCGACGAGACGTACAAATTTTAAACGGGGGCTAAGTTCGTAACTTTCCCATATTTCAGAAAGGCCCGTCCCAAAAAACAAGGTTCCCCGTACCTCTCCCTCAATTTTCTGATTCATACACCGTTCGCGCTACAACACCCCATCCCCACACCAGCCTCCGTCCGCCACCCCATCCATCGTCGCCGTCGTCCACCACATCCATCGCCACAGTCCTCCACCATGCCGGAGCGCCTACCAAGACCACGTCGTCCACTGCTAGAGATGGACGTTCCTCATCCACGGCGACGGACCAATAGCCCTGCATCACGTCCTCTCGCGTCATCGGCGCCGTCGTCCTCTTTGTCGAGGCCGCTCACACAACCTTCTCTTCCACCGCAACGGGACTTATCCCCCGATGCACCCGTCTACTGTCGCAGATCTGCTTCAACGCCACCGACAGCCATCGCACCCCCAATGCCTACACAGCGCCGCAAGAGAGGTGGTACTTCATATCTCCTCAACTTTTTGATCTCAACCAGAAAATAGATCTTAACTTGGTTACTCTACTTTCTTTTCAGCTCTTAGAATTTAGTTCTTAGTTCGAAGAAAACAATGGATGCTAAATATCATTTCTCCGGTTTGCAGCTTCAAATCTGCCATGGCACAGCCATAATACGGTTTAATTGATCATGCTTAGGGTTTAATTGATTTAGGGTTTAATTGATCATGTTGGTTCCGTGGTGGTTTCTTTAATAGAAATCGGAGGGGAAACCCTCTTTTGCTAAAAAAAATATGCTTAGAGTTTCCCCCTTTTATGATCACTATATGATCAGAATACGTGCTTCGTGTCATAATAACACTGCTCCACCCATCAAGCTAAACAAGCTTAGTTGTTCAAATACGAATCTGATATTATTAAAACAGATATGTTTATTTGGTTAGCTAAATGTTCCTAAATTAGTTTCGAAAATGCATGTTCGCCGCTCGGGTGTGTATCTCTACAGGGTGCCCACGGTGGGCCGGCCCACCCTGGGATTTTGGGTCATCCCAGGCCCCGATTCCCCTCTGTTCTACTGCGCTTCCGATCTCTACTCGCCCCCAGCCGCCTGCCTCGCCGGCGACTTGCCGTCCCCGGACGGCATGACTCTAGGAGGAGACGCCGGACTAACAGGAGGCCAGGAGCCGCTCTCCCAACAGCGTCACCGCTGCCTAGGCATGCCGCCGTGCCTACCTTCCCAGTCCGTTCAAGGCTCAGGCATGCAGCACCCACCAAGCCAACCCGATTTATCCTGAGATATGTCCTCAACACTCAGCAGCCACTCCTCATCACCCATTTTCTAATTGATTCATTACTCATTAGGCAGGACTGTCATTAGGGTTTGTTGTGTGCTCAGTGCTACCTACACTTAATGGTTCAGATGTATTTTGGTAATCTTTAGTACCTCTAAAGTTCACAGGGTTTTCAAAATTCCGGCCCTCGGAACAGAACCTAGTCATTTTGGATTGTTGGTCGTAGTGACATTGACCCAGATTACTACTGCAAGCCAGGTTTGTTGACAATTTTACTTGTCTTTCTTACTCATTCGATATAATATCCAATTATTCACGTCGATTAGTTGCAAACAATAAGTGCTAGACAAACTTCTTCATTCAAATTTTGGAAGGTCTCTTACTGCAGTTACAATTCTGCATACTTGTCCTAGTAAGCTCACAAGTAAATGATTGATTCACTACATCTATGCTTGCCTTGTCATATTTGTTGTCAATATTCTTTTAGGGTGGACCACCTTGTTTCTAAATACTAGAACCGTAGACATGAGTGAATAGTATTTCTCTATGTGATCTCTTCCATCATGTGTGGGTAACGAACACTTCATTGTATAGAAAGAAAGTGTCATTTCCAGCTTTTACATAGGTTTCAATCTTTTACATGGAATACAATCTGCCTACTTGCTTTGTGTCGCACTACCAACACTCCACCCGTGAAGCTAAACATTACGCCACTCATAATTTCTTAGTTTATTTGTTCAAATATGAATTTCATAAGATTCTAATGTTCCTACTTCAGTTTTGAAATGTGTGTCTGCCTGTTATAGAGACATAAGGGATTTGTATTTCTGTGTGTGGTCTAGTCAGCACGGTTGGGGAGGTGAACTTTGCATATGCAGGGGTTTATAGGGAGACACTCTCCGAGTTGAATCCGCAATGCATTCCATAGATAATCTGACTACTTTTTATGTTTTCATGAATCTCAGATTTATGAAAAGAATAAAGCAGAACAATGCCATGGCTGAGAAACTTGGCATTAAGGGACTGAAATCAAGTCTGGATGCAATGCAATGCAAATGCTCTCCACCTACAGATTCATGCTCAGAATATGATCCTAACAGTGATTCTGAGCTAGCGGGAGACCTAAGTCAATGTAGCTCCCTCGTGGAGGAGTCAGAGGAAGATGCCCTATCTTATTCACCCAGCAAGGTACTTGCTCTAACTTTCCAAGGTTACATTGCTCCCACATATCTTGCAACTGATGCTTTGCATTGCTTCTACTTTGTTGAACTGCCATTAGCTTAGTTTACACATCGTGTATGTGAATATGCCCTGCCTATCCATTTTCAGTACATATTCCATCCGTCATCATACCATATTTATCCATTCAAATGATGTTCTTGTGTATCAGACGTTCAAAAGGAAGAGGGCGATTGCTGGTCGTGGAGGAGCACAAGCAAAGTATTTGGAAAAGGTAGTGGCGCCTGATAAATCAAATAGCCCATTAGGTGTAGTTGCAATATCACCTGATCCACAAAATACTCCAACTCTAGCAGACTCTAGCCCTACTACACTGGTCATTTCTGATGCCCCAACTCAGCAGACCCCAACTGCAGCAAACAGTATGTTTATGCAGTTGACATAGCTCCAGCTGTACGACACAAAACCCTCATTCCAGCAAAGAGTACACCAAATCCAGTTGCCAAATCCCTTTTCGAACCAGAGAGAGCCCCAATTGCAGCAAATAGGACCCCTATTCCATTTCTTCCCAGTTTAGAAGACGAAGCTTATGTTGTTGTTAGGAACTTTGTGTGCATCTTTCCTTCATGGAAAGATTATACCGCAGACACAGAACAATTTACAGTCTTCCTCCACAACTTACACGCAAGTAATGTACTAATGTTATTCATGGTTGTTACTGCATATGTTTCTGCTGACAGAAGACACAAGATTTCATTCTTTTAAATAGGCGAGGAGCAAACTGGATTGTGATGACGAGCAAGGGTTGGTTGCGCTTTTCAAGCACTCGTTGATGAAGTATCATTCCTACCTGAGGCAAGCGCACTTCGATCGTAAGCCTTTGAACGAAATTTCTGTAAAGTCTCCGGTGCTACATTTATCCGACGGTGACTGGAATAATCTTGTTACACATTGGTCTCGGCTGCAGCGTAAGGTACTGTCTATGATATCACATCACAATTTGAACTACATTTCTGCATTTGCCTTAATGTCTCACTTGTACGGAAACTGCTAGCAGAAGAACATTCGTTCTCAAGGGAGCACAGAATCTCGCAACTATACTGCACACTGCATTGATCTTGTGAGTACCTCTTGCCCTATATGACCATACTTACTTTCATAGATGCTTGATTATGTAGCATCACTGCACATGTTAGCCTCGTAATCGTCCATTTGGTGGACATTATAAGATCCGTATGGACTCTTACATAAATTTAGAATCAACCCAATGCTTTTGAAGAGGTTTAGCTCTGCAGTCCTCTTGTAAGGACTGAACGTGATCTATCACTGTACTTACATTAACAGCTACTCCCTCCGTCCCATAATATAAGAACGTTTTGTACAGTACACCAGTGTTCAAAACACTCTTGTATTCTGGGAAGAGGGATTGGTTCATTTTGTAGCATTCTGCATCTTATCTCCCTCGCCCACCATTTACTAAAAAAGATTAGATCTATATTTAATCTTACCAACAAGTAGAATACACAGACAATGCCAGTGCAGAAGTGTAGCCCATTGCTCTTTTCAGTACATTTTGTCTTGTAACACTTGTACTTCCAGGGATTGGTAGTTGATTATGTAGCATCAATCTGCATCTTATCTTCATTATCCTCTATCCCTTCCAGTATTATCATATCTATAATTACTCTCTACAAAATGTAGAGTACAGGCAATGCTTATGAAGAAGATTCTGTGCTGAAATTCTTGAGTTATCCTTCCCTTGACATGGAGAAGGGCATTATAAAGCCGGTGTTAACTGTTAATGTAAGTCAGTCCTTCTAAAGCCTTTATCCTCAACTGATGTTTAATTTGCTCATACTCCCTATCGTTTACTATTGTTTAGTTTGCTGTTTCTACCAAAATGCATGTTCATAAGAACCGTAAGTTCTGAGTTTTACTTGTAAAACCAAATTCCTTATTCATACCATGCACATTACTTAATACTTCCTATATGTATGCTTGTTTTTGTGGATCTATAATCCAGTGTGTGGTGAAGCAGCCCACATTTGCACCTTGTCATCTCCTGTTTTATCTTACTGATGTGGCTGATGATATGAACAACATGCCATGCACATTATCCAAAATAGATACAATGATTTTGTTTGCCCTTCATCTATGCTTGTTATGTAGACATGGTAATCCAGTAGTGTGGTGAAGCTCCCCGCATTATGAACAATGCCAACTTTTGCTATTGATATTTTAAAGTTACTCTTTATTTTCTAATTTGAAATTGGTTAGAATTGACAGAACAGTTATCATCTTTGTTGATACACATGCAAAACTTGTCATCTATCTGCTTTGTTTCAGGGTGATATGCCTGATGGCATGCACAAGTCTGCTGAACGCTGTGAGACAAACCCAACATATATTGCAGGAAAGAAGGCAAAACAACTTGAAGATAGCGAGACAACCCCAAAGTCTTATCTTGATGCAGTGTTCAAGTTACTTGAGACTAACAGTCAGACAAGCTCACAGAATTCGTTGTCTGAATCAGTTCGACTTCTTCAGTCCCAAGTTCTAGCAGAAAGGCATTCTGCAACTCAACTTCAACTTGAAGTCCTATCTCTAAGAAAGATTGCGGAGAACACCAATCAGAACCTCATCGCTAAACAGCTACACCTGGAAGCTATGACCGACATGCTAGGCCGGTCTCACAGCCTTGCTCAGCAGCTTGCGCAGCAGTTCCCCCGCAAGGCTAACCTTTCTTGAACAGTGGGTTGGAAGTGGTCTCGGTTCAGTATTATTTTGTTACGCTGCAATGGTGCCCAGTTTTTGTAATCTGCTTCTTCATTGCGCTTTATGATCACAGGTGGCGAACTTCGATGCCCAGTGGATGTAATATACCTTAAATCCTTCATTGTATAGTGTAGGTTTATTCTTTGTTACTATGCCGTAATTTGTTTATTGTATAGAGTAGGTTTGTTCTTAATTCCTACTAGTTACTGCCATCATTCGCTATCTGAAAAAAATCAGATGTAGTCGACCGGACCGAAACATTCGACTCTAACGGGCAAGGTTTTTAGCGGGCCACAATTGGGCCAGCCTGCGTCTTTCTTGGGCCCGAATGATTGGGACCTTCACACATTGCACCAGGCCCAAACTTACACCGGCCTATATTTTAGTTGGGCCTTTTGTCGACCCAGCGCTTAGTTTGGCCCAGGTAGCGTTGGGCCATTAACAGGCTGAATATTGTACTGGCCTGTTACGGCCGAGATGAAACCACGGGCCTTTAGCAGGCCAAAATGCATGTTGGGCCTCAATTTTCACTAGTCGTCGACGGGCCTTCAGCAGGCCGAAATGTAGACTGGGTTGTTTTGGGCCCAGTTAGCTCACGAGCCGTTACCAGGCCGAAACATATCTCGGGCCTTAGTTGGCCCACTGATATCATGGACCTTTAAGAGGACGAAAGCTTAGCGCATGCATCAACGGTCCGAATTACGCGACAGGCCTTTTACAGGCCCAAAGTCACGTTGGGCTTAACTGTTGCCACCTTTAGCACGGGCCGTTAGTGGGCCCGATGTCCCATCGGACCATATATGGCCCATGCGCAGCATGGCCATTCCCAGGCCGAAAGTCACACCGGGCTGAAATGGGCCCATGTCTACATCAGGCCTCTAACAGGCCAAAAGTCACTGGGCTGTAGTTGGGCCCAAACGGGCTAGATCTGGCTTCGGGCCGCAAATGGGCCCAAATATTGGGCGAACAATTAATGGGCCAGATCTGGCTTCGGGCCGTAAATGGGCCCAAATATTGGGCGAACAACTAATGGGCCAGATCTGGCTTTGGGCCGTAAATGGGCCTTTATTAAGCAGGCCGTTATTGTGCTGTCCCACTAGTACCTGATTAAGTTCTACGGGCCTTTGACTGGGCCGGTCTTTTTAACCTATATGGGCCTCTGTTGGGCCCAGCCATGTGTCGACGTATCATAGGCATGTCTCCTCCAATGGACGGGCGACATCTGGCCCACTAACGAGCTGACAGGTGTTCCCTTCGGCCAATTAGAATTTTACACATGGAAATTTCCCATCGGTTAGGGCTGTTAACGGGTTTATCGGCGTTTTGGGAACGGGGGTCCCCAGACTTGCCTGCCTGCGGCCTGCGGCATGGCTCAAGCGGGGGCCCATGCGGCCCATCTTCATCAGCTCAAGCTCAAGACCCTCGCGAGGGGCCAAGCCTCATGGGGCAGACGACAGGAAGCTTCCTCAGAGGCAGCCTCATCAGGCAGGCTCGCGAGGAGGCGGAGAGATCAAGGCAGGGGTACCTCGCGAGGAACCCGTGACGCAAGCCATGAAGATCGAGACCAGGCGGGCGCCAGCCTGCGCAGTGTCCTTGTTTCCCCCTTTGTGCAAAGGGGGCAAGCACAGGCCAAGGCATCAGGCAAAGGTTGTCATTCCGGTGCAACGAGACCAAGACCAGCAGAACGGCAGGAAGGAGGTCACCGTAGAGCCCAAGACGGTGTCATCACCAGTACTTTTGGCAGCCGAAGACCACCTTTGGTCAGGATAACTTGTACTACCTGTTCCCCTTCAAAATGGCCAATTGTTGGTGCCCTTCCCGCTCATTATTTGGGAGAGGCCCGGGGCCTCTATAAATAGAGCTAGCCACCACAGAGTAGGGGGACGGCTGGAAATTAGGTAGAACCCTAGCAGAGAGAAAGAGAGGCGACAGAACTCACCCTAGCAGTTCATCGCCCCAGCTCAAGAACACCTCTCGCGAGGCTGTTCTTCCTTTGTACTGATCCTCATCAGCCCTTGAGGCAATCCTCCACACCACACACTAGAGTAGGGTATTACACCACAACGATGGCCCGAACCAGTATAAACCTTGTGTCCCTTGTGTTGTTCATTGTTTCCAGCTCAAATGCGAGGAGATTGGGCGTAGATCGGTAGGGGAGAGATCTCCACGCGCACCCCAGTGTTCGAAACTCAAGGGTCTGACGGAACCCGAAATCCGACATTTGGCGCGCCAGGTAGGGGTGCGCCGGAGTCCTCCCTCCTGACGACCCGCTCTCCCCCGACATCGCATCCCGCCCTCATGGCGGACAACACGTCGCCCACTCCAGCAACGGATGCCGACACTGGGGCTAGGGGGCTCCGGGCCTTGGCCCCCGCCTTGCGACAGGTGCAGTGGCCGCGCAAGTTCAGGCCCGAGATGCTGCCACGCTACGACGGCGCGACGGACCCGATGATTTTCCTGATGGCGTACGAGGAGGCCGTCCTCGGAGCCGGGGGCGACGATCGGGTGATAGCCAACTGGTTACCCGTGGCCCTCACCGGCATCCCGCGCGCGTGGCTCCTCCACCTGCCGACGGCCTCTGTCACCTCCTGGGAGGAGCTGCGCGACCTCTTCCTTGCCCGTTTCCCCGCACCGGCGCCGCCTGTCGTCGCAGCTCTCCTGGGTGGCTTCCAGGCACCACCCTCGAGTCATCACGTCAAGTCGTTCGCCTGCCGGATCAGCACCGCCTCCAAGCGCCGAGAAGCCGCCCCCGGGCTGGGTGGCACCCGAGGCCGATCTAACCTTCAACTCGGAGGACCACCCCTTCAACCCCATCGGTTCGGGCGCGCTCCCGATGTTGTGCACCCCCACCATCTGCCAGGTGGCCGTCACTAGGACCCTCAGCGACGGTGGTACCGGCCTCAACGTGCTCTAGGTGGAGGCCTTCAGCCTCCTCCACGTGCCGCTGGAGCGGCTCCAACCTAGCAAGCCTTTCTCGGGCGTCGGAGCCAGTTCCACCGCCTCCTTGGGACAGATCGGCCTCCCAGTGACCTTCGGCACCTGTGACAACTTCCGCACGGGGCTGATCGACTTTGACATCGCCCCCATCGGCCTCCCCTACAACGCCATCCTCGGCTATCCGGCCTTGGCTCGGTTCATGGCAGCAACTCACCCGGCGTACAACCTCATGAAGATGCCCGGGAGCAGCGGCGTCCTCACCATGTCAGGAGACACAAGGGATGCGCTGCAGGTGCTCCGGCTTGTTTTCAGGGTGGCCACGGTGGCGCAGCCCACTAGCACCGACGCCCTTGAGCCCAAGGGGGCTGCGCCGGCTAAAAAGAAGCAGTTGTTCACCCAAGACAAGGCGGAAACCAAGCAGGTACCAGTCGACGAGGACGGGTCCACTGGCGCCACCTTCACCATAGGGGCCAACCTCGAGCCCGAGCAGGAGAAGGCCCTGATCAGGTTCCTGTGTGCGAACAAGAAGGTGTTCGCATGGGAACCAGATCAGTTAGCGGGGGTCCCAAGGGAAGTGATTGAGCATCACCTCAATGTATACCCCAATGTGCGCCCCGTGAAGCAGAAGGCAAGGCGGCAGTCTACTGAGAAACAGGCTGGCATCGTTTAAGAGACCCGGAAGCTAGAGGCGGCAGGGGTTATTCGCGAGGTCCGCTACCCTGATTGGCTGGCTAATCCGCTCGTTGTGCCTCATAAGGGGGGAAAAGAGCGCATGTGCATCGACTTCACCAACCTCAACAAGGCCTGCCCACAGGATCCATTTCCGCTCCCCCGCATCGACCAGATAGTCGACTCCACCGCGGAGTGTGACCTATTGTGCTTCCTGGATGCCTTCTCGGGCTATCACCAGATCAAGATGGCGGTAGAAGACGTGGAGAAGACGGCTTTCCTGACCCCGTGTGGAGTGTACTGCTATACGTGCATGCCGTTTGGGATGCGCAACGCAGGCACGACCTTTCAGTGGTTGATGCACATCGCCTTAGGCCGGCAGCTCAAGAGGAACGATGAAGCTTACATCGATGACATTGTGGTGAAGTCTCGTGAGGCAAGGACCCTGATACAGGACCTGGAAGAAACCTTTGCAAGCCTCAACGAAGTGGACCTACGGCTCAACCCGGAGAAGTGCGTATTTGGAGTCCCCTCGGGCAAGCTCCTGGGTTTCCTCGTATCCCATAGGGGCATCGAGGCCAACCCGGAGAAGGTCAAGGCAGTCGAATACATGAGCCCGCCAAGGACCCTCAGAGAAATGCAGAAGCTCACCGGGCGTGTGACTGCGCTGGGCGCTTCATCTCTAAGTTGGGGGAACGAGCGCTCCCTTCTTCAAGATGATGAAGAAAAAGGGCCCCTTCGAATGGACTGAAGAGGCCGACAAGGCATTCCAAGACCTCAAGAGGTACCTTACCCCTGGTGCTCTACCTTGCGGCCACCCCCTACTCCGCTAGCGCAGCCCTGGTGGCGGTCAGGGAGGAGCGCTGTGCCAAGGCCGCATCGACCGTCCGAACTGAAGCAAAGCAGAGTCAGGAGGGCCTCGCGAAGGCCGCAACCATAGCCGGAAAGGAATAGCTGCAGCAGGAGAACGCACCCGGAGCAGGAGAGGCCTCTTCAGGTGACCAAGCCCTGGGAGCTCTGTCGTCTCAAGAGACGCCTCGACCTCTGGAGGACGCAAGCTGTGCCAACACCCTCAACCTCGTCGAGCATCCCGTGTACTTCGTCATCACGGTGCTACGGGATGCAAGGGCACGGTATCCCATGCCTCAAAAACTCCTCCTCGCGCTACTAGTGGCCTCGCGCAAGCTGCGCCACTACTTCCAAGGACATCCCATAAAGGTCGTCTCAGCATACCCCTTGGAAAGAGTGTTCAGGAGCCCCAACTCAGCCGGAAGGGTCACCGAATGGAACATTGAGCTACATGCATTTCAGCTAGAATTCAGCACGACCAGAGTTATCAAGGGAGCCGCACTTGTAGATTTCATGGCAGAATGGGCAGAGGCGCCGGGTCTTGAGGCAGGCGAAGACTGATCACTTTCCCCGGGAAGTGAAGCACCGGACGGCTGGGTCATGTACTTCGATGGGGCGTTCTCCCGACACGGTGCGGGAGCTGGCGCAGTGCTTGTGTCCCCTACCCAGGACAAACTCTATTACGCCGTACAACTCTGCTTCCAGCACGGAGAAAAGGTCTCCAACAACATAGCGGAGTACGAAGGCCTAATAGCAGGCTTGAAGGCTGCAACTGCCTTAGGGGTAAAGCGCCTCGTCATCAAGGGCGATTCTCAGCTCCTCGTCAACTTCTCCAACAAGATATACGAGCCAAAGGACGAGCACATGGAAGCGTACCTCGCTGAGGTTCGCAAGATGGAGAAACAGTTCTGGGGGCTGGAGTTGCAGCATGTGCCTCGCGGCACCAATCAGGAGGCCGATGACATATGCCAAGAGGGCGTCCAGACGGCTGCCTCGGGAGCCTGGCGTCTTCAAGGAGCGGCTCTTCAAACCCTCGGCGGTGCCGCCACTATCGAGCATGGTGCAACCAAGGGAGGAGCTCCCTCAGCCGCCTGCCTCAGGAGCCCTAGTCTGCGGCCCAGCCTCAGGGGCATGCCTGCTCCTGGCGTTAGAGCCTCAGGAAGGGTGTTGGATCCCGGAGCTCAAGAACTACCTAATGCAAGGGACTCTGCCGGAGAATGAGGAGGAAGCGGAGCATGTGGCGCGGCAGGCCACGGCTTATTGCATCAGGGATGGAGAGCTCTACAGGAAGCGACCAAATGACATGTCCCTACACTACATCTCCCGAGAGCAAGGGAAGGAGCTACTGGCGGACATACACAGTGGAGACTGCGGGCACCACTCATCGTCGCGGACCCTCATCGGCAAGGCGTTCCGTAGTGGATTCTACTGGCCCACGGCGCTCAACGACGCCGTTGAGCTTGTGAAGGCTTGCGAGGCCTGCCAGTTTCACGATAAGCAGATCCATTAGCCTGCGGGGGGTCTACAGACTATACCCCTCTCATGGCCGTTCGCAGTTTGGGGGCTGGACATTCTGGGCCCGTTTCCTCAGGCGCCAGGGGGCTATCGCTACCTCTACGTCGCCGTGGACAAATTCACCAAGTGAGCTGAGGTGGAAGCCGTCCGCACAATCCCGGCAGGCTCTGCGGTCAAATTCATCAAGGGCCTCGTGAGCCGATTTGGGGTGCCCAACCGCATCATCACCGACAACGGTTCGCAATTCACCAGTAATCTCTTCAAAACGTACTGTGCAAACCTTGGAACGCAGATATGCTACGCTTTGGTAGCACACCCCCGGAGCAACGGCCAGGCCGAGCGGGCCAACGCGGAGGTCCTGAGGGGCCTCAAAGCCAGGACCTTCAAGAAGAAGCTGGAGGCCTGCGGCAGGGGCTAGTACGACGAGCTCTAGTCCGTGTTGTGGTCAATCCGCACAACTGCGACCAAGCCGACTGGCGAGACCCCGTTCTTCCTCGTCTATGGAGCAGAGGCTGTCCTCCCTCATGAGATCAGGCGTCGTTCCGCACGAGTCCTGGCGTTCGACGAGACGCAGCAGGACGCCATGCGGGGGACGGATCTTGTGTTGGGGGAGGAACATCATCGAGAAGCCGCGCTACGAGCGGCAAGGTATCAATAGGCGCTGCGACGATACCACTGCCACAACATCCGCCCCAGAACTCTTGAGGTAGGGGATCTCGTGCTCAGACAGGTTCTCTCCAAGGAGGGGCTGCACATGCTCTCTCCCATGTGGGAGGGCCCGTTCAAGGTTGTTCATGGCTCTAGGCCTGGCTCCGCGTGCTTGGAGACCACGGAGGGGGTACCCATCCAGAACGCGTGGAACATTCAACATCTCTGGAGGTTCTATCCCTGAGCGAGGCCTAGCGCCTAGGAAAGGCCCGGTGCCTGTGAAGAAGGCGAATGCCTGTGAAGCCGCTGCGTTTTTGAAAAGGCCCGGTGCCTGTGAAGAAGGCGAATGCCTGTGAAGCCACTGCGTTTTGGAAAAGGCCCGGTGCCTGTGAAGAAGGCGAATGCCTGTGAAGCCGCTGCATTTTGGAAAAGGCCCGGTGCCTGTAAAGAAGGCGAATGCCTGTGAAGCTGCGTTTTGGGAAAGGCCTGGTGCCTGTGAAGAAGGCAAATGCCTGTGAAGCTGTCGCATTTCGAGAAAGGCCCGGTGCCTGTGAAGAAGGCCAATGCCTGTGAAGCTCTCCACCCGTGAAACTCTCACGTAATAATGAGTGGGGTTGTACACGCCCCGGAGTCTCCGGAGTGCCGCCCTCGGGCCTCGGGGGCTCCCGCCCACGCCCAGTGGCAGCACTTAGCTCTACGTTGGTGAGAAGACGTCGAAGACTAGAATAGGTGTTGGACATGGCTTTCCCATTTGCTTTCTGCAGTTGGCTTGTTTATTCCCATTTGAAGTTTTATTGGAGTTGCTGACATTCCTGGCTTGTGACTCTTTGTCTTTCTCGCTCGCTCGCCTCGTTTTCTCTCGCACAAGTCTCGCGAGGGAGGTTCGCGGGCGCCCTTGCAAGTGTTTTCTGCCCCGATAGTTTTGAGCTTTCCTATCCGAGTCCTCTGCGGGAGCACCCCTCCCGGTCCGTGCCCCACGGGCATCGCGACACAAGCGCAGGACCTGGGCCGATTGCCCCCACAACTAAGACTGTAAGTTACACCTCCTACCGATCCTTGCAGGGCACGAAGCACATGAGGAGGCCACGGCCTCGGGAGGCGAGGACTGCGCCAAGCCCCACCGAGCTAAAATAGTTCCCGCACATGGGTGCGCGGCACAAAAACACGGCGCAGAAAAAGCAGAAATGACGCGATGGTTAAACAGCAGCAGTTCTAATACGCCCCCGCGGGGCCCTACATTACTTTCTATTTTTGCGCAGGATAAAAAGAAAACAAGACGGGCACGATTCGTCCTGCGCCAACCCACGGCGAAGGCTCGAGCTGCTCTTGGGGCTCAGGTGGATCCCTCCTCTCGCTTCATCGGGGCGCGACGGCGGGCTGACCCGCTACCCTCACCCAGGAGGGCGCGATAGCGAGGAGGCTGGTCGCGGCCCCCGCTGGAGGAGCTGCTGCCTGAGAGGGGGTCGCCGAAGCTCAGCGAACCCGAGCACCGCCGCCTGTATGCCAGTCTCCATCTTCATCCTGGTCAGTGCCGGGGCTGGGCAGGCGGCTGCGGTCATCGTCTTCAGGGCAGCACCCGGCACGGCGACCGTCTTCCCCGAACACCCTCACGTGGAGGGTGGCGTCGCCATCAAACTTGAAATACAGGGTACACCACCGACACAGGCCGTGCGTGCGGGCAAACGTTTTCCAGCCGCGTGTCAAAGCCCCATTCCCAGAAATGGAGACCTCCAGCGATGCCCAGGAGGCCCTGCTGCAGCATCCGTCTGCCTGGAGCCAGAAGCCATACCATGCGCTGGCTGGCAGTTCATCTACGAAGAAACGGGGGAGCTGGAGCCTGGTGCTGGATGGGTCTGCCGACCACACGACGAACTCCGGCAGCACCTCCGCAGAGCGAAAGCATGGCCTAGGGGGGCGCACACCCACGACGTGCCCCCCGTCGGCAACCGGGCGCTCACCATCGTGCCGGGAACCGCCTCCATGGCCGCGGGAGGCCACCACGGGGACCGTGGTATACTTGCGAGGGTGGCCTCGGCCACGCTTGGCCGGGGGGGAGTCAGGCCCAGCCTGAGGGGCCTTTCCTTTCTCCGCGGCCGAGAGTCTCTTTGGAGCCATGGGAGCGGTGAGTAATTGAGAAGAAGGAAAGGAGCAGCAAGAAGGGACGGGCCGAAGGCGCTCGCCCAGCCCGCACCACGATCGCAGGTAATCATGACCGGTTTCTCTGCATGCAGGGACTTATCAAGTCATGCGGCGCCGAGGCGTCGTGGGGAAGCGCAGTCGCCCACGTCCAATCAATCGCCACACGGCGCCCAAGGCCGCCGGCTATTAGGGCCCGCGACGCTTCGCGCTTGCCCCTTCGCTTTCCTGCTAGGCCAAGCCCGGGCGCGCCTTGGGCCCGGGGGCTACTGTCGGCGTTCTGCGAACGGGGGTCCCCAGACTTGCCTGCCTGCGGCCTGCGCGTGGCTCAAGCGGGGTCCCAGCGCGGCCCATCTTCATCAGCTCAAGCTCAAGACCCTCGCGAGGGGCCAAGCCTCGCGGGGCGGACGACAGGAAGCTTCCTCAGAGGCAGCCTCATCAGGCAGGCTCGCGAGGAGGCGGAGAGATCAAGGCAGGGGTACCTCGCGAGGAACCCGTGACGCAAGCCATGACGATCGAGACCAGGCGGGCGCCGGCCTGCGCAGTGTCCTTGTTTCCCCTTTGGTGCAAAGGGGGCAAGCACAGGCCAAGGCATCAGGCAAAGGTTGCCATTCCGGTGCAACGAGACCAAGATCAGCAGAGCGGCAGGACGGAGGTCACCATGGAGCCCAAGACGGCGTCATCACCAGTACTTTTGGCAGCCGAAGACCACCTTTGGTCAGGATAACTTGTACTACCCGTTCCCCTTCAAAATGGCCAATTGTTGGCGCCCTTCCCGCTCATTATTTGGGGAGAGGCACAGGGCCTCTATAAACAGAGCTAGCCACCACAGAGTAGGGGGACGGCTGGAAATCGGGTAGAACCCTAGCAGAGAGAAAGAGAGGTGACAGAACTCACCCTAGCAGTTCATCGCCCCAGCTCAAGAACACCTCTCACGAGGCTGTTCTTCCTTTGTACTAATCCTCATCAGCAACTGAGGCAATCCACCACACCACACACTGGAGTAGGGTATTACACCACAACAGTGGCCCGAACCAATATAAACCTTGTGTCCCTTGTGTTGTTCGTTGTTTCCAGCTCAAATCACGCGAGGAGATTGGGCGTAGATCAGTAGGGGAGAGATCTCCGCGCGCACCCCAGTGTTCGAACCTCAAGGGTCTGCCGGAACCCGAAATCTGACAGGGTTATTGGATCCAAAATCCGACCCGATGGCTTAACGGCGTTCCGTTACGGTGGATGCCACGTGTCGGTCACCCTTGATGAAAGCACTTCTGTGAAGCGCGATTTATCGTCATGGAAGTGGACACTTCCGTGATGATAATTTTGGTAATGTCATGGAACACTTCTACGACAACACAGGTATGACTATCTTGATTTTGTCATAAAATCGTCATGGATGTACATGCATGACAAAAAATGCGACCTACTGTGACAAACATGTATCATCATGGAAGTGTATTTTTTTGTAGTGTAGAGATCTGGGGGTCGAGAGATGGGCATCGGGTGCGAGGCGATCGAAGAGAAGGGCGCGCGCGTGCTGGGTTGGCTGGGCCTTGGAGGCCGGCCCAGTAGAGAGGGCGGGTACTGGGCTCTCCACTCCCTCTCTCATCTCTTATTCTCTCTTCTCCCATAATAAAACAAAACAAAAAAAGAGAAAGAAAGAAAGAAAGAGGAGGATAGGGGAAGGAGTTGGACACGCGGATAATCTTCCCAGACTCACAACAATGTGCTTGTTCTGAGAAAATAGAAAAAGGCCAAGATTGCAAAGTTTAAATTCAAACTCATTTGAATTTAAACAAAAGGTTTGAACTAGGACTAGGGTGATGAAGTGCCCAGAAAAAGATGAGGATTTTTGGAGGAACCTCGATAAAAGGCAAAGGAGTTTGTCGGCAAGGTTTTGAAGTCGAACTTGAAATAGAAAAGACATGGGGAATATTTGCATGTGTGTTAGAATATTTATTATAGCTCCCTAACATATTGGGAGGATATGTTGTAAAGAGAATCACCACATGAATTCCCTCGATTTAAATGGACCGAAGATCCATGCAATTTATTTAGTTGAGTTTTAAGAAGAGGTGCAAGAAGACATGATGCAATGCACATGATGCAAAAATGAAAGCAATGAACCAAACGAATCACATGATGAAAACTCTGAAAATCAAGGAAGGCATCTGAAGCTCTGGTCTTGGGGCATCACAACACTCCATCACTACAAGAGGATCTCGTCCTGAGATCTCGGATGGCACCGGAGGAAAAACGAAAGATGAAGAGGTAAAACAAAGTTGCTTCTTTGACAAACGAGTGAAACCAAAGAACCTTGAGAGGTTGAACAAATTGAAAGAAGGAATACAACGAAGATGAACAAAGTTGAAAACACTCCGTTAGAAAATAGGAACAAGGAACATTACGAGAACCTTGTGGGTTGAAAGACATAAGAAAAGGTGACAATGGACAAGAAGTAGATGCAAGCACTCCGATTGAAATAGGATGCAAGACTTGATAAGACGAAAAGAACTTGAGCTAATAATACAACACTCCGGTTAAAACAAGATAGAGAAGGCATAAGAATGATATAATTTGGACAGCACTCCGACTGTAAATGGAAAGAATTCAACATGAACTTGACAAGATGAGAGGATACTTGATGAAATCAGCAACACATTGCCTCCGGAACAAATGTAAGAATGGAATCAAAAGAACAGAGGAGAAAACAACATCTTCTACCTCAAATGAGGATGAAAAAGCATCTTTAGGAGAAGGGTCGAATAGAGTTGTTGGAAAACCAACAACAAAAGAGTAAGCTTGTTGTGGGCTTATGGAAAACATCTCAAAATCTTGAGGTGAAGTTCTTCCACTAATGAAAAACAATAGATTGGATTGATATGAACAAGAAGACGAGAAACTTATTTCACCGGGAGGATGAATGAAGAACTTGGGTCATTTATAAGCACCGTAAATAGTAACAATCCTTAGGGCAAGATTTAGGTGAAATATAACCCAAGATAACTCCAACAACGAGATTGATATGATAGAAAAGATGTCCTGAATGAATTGAAAATGATGGATTTCAGATATGTCACTCTTGAAAACTTGTGAAGCATGAAACACGAAGGGAAATTATCAACAATGACATAACACCACCTCAAAAGATGAGATATGAAAGAATTGCATTTCGGAATGCAAGGTTAAGAATGCTTGGACTCCTCAAAACAAGACACATGTTGAACACCATGTTTATTTGAGAGTATAGCTTGGCGGATCATCGTTTCGAGAGAAATCTTGATGAAAAATTGAAGAATGAAAAGAATCCTTGACGAACCACCATGTAGAGTCTCCATGAAGAACTCCGGTAATAAAAGGATGATAGAAACAAAGAGAAGTTGAAAACACGAGGTGAAGACTTACGATGATTTAGATGGAGCTTCGCGACGAGATAATGCGGAAGACTGGAACTCCGGAAAAGAAAGATGAACAAATGAAATCAAGAATTTGATGAGCCTCTGGAATAAGGAGTTGAATATACTCGATGAAACAAGAATAAGAATTGCATTATGCTTATCCTTCACCAATTTAGATTGATGATAAGCAACGGATTTGGCATACTACTTATTCTCACAGAAAGGATTAAGATAGATATAGCGCAAACTTGAGAAAAGACTTCAATGAACCACCGTTAAGATTTGAAAGAATGAAAGAATTGATATGAACACAAAGGAAGAGAAATCTTGAACAAACCACCATAGAATTTAAAAAGGACGTAGCAAAGGCACAATTCACCGGGAAGACTTGGAAAATGAATGAAGATACTTGAGGGAATTTAGATACAAGAGAATGGAGAGATCATGGACTGACTAGAGGATATTTGAGCGATGCGCCGGTAAGATTTGGAGAGCGAGAGCTGAAAGCTGAGAATGAGTAATATTTGAAAAGATGGCCATCGGAGGACAGAAATAGAAAGAACTCATGAAATGCTCCGGATGGGTGAAAAGAATTCTCACAATCAAAAACAATTATGAGACGATGGCATCAAGCTAGAATCACGAATCTTTGAGAGAACGGATAAGATATGGAGGAAAAACTCTTCTTCAGTCTTCAAAATCCGAGAATGACGTTGAGAAAACACCGTCATGAATTGCTGAGGCACTCCGGAATGATAATTAGAAAGGTTGAACCAACGATGAAAAGAATTTGAAAGATCTTAGAGAAAGACATATGACTGATGATAATTCATTCTTACGTCAAACTTTGAAAGAATTTGAGAAGCTCCGGGAAAATAGAGGAGTCAGGTAAGATCCTGGGAAAAGACCTGTGGGTTAGGGCCCACTCAAAAGAAACACC
This sequence comes from Triticum urartu, assembly GCF_056163025.1. Taxonomy (NCBI): domain Eukaryota; kingdom Viridiplantae; phylum Streptophyta; class Magnoliopsida; order Poales; family Poaceae; genus Triticum; species Triticum urartu. The sequence continues at coordinate 410,407,398 of NC_141873.1, forward strand.
TTTGGAATGATTTTGAAGAGAGATCGCACTGGTTGAATTAAATGGATTGAATGAGATAACAACCTCAAATTAACTTGAATAGATCGAGAATGTAACCGTGAGTCTTCTGAGATATCTTCAGCACACGGAACAATTGAATAGCAAGTGGGGAATGATTATGAGGTGCACCGGCATGGGAAAGCATTTTAAACAAGGAAAAGGATGTGATCAACAAAGCTTGAATTAAATCCACTGGAGAAGAAAGAGAACGAATAATGATGAACTAGAAGCTCCGTTAGAATCTTCATGAGAATCACCGGATACGAACATTGAAGGAAAAGAATGAAGAAAGTTCACATGAATAAAATGATACTTGATTAATAAATCTGATTCCTTGAAGGAAAAGGGTGGGAGGGCGGGAAAAACAAAGGCAGCTTGGGACAGATGAAATGAGCACCGTTGAGAAGAAGTGATAATTGATCTTGCGGATGTTGAAATGATCAGATCCACTTGAAGAGAAACACACCGGTTGGAAAAGGATTGACATGACAACCTCGATGATCAAGAAGGATTAGTATTCACATAGGAATATGAGCACACGACTTAGGGAAGGTATGGAATCAACATTTGACATTGAAGCAACTCGAATACCACAACTCAAAACAAAGCAAAGGTTTGGCTTGCAAAATAAGCCGGAAACAAACATATGATATATCCCATATCGTATCATGTGTCTGTTGAAAAGATATTCTAGGAGCTACTTGAATTCCCACTTATAAACTCCCGAAACATTCTGGTTATGCTATCAGGTGTTGGGGATACAGGGGAAGCATAATATCTCACCCAAACTAACAATTCCTACATCTAGTTGTATCCATCCTTCAACACATAACCAAGAAACCTTCGGAAATCATTTACCTCAACCTTCGAAAAGCATCTGTTATACGAGTTATGGCAATACTCCCGAACTCCCGCCCCAGTACTGGGTGGCGTCGAGGTTATCTCACCCACTACACCACAACACTCGATTGGGGGCAGTTAACTGCCAGGAGAAAAACATGTCTAAGGGCAAAGAATCTGCTGGGACATTAGTTACTGCCGCTAAAAGCACATTAGGGCAGGACAACTGCTGGGAGAACTTAAGCAACGCCGGCGCGAAAACTGCCGGTACACTTTACAACCCAAACTCTGCCGGAAGAACTAAATCTCGGCCCATGATCTGCCAGAAACCGTCTTCGGCACGAGATCGAATATAGTATCGGTCCTAAGCGCGCGCAGCGAGGAAAAAAAGCGCGCGACTAGGCGAAAATTTTGGCACGAAAGAAATATACGCGCCGGCCCTACCTCTACCAGACCGCAACGCCCGCCCCCACATCACGCCCAATCCCCACCTGTGCCCTCCACCAGATCCAGATCCGCCGCCCCCCTCCCCCCCGGCGCCCCCGCCCCCAAACCTTCCAACCGCCGCCCCCGTCGCCCCCAGATCTTCCCACCGCCGGCGAGCGGCCGCGTTCCACTCGATCAGATCACTTTCGGCGTACCTCCCCACCACCGCAGCTCCTCTGCCGCCAACAAATCCAGCGGACCGCAAGCCGCCGACGCCCCCAAGCATCCCACCGCCGACGGCTGCTCTCCAACCAAATCACTGCAGCCATTGCCCCCCATCACGGCCGCCCCTCCGCCGCCCCAACAACCACCACACTGCCGCCGACCACTGCCTCGTCGCCCCACTCCAGAGCTGCGGGGCCGAGCACCTGATTGACGCAGAGCACTACCGGCGGCTACCATCCTCCATGGAATGCCTTCCTCGCCACCAACCTACTCGCGCGCTTCCTCCCCGAGTAGGCCTCCCCGCAAGCTTCACCGACCTCCAAGCAACGGGTCTGCCTCGTCCTTCACACGCCCCCGAAGCAGTAGATCGTCGACCCTCCTCTCCTACGAGCAGCTCTGCCTCCTCAACATCATTTCCCTGGACATCGTTTCCTCTTTGACAGGTGAGATTTCGTTTCAATTTTGTTGCCTTTTTTGTTTTGAATGTGTAGCTACGCATTGTGTAGAAGTGTAATAATGTTGAAAAGTAGCAACACTGAACTATTCCGGCAGTTAGTACAAATCATCATTTTGAATTGCTTTGATCTAATAACAGTGAAAACCATGAGCTAGACACGTCTGAAGGTTCTTTGCTTGTCTAAAAACTAACACTACTACTGTTAGCACCACTTCAGATCAAAGGACAGGGACCATTGGTGATTAATAACTGCATACCTTAATTAGATTTGTTGACACTTGACTAAGTTGTTTAGTTGAGCTTTGGAGTTCATTTTAATTTGAGATGAAAGAAACCTAATTATTTTAACACTTTGTTTGTTTAGTTGATGCCTACATCCATTTTATTGTGCTGGAGTATAGAGAGAAGGGGATTATTGTGTTCGGTCTGGTCCATGAAGAGAGATGGGGATTATTGTTATTCACTTCAGTTAGGTTCAGTTAGAAATACCTGAACATTTTAGTGCTAATACTATTATTCTAGTACAGAACTAATTTGAGAATGACCAAATTTGTGGTCATACACTCTGCGTTCTCAACATCAAGGTACTCCAATTCTAGGAGAACTAATTTGTGGCCATACACTAAGGTTTTAGGAGTATAACATCAGGGTAGTTTCTCTACATACAAAGGCAAGCTCCAATTCTAGGAGGACTAATTTGAACTTTGAATGATTTTAACAAAACAAACTAGCATGAGTATAACTTGTTGAGAAAAATACTACTTGTACTAGTAAACTTTCAAGTTTACATGGCTGGTTAGCATTCTTTCTTAAACATTGATGCCTAGCTGTGTTCTAAAGAGTATAAGGCCATGCTTGGAATGGATGTATCTTGATACGGAGGTGTATAACTTACACGTGTAACTTACTGTCGGTCGCCTGCCACTGTCAGGGGCTGCTGCTGCTGGTCGTCAGGTGAGGAGCTCGTCTCCTGCAGTCGTGGCTTCATGGCCGCCTTTGTCGCGCTCAGCAACCAGCACCACCACCTCAAGGCAAGTTGCGGCTACCGAGCCCCCTTCATTTCTCCCCCACATCAACTTTTCCTTGCCCCCATTTTTAGCTCCTGACCAGGTAGATCTCGCCAGGTCCGACCACGCCGACGGTGGGAGGGTAGCGACAAGGGGGCGGCCAGTTGGAACTGGAGGGCCGGCGCCGAGGGCCTGCCACTGTGAGACTCCACCGCCAAACACACCAAACCCATGGTTTGCTCCTCCTTGGCCCTGTTATCTTGCTGTTGCTGCCATAAGATTGATTGGCTCTCTGAATTGTTCTCTGATAAATACTCAGACTAAATTCAATCTAAATGGAGTAAACATTTATGACAAAGAAATGATTTTTTTCTACTGTTGGATAATGCACTGCTATGCTGATGACAGAAATGTTCTGTGCTAAAGTTTATCAACAAGAAATGTTTTGTGCTAAAGGTTTATGCTGATGACAAAGAAATGCAGTGCTAAAGAAACATTTGTGATAAATGCTAGTGCTATATTTTTACTGTCAAGTCTGAAATTTTGGTCTTTACTGTCAAGTCTGAAGTTAGTGGTAACTACTGAAGTTGGTGTTCATGTCAAGTTAGTGGTAACTACTGAAGTTGGTGTTCATGTCAAGTTAGTGGTAACTACTGAAGTTTGTAGTTACAGTTGCTTGTCTTCCACATAAGAAGCTGGTGTTTCTGTCAGATCTTTGAAGGTCTGGTTTTCTAGTTACAGTAAGTTAGTGTTCATGTCCGTCATTGGTTACACTAAGTTAGTGGTTAACTAGACACTGGTTGAAGTCTAAAATGGGCATGCATGATTAGTTAGCCTTTCTCCCCTTGGCTACTGCATTTTGCATGACTAGTTGTTTAAGTGTAAGGATTAGTATCACAGATATTTAAGGGTGTACACTGGACAAAGTTGCATAGAAATTTACTACAGTTATGTGATGAACATTATTAGAAGATGCTTCAGTGACTCAAGATTGATCTATTCTTAGAGATTAAAAGGAAGAGATGGCTATTCCTTGGCAGAGTTGAAGAGGCTATTAACAGAACTAATTTTCTCATATTGTTTCTCTTTAAGTACGTTGTTTTGTTATCAATGGTCTAAGACTTGGTCCTTGATTAAAATTGTCATGTCTTTTTTTTTCTTGTTCTAATCTGCCAAGTAGTGACTGGTCAGCTTGACCTTTTTTCAAAAATGAAAAAAGGTCTACTCCCAGATAATGCTAAACTGGAACCAGATTGTTGCTTCTTTGATTTATGTGCTGCTTGAAGGTGCATATATGTAACTAATGGCCTGTAGGTTACCAGTCTGTGTGATGTGTCATCCATAGACACACTTTTCTTTTCTTGTATTCCAATCACACCCTGTGATCTTTGCAATAAATAAATAAATAATCACACCCTGTGATGACCTTGGTTCAGCCAGGAACATTTGATGATAGACACACTTTTCTTTTCTTGTAGTCTGCTTGAAGTTTGCTTTACTGGATGCAATTTGTCTTGTTTTGTCTGGTCCGCAGCTGAGTCCTGTTCTCCCAAAGACCTCTCTGATGATGGAAGTCGCATATCATCTCTGGTTTTCTCTCCATTGATACTAGCAGCAGATTTGGTCGACTTGAAATTAAATGATGCAGTACTTGACCTGATGTGCTGCATGTATATCTCCGGTGCTGGCTTGCATGTTCTTTGATATCAGGTCAGTGCTGCATGTAATTTGTTCTTACTTATTTCAGTTCCATGTATGTTTTTGGTCATTCCTAAACTGCCAATTCTAACCTTGGTATTCCTCTTATGCTGTAGTGGATTTATACAACTGTATGATGATTATCTGCTTTAAAAAATACTCCTGGGAAGATAATCAGTTAGGGTCCATGTTCTGAAGCTAGCATAATTGTGCACTATTCTTCAGTATTATAATCCTCCTGGGAAGATGATCTACTGCTCCTAGTAATAAACATTTGTTCTGAAGCTTCTGACTGAACATTTGTTTCAGTAGCTGAGACTGAACATTTGTTTTAGTAGATTAGACTGAACATTGGTTACTCTGATTAATCCAAGTTACTCCAATTAATCCAAATTACAGTCACTATACAGGATAGACAATTCAGTTTACATGCTCATCAAATTGCAGAACAAACATCCAATTAATCCAACTCGATGATCCACCGGTGCAAAATTTGAAATGAACTAAGCTGAGGACATGATTTTCCGGACGGAGGGAGTACTATATTAACTCCAGGGATGATGCTATACATGTTTAACTCAGTTTTAGTCATAGCTTTCACCAGTAAGTTCTAATTTGTTTCAAACTGAGCAGGTTTTGCAACAGAAGTTCCATTTTGAATTTCCCAACTGTTGCAGGTTTTGCTACAGAAGTTTACAGAGGTTTGGAAGATCTTCAAGCTGCTGAAGATTTGGAAGACCTATGATTAAGTTGGTGCAGTGATCATGTAATATGCTTTGTTTGTTGAACCTGGACACTTGCTCTGCTCATTTTGCTGGTTATGCCACTATATGCTCATTTTGGTTGTGTGGCACCCTCAGAAAGATATGTACTTTCTCCTTTTGTGGCACAATTAACATATGTGTACTATACCTTTTGTGGCAGAACCACCTTATATATATAGGATTGTTATGTTTATCGGATGAAGTTTAAGGTTTTGGATGAGGCCTATATCTTACTTTGATTGAAGTTTTTGGATGAGACCTATATGTTACTGTGATTGAAGTGTATGTATAAATTATGTGATCTGTCCTGATTGTTCGAACATGATGAGATGGACATAACATTAGGGATGCCTAAATTAATTTGGTACTGAAATCTACATGCTGGCATAGAAACTGCCGGGAGAACAAGCTTCTGCAGGCAGTTGGACTGCCGCCAATTGAAGTTTAATGTGTTTTGACAAATCTGCCGGGAGAAGAGAGACTGCCGGCAAATACAAGGGCGAGGGCAGAAAAACTGCCGGGAAGAGTCTATCTGCCGGGACAAGTAATCCCCGGCAGCCGTTCTCGTGACGGTTCTACCTGCCGGGAGAAATGTTGTCCCGGTAGTTTGTTTACCCTGTAAAGTGATTTCTCCTGGCAGTTTACATGCCTTTGCATCAGTGTTGTGGTGTAGTGACCAACAACTGCATAAAAGAGATTTTCGATGTCGGCAAAACTCAGGTATTCCAAAACTGCAATGATAAAATTTGTGACGACAACACCTCGGATCTCAACTCCCCGGGACACTGCCACAACCCCTAAATGTCAGGAGGCACCAAGAACAATGTTCTCATCACAAAACCATCAGAACGATTCCAAGATACTCGCGTGATCCTAAAAAAATCAGTGAAATTTGAGGAGAGAAGAGTCAAAACTCTACGTCAGGAGGCCTCACTATAGCGACGAAGGGACTGGGGAGTAAAAAGAATCCTACTCTCCGATATATATAATCCTAAGACTCAAAACATTTTATTCTAGACTCAACAACGCCAGCGTTTCGATCAAGCAGGGGGCTCCTAAGTCGGGGATGGCTCTGATTACCGACTTATAACACCCACGATGCGGCTATATCTCTCATGTGTCGGGGCACGGCTTAGAGGCATAACCGCATGGTAGGCATGTCGCAAGAGGGGTAATATTTACACATCCCATGTACTGAATAAGAAAGGGATAAAGAGTTGGCTTACAATCGCCACTTCAAACAATACATAAATATCATACATTAACCAGAATTCAATCAAGGTCCAACTACGGAACCAAAATAAAGAAAGACAACCCCAAATGCTAGATCCCCGATCGTCCCAACTGGGCTCCACTACTGATCAACCGTAAACGAAACAACACAATGAACAAGATCTTCATCGAGCTCCCACTTGAGCTCGGTTGCGTCACCTGCACTGGTATCGTCGGCACCTACAACTGTTTGGGAGTATACGTGAGTCACGAGGACTCAGCAATCTAACACCTGCGAGATGAAGACTATTTAAGCTTATGGGTAGGGAAAAGTTATGAGGTGGAGCTGTAGCAAGAACTAAGCATATATGGTGGCTAACATACGCAAATAAGATCGAGAAGAGAAGCAATGCAACGGTCGTGAACTAGAAGTGATCAAGAAGTGATCCTGAAACTACTTACGTTCAAGCATAACACAAGAACCGTGTTCACTTCCCGGACTCCGCCGAAAAAAGACCATCGCGGCTACACACGCGGTTGATGCATTTTAATTAAGTTAAGTGTCAAGTTCTCTACAACCGGACATTAACAAATTCCCATCTGCCCATAACCGCGGGCACGGCTTTCAAAAGTTCAAAACCCTGCCAGGGTGTCCCAACTTAGACCATCACAAGCTCTCATGGTCAACGAAGGATACTCCTTCTCCTGAGAAGACCTGATCAGTCTCGGAATCCCGGTTACAAGACATTTCGACAATGGTAAAACAAGACCAGCAAAGCCGCTCGAATGTGCCGACAAATCCCGATAGGAGCTGCACATATCTCATTCTCAGGGAACACCGGATGAGCAATCCGTACAACTAAAACCAACCCTCAAGTTTCCCCGAGGTGGCGCTGCAAGGGGCTCTAGTTTGGACCAACACTCAGAGGAGCACTGGCCCGGGGGGGTAAAATAAAGATGACCCTCGAGCTCCGGAAACCCGAGGGAAAAAGGCTTAGGTGGCAAATGGTAAAACCAAGGTTGGGCCTTGTTGGAGGAGTTTTATTCAAGGCGAACTGTCAAGGGGTTCCCATTATAACCCAACCGCGTAAGGAACGCAAAATCGAGGAACATAGCACCGGTATGACGGAAACTAGGGCGGCAAGAGTGGAACAAAACACCAGGCATAAGGCCGAGCCTTCCACCCTTTACTAAGTATATAGATGCATTAATTAAATAAGAGATATTGTGATATCCCAACATATCCATGTTCCAACATGGAACAAACTTCATCTTCACCTGCAACTAGCAACGCTATAAGAGGGGTTGAGCAAAGCGATAATATAACCAAACAACGGTTTGCTAGGAAAAGGTGGGTTAGAGGCTTGACATGGCAATATGGGAGGCATGATAAAGCAAGTGGTAGGTATCGTGGCATAGCAATAGAGCGAGCAACTAAGCAAGCAAAGATAGAAGTGATTTCGAGGGTATGATCATCTTGCCTAAGATCCCGCAAAGAAGAAGAATGAGTCCATGAAGAAGACAATAGGACGTAGTCGAACGGATCCTCACAAACGCGATGTTATCGGAACTAACCCGAAGAAGCAACACCGGAAAGAAGCAAACAACATAGTAAACAACCATCACATAAGCATGGCATGATGCACAACCAAGTATGATGCATGTCCGATTTAAATATGCATGGCATGGTAAAGTGCACAAACAAAACTACAAGTTAAGTGGAGCCCAATATGCAACGAGTTGCATATTGACGGAACACCACATCAATTATTTAGTTCACTCCCGATTAGGTACTCAACAATATTAAATGTTGGTTAAACATGGCAAGAGGTGAACCAAAAGTAAACTACACAGTTAGGCATATTAAATGAGGCCAGAAATATCAAACAACAATTTCGGTAAATCCTCATGTGCATTAGTAATTTAATGCAACAACAATTTAAAAATTCTTGATGTTGTTATCATGATGCGGATGACATGTGCAAGTTATGCAATTTTATGAAAAAGTTGACATGAGAAAAATATGAAGCATTTGTCACCGTGGTGAAAAGAAAGGGTGCCACGGTGATGAATCCGAAAATGATGCCACGGCACCATATCGGTTCCGATAGCTCATGGAGATACCGGTGCAAAAGGTAGTGTGGCAGGAGCGTGCAAAAGATGGTGGGGTGATCCCCGGTACCAGGTTTCCACGAGTCGATGGCATGGAAGCGAGAGACATTACGGACACGGTACAGACAAAGGGTGCATCTCATACAACAAGCAATCATTCGTTCGCGGGCGTCGTCTCGGGGTTATACCTTCCAGGCGTGACTTTTCGGAATGGATCAAGTTCGTAGCGGAAGTAGACGTTCTCGCCACGTTCGTACTGGAGGTAGTCATTCTCGCTTCGTAGATGTTCACACTCCGTAGGTCTTCGGGGTCAAAACAAGGAACTTGACGTCCACAAGTCTTCGAGGTTCGATGGGCGGGTACTTGGCGCAACATAGGTCTCCGGGGTCGTCGGGTACAAGTTCACATTGTAGCCGTACACGTCGACAGTCTTATCGGAACCTCGTCAACGTTCTTGATCCAGCTTGGCGATCCGAAGGGGTACTTGGCGTCATGGTACTAGGGTCTTCGGACTTGCCAGTCTCGGTTCTTGCGATGGTAGTTGTACAAGGTCGTTGTGGGAAGTAGTCGTACTCGCGAACTTGTCGGATCCACAGTGACGGTAGTGGAACTTCACGGATCCGTGGTCTCCGGGCGTAATGGTACTTGGCGAATCCCGAAAACTTCTTGACGATCCAAAATGGCACAAGTGAGATGCACATCCAGGTAGTCTTCCGACTTGGGCTCCGGGTTCAAGATTTGACGAGCCTAGGGAGACAATGGAGATAGCAAACAACGGAGCATCAACAGACACGAGGCCACGGACAAGACTTGGGGCTTCCCGAACCCACGGAAATGGCCGGCAGCAGGAGGCTGCTAGTAGAGGCAGGGCCACGCCGAGGTCGAAGGTGGCCGGGCGAGCTCGACATAGGTCATTGATGTCTACTACACAACCTTCTTCTTGTAGACGTTGTTGGGCCTCCAAGTGTAGAGGTTTGTAGGACAGTAGCAAATTTCCCTCAAGTGGATGACCTAAGGTTCATCAATCCGTAGGAGGCGTAGGATGAAGATGGTCTCTCTCAAGCAACCCTGCAACCAAATAACAAAGAGTATCTTGTGTCCCCAACACACCCAATACAATGGTAAATTGTATAGGTGCACTAGTTCGGCGAAGAGATGGTGATACAAGTGGTATATGGATAGTAGATAATGGTTTTTGTAATCCGAAAATATAAAAACAGCAAGGTAACTAATGATAAAAGTGAGCGTAAACGGTATTGCAATGATAGGAAACAAGGCCTAGGGTTCATACTTTCACTAGTTCAAGTCCTATCAAGAATAATAACATAATTGGATCACATAACTATCCCTCAACATGCAACAAAGAGTCACTCCAAAGTCACTAATAGTAGAGAACGAACGAAGAGATTATGGTAGGGTACGAAACCACCTCAAAGTTATTCTTTCCAATCAATCAGTTGGGCTATTCCTATAAGTGTCACAAACAGCCCTAGAGTTCGTACTAGAATAACACCTTAAGACACAAATCAACCAAAACCCTAATGTCACCTAGATACTCCAATGTCACCTCAAGTATCTGTGGGTATGATTATACGATATGCATCACACAATCTCAGATTCATCTATTCAACCAGCACATAGAACCTCAAAGAGTGCCCCAAAGTTTCTACCGGAGAATAACAACGAAAACGTGTGCCAACCCCTATGCATAGGTTCATGGGTGGAACCCGCAAGTTGATAACCAAAACATACATCAAGTGAATCACGTGATATCCCATTATCACCACAGATACGCACGGCAAGACATACATCAAGTGTTCTCAAATCTTTAAAGACTCAATCCAATAAGATAACTTCAAAGGGGAAACTCAATCCATTACAAGAGAGTAGAGGGGGAGAAAACATCATAAGATCCAACTATAATAGCAAAGCTCACGATAGATCAAGATCGTATCACCTCAAGAACACGAGAGAGAGAGAGAGAGATCAAACACATAGCTACTGGTACATACCCTCAGCCCCGAGGGAGAACTACTCCCTCCTCGTCATGGAGAGCACCAGGATGATGAAGATTGCTATCGGAGAGGGATTCCCCCCTCCGGCAGGGTGCCGGAATGGGTCTAGATTGGTTTTCGGTGGCTACGGAGGCTTCTGGCGGCGGAACTCCCGATCTATTGTGCTCTCCGATCGTTTTAGGGTATATGGAGATATATAGGCGGAAGAGGTGCGTCAGGGGGCCACGAGGGTGGAGGGCGCGCCCAGGGGGTGGGCGGACCCCCCTACCTCGTGGCCTCCTTGAAGCTTCCTTGACATGGACTCCAAGTCTCGCGGATTGCTTTCCTTCCAAAAATAAGTTCCGTTAAGTTTCAGGTCAATTGGACTCTGTTTGATTTTCCTTTTCTACGATACTCTAAAACAAGGGAAAAACAGAAACTGGCACTAGGCTCTGGGTCAATAGGTTAGTCCCAAAAATAATATAAAAGTGGATAATTAAGCCCAATAATGTCCAAAACAGAAGATAATATAGCATGGAGCAATCAAAAAGTATAGATACGTTGGAGACGTATCAGCATCCCCAAGCTTAATTCCTGCTCATCCTCGAGTAGGTAAATGACAAAAATAAAAATTTTGATGCGGAGTGCTACTTGGCATAATTTCATTGTAATTCTTCTTAATTGTGGTATGAATATTCAGATCCATAAGATTCAAGACAAAATTTTAATATTGACATAGAAACAATAATACTTCAAGCATACTAACTAAGCAATCATGTCTTCTCAAAATAACATGGCCAAAGAAAGTTCATCCCTCCAAAATCATATAGTTTAGTCATGCTCCATTTTCGTCACACAAGAATGCTATCATCATGCACAACCCCGATGACAAGCCAAGCAATTTTTTCATACTTTAGTAATCTCAAACCTATAAACTTTCACTTAATATATGAGCGCGAGCCATGGACATAGCACTTTGGGTGGAATAGAATATAATGAGGGGGGTTATGTGGAGAAGACAAAAAGGGGAAAGTCTCACATCAACAAGGCTAATCAATGAGCTGTGGAGATGCCCATCGATTGATGTTAATGCAAGGAGTAGGGATTGCCATGCAACGGATGCACTAGAGCTATGAATGTATGAAAGCTCAACAAAAGAAACTAAGTGGGTGTGCATCCAACTTGCTTGCTCACGAAGACCTAGGGCACTTGAGGAGGCCCATTGTTGGAATATACAAGCCAAGTTCTATAATGAAAAATTCCCACTAGTATATGAAAGTGACAAAACAAAAGACTCTCTATCATGAACTTTATGGTGCTACTTTGAAGCACAAGTGTGGCAAAGGATAGTAGCATTGTCCCTGATCTCTTTTTCTGTTTTTTTGTTTTTTTTTGGGCCTTCTCTTTTTTATGGCATTTCTCCCTTTTTTGGGGGGCCTTCTCTTTTTATGGCCTTTATCTTTTTTTTATTCCTCACTTGGGACAATGCTCTAGAAAATGATGATCATCACACTTCTATTTATTTATAACTCAATGATTACAACTCGATACTAGAACAAAAGATGACTCTATATGAATGCCTCCGGCGGTGTACCGGGATATGCAATGGACCAAGAGTGACATGTATGGAAGAATTATGAACGGTCGCTTTGCCACAAATACTATGTCAACTACATGATCATGCTAAGCAATAAGACAATAATGAATGTGTCATGATAAACGGAATGGTGGAAAGTTGCATGGCAATATATCTCGGAATGGCTATGGAAATGCCATAATAGGTAGGTATGGTGGCTGTTTTGAGGAAGATATAAGGAGGTTTATGTGTGAAAGAGCATATCATATCACGGGGTTTGGATGTACCAGCGAAGTTTGCGCCGACTCTCAATGTGAGAAAGGGCAATGCACGATACCGAAGAGGCTAGCAATGATGGAAGGGTGAGAGTGGGTATAATCCATGGACTCAACATTAGTCATAAAGAACTCACATACTTATTGCAAAAATCTACAAGTCATCAAAAACCTCTGCACTACGCACATGCTCCTAGGGGGATAGATTGGTAAGGAAAAGACCATCGCTCGTCCCCGACCGCCACTCATAAGGAGGACAATCAAATAACACCTCATGTTTCAAATTTGTTACACAATGTTTACCATACGTGCATGCTACGGGACTTGCAAACTTCACCACAAGCATTTCTCAAATTCACAACTACTCAACTAGCACGACTTTGATATTATTACCTCCATATCTCAAAACAATCATCAAGCATGAAACTTCTCTTAGTATTCAAAACACTCATAGGAAAAAATTTACTAATCTTGAATGCCTAGCATATTAGGATTGTTTAAGAAAATTACCATGCTATTTAAGACTCTCAAAATAATATAAGTGAAGCACGAGAGTTCATCTATTTCTTCAAAATAAAACCACCATTGTGCTCTAAAAGATATAAGTGAAGCACTAGAGCAAACGACAAACTACTCCGAAAGATATAACTGAAGTTCAATGAGTAGTCGAATAATTATGCAACTATGTGAAGACTCGCTAATATTTAATAATTTCAGATCTTGTTATTTTATTCAAACAGCAAGAAAAACAAAATAAAATGACATCTAAGAATGGCAAACATCATGTGAAGAAGCAAAAACTTAGGATCAACCGATACTAACCGATAGTTGTTGAAGAAGAAAGGTGGGATGCCAACCGGGCATCCCTAAGCTTAGACGCTTGAGACTTCTTGAAATATTATCTTGGGGTGCCTTGGGCATCCCCAAGCTTGAGCTTTTGTGTCTCCTTAATTCCTCTCATATCACGGTCTCCCTAAATCTCAAAAGATTCATCCACACAAAACTCAACAAGGACTCGTGAGATAAGTTAGTATAAACCATTGCAAAAACCTTATCATACTCTACTGTAGCAAATCACTAAAATTATTATTCAAAATTGCATAATAAATGCCTCTTCATATTTAATAGTCCTGTCCTCAAATAGAATCATTAAAGAAGCAAACATATGCAAACAATGCAAACATAACAGCAATTTGCCTAAACAGGACAGTCTGTAAAGAATGCAGCAACATCAATACTTCCCTAGCTCCAAAAATTATGAAAGAAAATTCCCACTGTAGTAAATTTATCAGAGCTTAATATGCAAAAGGTTTCAACATTTTATCACATTCTGACTTTTCTAGGGAATTATTGCAACAGCGCTAAACTTTCTGTTTTCAAACAGCAACATGTGGACTTCTAAAATAGGCTTAGTAAAGGCTATCAATGCCACTTTTATTGAAATAAAATATGAAAAACATTGTTATAAATAACAGCAAGAAAATTCTACCAAAATAAATTGACGCTCCAAGCAAAACACATATCATGTGGCGAATAAAAATATAGCTCCAAGTAAAGTTACCGATGAACGAAGATGAAAGAGGGGATGCCTTCCGGGGCATCCCCAAGCTTAGGCTCTTGGTTGTCCTTGAATATTTCCTTGGGGTTCTTTGGGAATCCCCAAGATTAGGCTCTTGCCACTCCTTGTTCCATAGTCCATCGAATCTTACCCAAAACTTGAAAACTTCACAACACAAAACTTAACAGAAAACTCGTAAGCTCCGTTAGTATAAGAAAATAAATCACCATCATAAGGTACTGTAATGAACTCATTATAAATTCATATTGGTGTAATATCTACTGTATTCCAACTTATCTATGGTTCATACCCTCCGATACTACTCGTAGATTCATCAAAATAAGAAAACAACACATGAAAAACAGAACAGTCTGTAGTAATCTGGATTAAACGTATACTTCTGGAACTCATAAAATTCTCAAATAAATTGCTGGACCTGAGGAATTTATCTATTAATCAACTGCAAAAATAATTAACTAAATAGCACTCTCCAAATAAAAATGGAAGCAATTCTCGTGAGCGCTAAAGTTTCTGTTTTTTACAGCATGATCGCAAAGACTTTCCCCAAGTCTTCCCAAAGGTTCTACTTTGCAAAAACACTAATTAAAAACATAAAACCACAGCTAAACAGAGGCTAGATGAATTATTTATTAGTAAACAGGAGCAAAAGGCAAGGAACTAAAATAAAATTGGGTTGCCTCCCAACAAGCGCTATCGTTTAACGCCCCTAGCTAGGCATGATGATTTCAATGATGCTCACATAAAAGATAAGAATTGAAACATAACAAGAGCATCTTGAAGAATATGGCTAGCACATTTAAGTCTAACCAACTTCCTATGCATAGGGATTTTGTGAGCAAACAACTTGTGGGAACAAGAATCAACTTGCATAGGAAAGCAAAACAAGCATAACTTCAAGATTTTAAGCACATAGAGAGGAAACTTGATATTATTGCAATTACTACAAGCATATGTTCCTCCCTCATAATAATTTTCAGTAGCATCATGAATGAATTCAACAATATAACCAGCATCTAAAGCATTCTTTTCATGATCTACAAGCATAGAAAATTTACTACTGTCCACATAAGCAAATTTCTTCTCATGAATAATAATGGGAGCAAACTCAACAAAATAACTATCATGTGATTGAAAATTAAGATCAAGATGACAAGTTTCATGGTTATAATTGTTCTTTAAAGCATACGTGTCATCACAATAATCATCATAGATAGGAGGCATGCTTTCATCATAATAAATTTTCTCATCAAAACTTGGGGGACAAAAAATATCATCTTCATCAAACATAGCTTCCCCAAGCTTGTGGCTTTGCATATCATTAGCATCACATGTATTCAAGGAATTCATACTAACAACATTGCAATCATGCTCTCATTCAAATATTTAGTGCCAAACATTCTAATGCATTCTTCTTCTAACACTTTGGCACAATTTTCCTTTCCATCATACTCACGAAAGATATTAAAAAGATGAAGCATATGAGGCAAACTTAATTCCATATTTTTTGTAGTTTTCTTCTATAAACTAAACTAGTGATAAAACAAGAAACTAAAAGACTCGATTGCAAGATCTAAAGATATACCTTCAAGCACTCACCTCCCCGGCAACGGCGCCAGAAAAGAGCTTGATGTCTACTACACAACCTTCTTCTTGTAGACGTTGTTGGGCCTCCAAGTGCAGAGGTTTGTAGGACAGTAGCAAATTTCCCTCAAGTAGATGACCTAAGGTTTATCAATCCGTAGGAGGCGTAGGATGAAGATGGTCTCTCTCAAGCAACCCTGCAACCAAATAACAAAGAGTCTCTTGTGTCCCCAACACACCCAATACAATGGTAAATTGTATAGGTGCACTAGTTCGGTGAAGAGATGGTGATACAAGTGGTATATGGATAGTAGATAATGGTTTTTGTAATCTGAATGAAAATATAAAAACAGCAAGGTAACTTATGATAAAAGTGAGCGTAAACGGTATTTCAATGATAGGAAACAAGGCCTAGGGTTCATACTTTCACTAGTGCAAGTCCTCTCAACAATAATAACATAACTGGATCACATAACTATCCCTCAGCATGCAACAAAAAGTCACTCCAAAGTCACTAATAGCAGAGAACAAACGAAGAGATTATGGTAGGGTACGAAACCACCTCAAAGTTATTCTTTCCAATCAATCCGTTGAGCTATTCCTATAAGTGTCACAAACAGCCCTAGAGTTCGTACTAGAATAACACCTTAAGACACAAATCAACCAAAACCCTAATGTCACCTAGATACTCCAATGTCACCTCAAGTATCCGTGGGTATGATTATACGATATGCATCACACAATCTCGGATTCATCTATTCAACCAACACATAGAACCTCAAAGAGTGCCCCAAAGTTTCTACCGGAGAATCACGACTAAAACGTGTGCCAACCCCTATGCATAGGTTCATGGGTGGAACCCGCAAGTTGATCACCAAAACATACATCAAGTGAATCACGTGATATCCCATTATCACCACAGATACGCACGGCAAAACATACATCAAGTGTTCTCAAATCTTTAAAGACTCAATCCGATAAGATAACTTCAAAGGGGAAACTCAATCCATTACAAGAGAGTAGAGGGGGAGAAAACATCATAAGATCCAACTATAATAGCAAAGCTCGCGATACATCAAGATCGTATCACCTCAAGAACACGAGAGAGAGAGAGATCAAACACATAGCTACTGGTACATACCCTCAGCCCCGAGGGAGAACTACTCCCTCCTCGTCATGGAGAGGACCGGGATGATGAAGATGGCCACCGGAGAGGGATTCCCCCCTCCGGCAGGGTGCCAGAACGGGTCTAGATTGGTTTTCGGTGGCTACGAAGGCTTCTGGCGGTGGAACTCCCGATCTATTGTGATCTCCGATCGTTTTAGGGTATATGGAGATATATAGGTGGAAGAAGTACGTCAGGGGGGGCACGAGGGGCCCACGAGGGTGGAGGGCACGCCCAGGGGGTGGGCGCGCCCCCCTACCTCATGGCCTCCTCGAAGCTTCCTTGACGTGGACTCCAAGTCTCCCGGGTTGTTTTCCTTCCAAAAATAAGTTCCGTGAAGTTTCAGGTCAATTGGACTCCGGTTGATTTACCTTTTCTGCGATACTCTAAAACAAGGAAAAAAACAGAAACTGGCACTGAGCTCTGGGTCAATGGGTTAGTCCCAAAAATAATATAAAAGTGGATAATAAAGCCCAATAATGTCCAAAACAGAAGATAATATAGCATGGAGCAATCAAGAATTATAGATACGTTGGAGACATATCAGTCGTCCGCGGTCGGACGAAGCAGCAGCATCATGGCACGGCAGCGCGCGCGAAGCTGCAGGCCAGCACGGTGGCCTCCATGGTCGGGCGAGCAAAGGGGCCTCGAGGCGCTGAAGATGAAGGAGACAAGGCGAGAGGGGCGGCGCAAGACGGAGTGCTCGTCATCGGAGCTTGGCGAAGAGCAGCAGCAGCGGGGCTCGTTGCCGGCGTGGGGAGGCAGAACGGCGGAACAGGAGGCCGAAGAGATGTTTGCGTGATGATGGCCTCGGGAGGGCCATGACGCGATGCAGGCCGGGAGCGTCTCAGTATGCTGCTGCTCGCGTGCTCCAGCGTAGGCGGAGCTAGCACCGAGGAGGATAAGGGAGCTGGGGCGCGCCGGAGGAGAAGCAGGGCGCGGAGGAGCTTGAGAGCGGGATGGTGGCCTGGTGGTGTTGGCGCTCCTGCGGGCGTCCATGGCGACGGCAGCCTCCTGCTGGTCCAGTGGCTGGACTTCGGCGACGAGGAGGGGGCAAAGGGGAAGGAGACGAGGGTGTGGTGCAGCTCTCTCTCTCCCTGCAAGTGGCGGCGCTAGGAGGAGAACGAAGGTAGAGATCTGGGGTTGAGAGATGGGCATTGGGTGCGGGGAAATCGAAGAGAAGGGCGCGCGCTTGCTGGGGAGCTCCTCTCCCCGGCGAAAGTTGTGCAGGTGCGTGAGGCGGCGGGAGGAGGAACGAGGAGGAGGGAATTGGATCGGGAGAGGTGGCGTTGGGTGCGGGCTAGGGTTAGAGGTTGTGGGAGTTGGCTGGGCCTTGGAGGCCGGCCCAGTAGAGAGGGCGGGTACTGGGCTCTCCACTCCCTCTCTCATCTCTTATTCTCTCTTCTCCCATAATAAAACAAAACAGAAAAAAAGAGGAGGATAGGGGAAGGAGTTGGACACGCGGATAATCTTCCCGGAATCACAACAATGTTCTTGTTCGGGGAAAATAGAAAAAGTCCAAGATTGCAAAGTTTAAATTCAAACTCATTTGAATTTAAACAAAAGGTTTGAACTAGGACTAGGGTGATGAAGTGCCCAGAAAAAGATGAGGATTTTTGGAGGAACCTCGATAAAAGGTGAAGGAGTTTGTCGGCAAGGTTTTGAAGTCGAACTTGAAATAGAAAAGACATGGGGAATATTTGCAAGTGTGTTAGAATATTTATTATAGCTCCCTAACATATTGGGAGGATATGTTGTAAAGAGAATCACCACGTGAATTCCCTCAGTTTAAATGGAGCGAATATCCATGCAATTTATTTAGTTGAGTTTTAAGAAGAGGTGCAAGAAGACATGATGCAAAAATTAAAGCAACGAACCAAACAAATCACACGACGAAAACTCGAAAAATCAAGGATGGCATCTGAAGCTCCGGTCTTGGGGCGTCACAGCTAGGGTTACACAGAGTCGGTTACAAGGGAGGAGATCTACATATCCGTATTGCCAAGCTTGCCTTCCACGCCAAGTCGAGTCCCATCTGGACATGGGACGAAGTCTTCAATCTTGTATCTTCATAGTCCAATAGTCCGACCAAAGGATATAGTTCGCCTGTCCGAAGACCCCCTAATCCAGGACTCCCTCACTAGGTGTAACTTGGGAGCCTCCGACAAGATTGTGGAGTTGAACCAAGGAGTTTGTAAGGGCAAGGAGATCGCCTACTTCGTGAAGATCTACCTTAGTGAGGCAAGTCCTTCGTGGGCGACGGCCATGGTGGGATAGACAAGGTTGCTTCTTCGTGGACCCTTCGTGGGTCGAGCCCTCCGTGGACTCGCGCAACCGTTACCCTTCTTGGGTTGAAGTCTCCATCAACGTGGATGTATGATAGCACCACCTATCGGAACCACGCCCAAAATCTCCATGTCTACATTGCGTTTGCTCCCTCCAAACTCCTCCATTTACCTTCATATGCAATTGTTTTACATTCCACTACTATACTCTTAGAATTGCATGTGTAGGTTGATTACTTGTTTGTGCTAAGTTGCTAAAATCTGCCAAGAACTAAAATTGGGAAAAGGCTAGATTTTTATTTGGTCAAGTAGTCTAATCACCCCCCCTCTAGACATACTTTCGATCCTACAAGTGGTATCAAAGCTTTAGTCTCCATTTGCTTTGATTTCCATAGAGTTTGGTGATCATAGCCTTGGTTTCACAACTTAGGAGAGTATGGCGTCTAGCGAGGGAAAACACCATCATAGAGGTCCTTACTTTGATGGTACTAATTTTGCTAGTTGGAAGCATAAGATGAAAATGCATATTCTTGGACATAACCCCGCCCTTTGGGCTATTGTGTGTATTGAATTGCAAGGTGAATTCTTTAATGGGAGAGAACAAGACCGTGAAGCTACCACGGAAGAGTTGAAGATGCTACAATACAATGCTCAAGCTTGTGATATTCTCTTCAACGGATTGTGCCCCGAAGAATTCAACAAAATCAGCCGTCTTGAGAATGCAAAGGAAATCTGGGATACTTTGATTGACATGCATGAAGGTACCGACTCCGTCAAGGAATCCAAATTGGATGTGCTTCAAAGTCAACTTGACAAGTTCAAAATGAAGGATGGTGAAGGTGTCACTGAAATGTATTCTAGGCTTGCTCTCATCACAAATGAGATTGTCGACTTAGGAAGTGAAGAGATGACCGACAAATTCATCATCAAGAAGATCCTAAGAGCCTTGGATGGAAAATATGATACCGTGTGCACATTGATCCAAATGATGCCCAATTACAAAGATCTCAAGCCAACGGAAGTCATTGGAAGAGTTGTTGCTCATGAGATGTCACTCAAGGATAAGGAAGAGCTCCACAACAAGTCAAGTGGTGCTTACAAAGCCTCATGTGATGCTCCCACATCATCAAGCAAGAAACAAATCTTCAATGAAGAATTGAGCCTAATGGTAAAGAACTTCAACAAGTTATACAAGAATAGAAGCAAAGAAAGAAGTTCCAAGTCAAGGTCCTACAATGACAAAAGATCTTCTAGTGAGCGTAATTGCTACAATTGTGGTAGACCCGGACACTACTCCAACGAGTGTACGGCTCCCTACAAAAGAAGAGAAGATTCTCCCAAAAGAAAAAGTAGAAGAGAAGAATCACCACCAAGAGAAAGGAGGAATAGAGATGATCGTTATGAACGAAAACCCTCTCGGAGAAGCAAGGACTCGGAAAGGAAACAAAAGTCATCAAGGAGCTACACAAAAAGAAGACATCAAGCTCATGTTGGTGAATGGGTATCCGGCTCCGACTCCGACAATCACTCTGAAAGAAGTTATCACTCCGACTCCGATTATACTCAAGATGAAGGTGTTGCCGATCTAGCACTTGTGTCAACCAACTCCTACGACATATTTGACTCACCAAATGAAGGAATTGGAAGCTGCTTCATGGCCAAAGGTCCAAAGGTTACACATCCCGAGTATGTTGATTTCGATAGTGATGAAGATGATTTGCTAGGTGATGATGATTTACTTGTTGACAACTCTAGTGATGAAAACTATGATGAAACATCAATTAATCATGCTAATCAAGATAAAATGAATGATAATGATAAGAAGGAGATTGAGCGTCTAACTAAAGAACTAAACACTCTTAAGTTAGCTCATGAAACTACCTTGGAAAATCATCGAGAACTTTTAAAGACTCATGATAAGTTACGCTTTGAAAAGCTCAACCTTGAGCAAGAGCATGAGTTTTTAAAGGCAATCAATGATGATCTTCGCAAGAAAAGTTCTTCTTACATTGCCAAGCGTTTACTCTTGTCTACTTACGTGCCACAAGTTAAATCTAGCAACAAGAGCAAGAAAGATTCTTCATCTAGTAGTAACAACAATCATGATAAATCCAATATTGTTGCTTCTAGTAGTTCTCTTGATTCCACTAATGATTCTCTTAGCCAAGTTACACTTGAGCAAGAAAATAGCTTATTGAAGGGAATTATAGAGAAAGGTGTTTACAAGAGCCTTGTCGGGAGTAAGCAATTTGAGGAAATTGTACGCAAGCAAGGAAGACACCGGAAGAATCAAGGTGTTGGTTTTGAACGAAAGTTCAATGCCAATGGAGTTGAGTGGGAAGAAGATCAATACCCCAAGACGAAGTTTGTTCCTCAACAAGAGAAGTATGATCCTACTTCTTTCAAAGGGACACAAGCTCAAGATGATCTTCCACCACAAGACCATAAGCAAAAAGGCAAGGACAAGCTTCAAGAGGAGATTGATGCATTTGAAGAAGCACCCAAGGCCTTGGTCAAGTGGGTTCCCAAGACCACATCAAGTTCTACTTCATCAAGTACAACTACATCTCCAAGGGTTCCCATCAAGATGGTGTGGATCCATGTCTGTGTCAAAACCGGCGGATCTCGGGTAGGGGGTCCCGAACTGTGCATCTAGGCCGGATGGTAACAGGAGGCAAGGGACACGAAGTTTTACCCAGGTTCAGGCCCTCTTGATGGAGGTAAAACCCTATGTCCTGCTTGATTAATATTGATGATATGGGTGTTACAAGAGTAGATATACCACGAGATCAGAGAGGCTAAACCCTAGAAGCTAGTCTATGGTATGATTGTCTGTTGTGATGGTTGTCCTACGGACTAAAACCCTTCGGTTTATATAGACATCGGAGAGGGTTAGGGTTACACAAGGTCGGTTACAAAGGAGGAGATATCCATATACGTATTGCCTAGCTTGCCTTCCATGCCAAGTAGAGTCCCATCCGGACATGAGACGAAGTCTTCAATCTTGTATCTAAATATCTAACAGTCCGGCCAATGGAGACAATTCGGCTGTCCGGAGACCCCCTAATCCAGGACTCCCTCAGTAGCCCCTGAACCAGGCTTCAATGACGATGAGTCCAGCGCGCAGTTGTCTTCGGCATTGCAAGGCGGGTTCCTTCTCCGAATACATCACAGAAGAATTTGAATACGAGGATAGTGTCCGACCCTGCAAAATAAGTCCCGCATTTCACCGTAGAGAGAATAATATTTTTGCACATCTAATCCGCTAGCTTGTTTTGGCAACATGACGTTACGTCATGGCCCGGTGATTATTCGAACCCTTTCTTTTAACCAGCCCCGCACATAACGCGAGGCAGTTTTTCGACACGTCTTGTCAAAGCAGAGATCGTGTCCCCTTATTATGGGATTCTCATCAATACGGGTGTGGGTAACCCAACTGCGCCATCAATTACGGCGCTTGGGGACAAGCGAGTTTTACCAGGCAAGTGGGGACGTTTTAACTTTGTCCGCCCATATAAAGGGATAAGGATCCACCTTTCTATCCACGCCTTCTTCCTCCTCTGCTCATCCGCTCCCGCACACTCGAGCTCTAGCGCCCAAGTCCTCACTTCAATCTCAACCTTCTCCAACCATGACCGGAGCGGGAGGCAAGTGGATGGTCTCCTCCGTCACGGAGGGAGACGTCAAGAAACTAAGGAGAGCCAGATACCTGCCCGACGATATCGCGCACCGGCTCCCAGATGAGGGACAAGTCATCCCCACCCCCGAGCCCCATGAGAGGGTGGTATTCCTCACCCATTTCCTCTGCGGACTGGGATTCCCTCTCCATCCCTTCGTCCGGGGGCTCATGTTTTACTACGGCCTGGATTTCCATGATCTGGCCCCGAACTTCATCCTCAACATCTCGGTGTTTATCGTCGTGTGCGAGGCCTTCCTCCGCATCAGGCCCCACTTCGGCTTATGGCTGAAGACCTTCAATGTCAAGCCGAAGGTAGTGAGCGGCCAATAGGCGGAGTGCGGAGGCGCCATGGTGGGCAAGATGCCCAACATCACATGGCTCGAGGGTACCTTCGTGGACACCATAAAGGGGTGGCAATCGGTAGCGGCCCCCGAGTTCTGATCTGGCATCCCCATGCGGCTCACCTCCTGGAAAGAGAAGGGCCTGTCCTGGGGTAATTCAAAAGAGCTGACCGGACTCCAGTCATGTATTCAGAACATGATGCATAAAAAGCTCAAGCTTGTCAACATAGTCCAGGTTATGCTCGTCCGTTGGATACTCCCGTGCCAACAACGGGAGTTTACCTTGTGGGAATTCAATCCGGCGCAGCATCGAACTCTGAACAGGCTCTTCGACACGACTCATGAAGATGCCTGGAGGGTGTTGTTCAAGGGCGTCGCGGTCCCTCCCCCCATTACTGAGGATCGGGGATTCAACGCGAAGTGCCACGCCAGTGCGGTAAGTTGTTTCACCTTTTACAGGATATTTGTTTTCTATATAGATTGGCTCTATGCAGGATCTAAACTCCCGTGCCATTAACAGGACTGGCAGAAGATGGCCGGACAAATCGACTGTCCGGCTCCCTTGCCCGAAGGCCCTGCAGACCCCCTTCTAGCGAAGATGTTGACTCCGGCCCCTTACAAGGTGCCGGAGAAGACCAAGAAGGCCAAGGGAGCTCGAAAGAGTTCCCGACGCCAGGCGTCGTCGGACTCACCGTTTGATGACTCTGCAGCGCACTCTTCCCCTGAAGACGAGGAAGAGGAAGAAGAGGCTCCCCCATCGACTGGGGGAGACAAGAAAAGGAAGGCCGCCCCAACTGGGGAGGCTGGAGGGTCCAAGAAGGGCAGGACGCTCCTTCCGGACAGCTCTACCGCCGCCGACGAGAGTGAAGATGAGTGGTTGCCCAGGGCCAAGCCCCAGGGGAGATCGTAAGTATTCGGATACCAAAGTAACCCAGGATTCCTTTGTCGCATTGCTTTTCCTAACGCCGAACTCAATTGTGCAGGCCGCCCCGAGCTAATACCGAGGTATCCCCGGACGGCTCCCTGGGCTCGTCGAACATGGATAGCGATCTAGTCCCGACCACCACCTCCCCTCATCCAGCCGACGACACCGAGGTGCTGTCTCAAGAGGCACCAGATCGAGGGGGGACAGTCCCAGAGGCGCCTCAAGGCGACCTTCTGGACTCCGGGAGCCGAGGGGACGGGGAGCCCGAGAGCTCCGAGTTCGGCCCTCAGCCGAACACCGCGCCGGACCCTCCAACAGTTCTGAGCTCGGGCAGGCGGTCCCCTTCTAAGGGGGTGAAACGCCTGTGCCGGTGACCTCTGTCCATCCAGAGGCGCTGGACAATATGTTGGAAGCGCTTCACAGCGTTTCCATCGAGGAGGAGCACCGCAGTATCATGAGTGCGGTGATCCAGAAGGTTCAGTCCGCCAAGAGCGGATTGACTGAAGCCTGTACTAGCCTTCTAACAGGCTTCGAGGTAAGTGTTTTAAAATGTAGTAGAAGTATTACCGCATAGATAGTAGCCCCTGATGCTTTGTTCGGTGTTCACAAAGAAAAGCCGAACAGATGATCAAATAATATCGCAGGAGTCTAATATAAGTATGTTGATATGCATATGCAGGCTTCGCTGCTGGCGTCCGCCGCACTAACTGCGGAGGTCGCCGTACTGAAGGAGGCCCTCAAGGGGTCCCAGAAAGAGCTCGGCCTTGCTAAGAGGCAGCTCGAGGAGAACAAGGGTAAGTAATACCCTCGTCTATAGATGGGAAAAAGGACGCGATTGCTAAATCACAGGATCTTTGTATGTTTGCCAGGGGCCACGACCGAGGTGGCGACCCTCAGGCAAGCGCTGACCAAGGCCGAAGATACAGTGGCCAAGGAGCGCACCGAGCAAGAGAGGCACAAGGCTCGTGTGGGCGGGGTGCAGCAAGAGCTCTAGGCTCTCGTGACGAAGCACGAGGCGTTGGAGCTTGACTTGAAGACACGAGAGTCTGAGCTTGCCGCGGCCCGTGAGAGCGCGAAGAGTGCCAAGGACGAGGCCCAGAAGGCCCTTCAGGAGATCGACGTGATGAAGAAGATATCGGCGGGTAAGGCTTTCTATATGCAAAGCAAGCCTGTAAAGGTGAATTACCGATTACTTACCTGAATCCAGAGCTCTTCAGGAGCATTCGCAGATTTGCCCCGCAGTGTGTCCGATGCCGCACTATTCTACCAGGCCGAGGACGGAAGCTCGACGGAGAAGCTGTTCTGGTCTCAGTATGCTGAGGCCGAACATCCGGTGCCAATGAGCGACCAGCTGAAGCAGATGGCCGAGCTACATAAGGCGGCCGATCAGGCCATGAGGGGATTCATAGTCCGGTTGTGTCCTGGCGATGCCCTTCCGAGCAGATTCTTCGGCCCGGTGAGGCGGCTTGTGGATGCCCGCCCACGGCTGGAGGTCATCAAGCGATCCTTCTGCATTGAAGGAGCACGCCGGGCTTTCGATCGTGTCAAAACGCAGTGGGTCAAGCTAGACGCCGTGAAGCTGATCAAGGAGGGGCCGCCGGAGGGAAAGGAGCACTGCCACCCCGAGATGTACTACGAGGGTGTTCTGCCGGGTGCCTGTCTTATCGTGGATGAGTGTTCGCAAAATGTAATATTTGAATGAGACTTGCTTGTTTTTTATCCTGTGTGATGAAAACTTGTTTCATACGCGCTATGCAACGCTTGTGTGAATTTAAAATATTACCTTCTGTTTGGCTGTTTATCCAATCTGAGAGATGGCTAGTCCTCGGCTTCTGCCCCCATGCCACAAGTGCTGGGGTGTTCGGGATAAACCTAAGCACTCTTGTTCCCATGTTTGGGTCCTTCGAGGGAGGTGCTCAGCACAACGAACAAGGCAACCGAACTAATAATTCTTTATCACTCTCACTTAGCCATAGAATTCTATAATTTTAAATTTCGGCGAAGCCCCTGGTATTCGGAAGGCCGAATTCGGGGCGCGATACACGCCTATAAGCCGGACGGAGCCGGCCCCTCGCCCTAAGCGGCATAAGTCTTTAGGGACTCGAAAAACCTCGCCAAACAGCGACCAGTCTCTCGCCTTATCATGACAGTCAGTTTTAGCTTTCTCTACTGAGGTGCTCGGCCCGGCAGAACTAGGGCACAATCACAGTAGTTCTCCTAGCGCTACCTTAGCCGATAGAGCGGAACGTAAGGTACCAAAACATAGGAGCCAGGCAAACCCAACATTTGACCAAAGACATGATTCGGAGCTGATGCATATAATGCTATAAGTTCGGGGTGCCGCACTTGTGAAAGTGTTCGGACTTTTCACACCATATTGTGGGTACGTAAGCCCCTGGTGCATCGGCCGTACCAGAGTGTACGGTTGCAACGCGTCGTTAATGAGCACATAGATATATGTATATAACAAAAGTGCAATAATAGTCGTAATGTCATGCATTGTATATTGAAAAATTGCATTAAAGCAGAGTGATACAGATAGTGCAATAAGCAAAAGAGTAGGATTATGTCCCTTCCAAGGGCGAGCTAAGGAATGATATGAAATCTGCAATCCACCTGGGAATTCCGTAGTTGTCTGCCTCCTTGGTTGTTGTATCATGTGTTCAGTAGTAGAGCGGCCGGACAGTGTTTCCAGAGATTAAAGTCCTGAAAGAAGAAAAAAAATAACCAAACGGGAAGCCCCTAGTGCGGTTTAGGCCGCATTTTGGGGCGTGCCTCAGTTGTGCCGCCCCCTCCCCATCTATGCCCATGGTATTTTTAATGCGTAATTATGTACTTGCGGCACGAATATTGCCGTTGGGATGGGGTTGGGGTGGCCGCCGTATTGCTACACGAGCTCAGATCACGCCAGGCGGTCTGTCTGCTGATTGCCCCAAGCGCGCTTGAAGGTGTCCGGGCTTTGAAACGCCAAACTAGTAGATTGCCTTGAGAGGCTGCTTTGCGCTTCGGCTACAAGGGCCGCGGTGTGCTCCTTTGTTCGGAGAGAGCGCTCTGTGTTTCCATTGACTGTGATAACTCCGCGAGGTCCTGGCATTTTGAGCTTGAGGTATGCATAATGTGGTACCGCATTGAATCTAGCAAATGCGGTTCGTCCGAGCAGCGTGTGATAACCACTGCGGAACGGGACTATATCGAAGATTAACTCTTCGCTTCGGAAGTTATCCGGGGATCCGAAGACCACTTCCAGTGTAATTGAGCCTGTGCAGTGGGCCTCTACGCTTGGAATGACGCCCTTAAAGGTCGTTTTTATGGGTTTGATCCTTGAGGGGTTTATACCCATTTTGCGCACGGTGTCCTGATAAAGCAGGTTCAGGCTGCTGCCGCCATCCATAAGGACTCGATTGAGGTGAAATCCGTCGATGATTGGGTCTAGGACCAGTGCGGCGAATCCTCCATGACGGATACTAGTGGGGTGGTCCCTGCGATCGAAGGTGATCAGACAGGAGGACCAAGGGTTGAACTTTGGGGCGACTGGCTCCAACGCATATACGTCCCTGAGCGCACGCTTCCGCTCCCTCTTGGGGATGTGGGCTGCGTATATCATGTTCACCATCCGCACTTGCGGGGGAAACCTCTTCTGTCCTCCAGTGTGCGGCTGCCGGGGTTCTTCCTCATCATCGCTATGCGGCCCCTTTTCCTTGTTTTCGGCAATTAACTTGCCGGCCTGCTTGAACACCCAACAATCCCTGTTGGTGTGATTGGCTGGCTTGTCTGGGGTGCCGTGTATTTGACACGAGCAATCGAGTATACGGTCCAAGCTGGACGGACCTGGCGTACTTTGCTTGAATGGCTTTTTCCGCTGACCGGTTTTCGAGCCTTTGAATCCGGCATTGACTGCCGTATCCTCAGTACTTTCGTCGTTAATGCGGCGCTTATGCTTGTTGCGACGTGACGTGCTATTGCTGTCCTTGGTTTGAGGTACCATGGTTCTTTGATATGTTATTACTGCGAGCCAACCAGCTATCTTCTCCCGCACAAAAGCGGGTCATGAGCGTCGTGAGGGCTGCCATAGATTTCGGCTTTTCCTGACCAAGGTGCCGGGCTAGCCACTCGTCTCGGATGTTGTGCTTGAAGGCCGCTAAGGCCTCTGCATTCGGGCAGTCGACGATTTGATTTTTCTTTGTAAGGAACCGAGTCCAGAATTGCCTGGCCGACTCTTCTGGCTGCTGAATTATGTGGCTCAAGTCATCGGCGTCTGGTGGTCGCACATAAGTGCCCTGAAAGTTGTCGAGGAATGCGGCTTCCAGATCTTTCCAACAGCTAATGGAGTCCGCTGGCAAGCTATTGAGCCAATGCCGCACTGGTCCTTTGAGTTTTAGTGGGAGGTACTTGATGGCATGTAAGTCATCACCGCGGGCCATGTGGATGTGGAGGAGAAAGTCCTCAATCCATACCACGGGGTCTGTAGTGTCGTCGTATGATTCAATGTTTACAGGTTTGAAACCTTCTAGGAATTGATGTTCCATTACTTCGTCTGTGAAGCATAAGGGGTGTGCGGCGCCTCTGTATTGGGCTATATCGCGACGCAGCTCGAATGGGTCTTGCCCGCTGTGTTCAGCCCGGCCGGATTTGCTTCTGTATCCGGTGTGACGTTTATCATCTCGTAGAGTGGTGCGCCCTCGTGATCCGTAGATCGATCTTGAATGCTTTGCTTTGTCCTTCAATATGTCTCGCGGGTCTGGCGTATCTCCCCATGCCATTTTATTTGAATGGCGTTGGGGTGGGGGCTCAGCTTTTGGCTGGAATGCCTCTCTGTCGCGGCCACGGGGTGGACGATCAGCCGTTTCATACGCTTCTACCTCCAGTCAGGGAAGTAACCTGCGCCTTGGATAACTCTTGGAGGGACGCTCGAGTTTATATTGCTCGTCTGCGAGGACTTCAGTCCATTTGTCAGCTAGCAGATCTTGGTCAGCTTGAAGCTGCTGTTGCTTTTTCTTCAGGCTATTTGCCGTGGCCATAAGCCTGCGCTTGAAGCGCTCTTGTTCGACGGATCCTCTGGAACGGCGAATTCATCGTCGCCGAGGCTTGCCTCGTCTTCGAAGGGGGCATGTAATTGTCATCCTCCTCCTCTCCACCAACCGCTCTCTCAGGAGAGCTAGCTCTTTCATCCTCCTGCTCTAAATCTTGCTGGAGGGGATTGTTGTTGTCTTCAGCGCTATCCGGAGTGTTATTATCTCCTGTGCCGGTATCACCACTTTTGCTTTGACGGGACTAAGAGCGGCGCTGCTAACGTCGGCGCTTGGGTTGCTTCTTGGAGGGGTCATCCTCCGTTATCTCGTCGCCATTGCCTTCATTGGGTGTATCCACCATGTATATGTCATACGACGAGGTGGCTGTCCAGTGCCCTGTAGGTGCTGGTTCATGTTCATCTCCTACATCATCGTCCATACCATCGATGTCTTCAGAGTCGAAGTCGAGCATGTCAGTTAAATCATCGACAGTGGCTACAAAGTGGGTGGTGGGTGGGCGTCAAATTTCTTCGTCGTACACATCCCAATCCTGTTGGCCATAATCTGGCCAGGGCTCTCCTGACAAAGAGAGAGACCTTAGTGAATTCAGTATGTCACCGAAGGGCGAGTGCTGAAACATATCCGCGGCGGTGAACTCCATGATCGGCGCCCAATCGGATTCGATTAGCAGGGGCGCAGATGGTTTGGGGTCCAGAAGAGAGTCCGGCACCTTGGAGTCACGGGCTGTGCAGAGGGTTAAGCTGGTGTTTGGCTCGATCGCCGTCGAGACTGCAGCCCCCTGAGGTGGTGTCTAGCCACCCGTCCTCGATTGGCGCAGTTGGCTCCGAGCTAAGGGTCGGAGCTGATGCGGGCGCGGCCTCTGGAGTATCGTCCGGTGGATGAGCTAGGTCATACCCATCGCGGCAGTGCGTGCGCCCGGCTGTGGCTCGAATCCGTCAAAGATCAAGTCCCCATGGATATTGGCCGTGTAATTCAAACTTCCAAATCTGACCTGATGGCCAGGGGCGTAGCTTTCAATCTGCTCCAGATGGCCAAACGAATTAGCCCGCAGTGCAAAGCCGCCGAATATGAAGATCTGTCCAGGGAGAAAAGTCCCACCTTGGATCGCATCGCTATCGATGATAGCAGGAGCCATCAAGCCTAACGGCGACGACACAGAGGAACTCTCAATGAAAGCACCAATGTCGGTGTCAAAACCGGCGGATCTCGGGTAGGGGGTCCCGAACTGTGCGTCTAGGCCGGATGGTAACATGAGGCAAGGGACACGAAGTTTTACCCAGGTTCGGGCCCTCTTGATGGAGGTAAAACCCTACGTACTGCTTGATTGATATTGATGATATGGGTGTTACAAGAGTAGATCTACCACGAGATCAGAGAGGCTAAACCCTAGAAGCTAGCCTATGGTATGATTGTCTGTTGTGATGGTTGTCCTACGGACTAAAACCCTTCGGTTTATATAGACACCGGAGAGGGTTAGGGTTACACAAGGTCGGTTACAAAGGAGGAGATATCCATATACGTATTGCCTAGCTTGCCTTCCATGCCAAGTAGAGTCCCATCCGGACATGAGACGAAGTCTTTAATCTTGTATCTAAATAGTCTAACAGTCCGGCCAATGGAGACAATTCGGCTGTCCGGAGACCCCCTAATCCAGGACTCCCTCAGTAGCCCCTGAACCAGGCTTCAATGACGATGAGTCCAGCGCGCAGTTGTCTTCGGCATTGCAAGGCGGGTTCCTTCTCCGAATACATCACAGAAGTCTTCAATCTTGTATCTTCATAGTCTAACAGTCCGGCCAATGGAGATAATCCGGCTGTCCGGAGACCCCCTAATCCAAGACTCCCTCAATCTAGAAGAGGAAGAACTAGAGAGTTCTTGAGGGTGACTCCGCCAACATATTTCACTCTTATCATTTTGGCGAGGACAAGGGCAAACAACCTCCATATCTTGCACTAGTTCAAGGAGTCACAAACCCTCCTGTTGGTAAGACAAGGGACAAGGTAACCTAATGCTTTCATGGACATCATCTTGTGTATGCATCACTCTATGTCTATGGATATCCTTGTTGCTTCCTTGTGGGACTAACCCGTGTAGGTATTGAAAGTGCAACTCACTCCAAAGGATTGCTCCAAATGATCTACATCAACATTGAGCATCTACATCTTCAACACCTGCATGAAGTCATCATCGACAAAACCCAAGGTTAGTTCATCCCTCTCAGGGGGGACATCATATCTAGGGGGAGCTTTACTCCAATCAATTGAGCTAAAGCAACTCAAATGGTGTGAACACAACAATGCTTTATGTAAAAGTGGCAACCCCACTTGCGCTTAACGATGAGTATGACCTACGATCAAGTGTTCTCATTTGCTAAGTCAATATACTCATATATAGATGACCTAGTCATCACCAAATTGCTTGATAGATGCTAGAGTGTTTGTGCATGCTTTTTCACATATTTCGTTTGCCATCTTATTGTGTGAGCATGTTGGATGCATATTTTACTCATTCAAGGACATCCATTTGTTGCTTTGATTGTTTGCCTTTTTCTCTTCTGCCAAATGGATGGACAAGAATGCCTAAGAACTCCCTCTAGCTATCTATGCTTTCCTCGTCTCAAACTCTATTCATGCTACATCACAAAGTTTGATCAAGTCAGATTCATACCACTCTGTGTGAGGAGCACTCGGAGTCCCCGATTCGTCATAGACATAAACTTACAAAACCCCTTTGTGCATTTCGGTATGAACGAGTCATCCATTTCGATCACACCGAGACCACTAAGTTGATCTAGGTTTCAATCTCGGTGCAACTGATTAGAACGTTTCGGTCACACCGAGTTGCAGTAACCGCTTGCAGTTCTGCATCTCGGTGCCACCGAGTCGTCCTCTCGTCGCCAGCGACCTCCCGCCGCTGGTCTCCGCCGCCGTCAATGGAAATCTTCACCGCCGTTGCCGTCGTAGCAAGTTCGTCGCCGAACTAGGGGTCTGCTGTCAGGTTGCTTGCATGATGTCTGACCAAAGTGATAGCCAGAACAAGTCTGAGGAGCATGTTCAACTAAGTGAGGGCACTAGTCCCTCCAGTTCATCTGATGATGGCAGCAGGAGCACACCAAGTAACTTGCCAAAGGAAGCCACCAGAACAAGAAAGAAGAAGACCTCAGATTCAGAGGATGAGGATTATGTGGCTGTTGAGGAAGAAGTCAGCTCCAAGAAAAAGGTGCTGAAAATGGGGTATGGCTCAGCTGCTACAGTCAAGCCAGGGATGCATAAGAAGGCACCAGCAAAGAGAGTCACCATGTCTAAGGCCAGAGCATCCACTACTGAAACCTACAAGCCATCTGGTGAGGTAGTTGGACAAGGCAAGAAAAGGAAGGAAAGGGTCAAGAAGACCACTGCCAAAGTGCTTGGCATATCATCAATTATAAGAGATGATGATGAAGAGGAATAGGATGCTGCACCAGCACCCAATGCTCAAAAGCTCATGGGAGACGCAATCAGATCAGGGGATGCTCCACCTAAGCCCAAAGCTGCTCCCAAGGCAGCTGCTCCAGCTTAGAAGCCCAAGAGAAGCACTAGAAACATTTATGCTGAGGAAAAGAACAAGGCCCCAGTGCCTGAGGCTGCTGAAGAAGATGAAACTCAAGTGCTAAGGAAGCTGAAACCCAAGATCCCTGACCACAATGATGCACATCCAGTTGCAGAAAATATGAAAATCAGGAAGGATGCAGGTTTGAGAATATGGAGAGAGTCTGATCCATATGCTATCAGGAGAATAACTGTTGTGGACTATAGGTTTCACACTAAGGAACAACAGGACTTCTATGAGACAGTGTTGCTTGACAAGAAGCCCATTGTGTGTGATATGAGATGGGTAGACTGGGAGTACATCCAGAAGAATGAAGATCAACATCCTGGAGTGTATGACAGTTTTAAGGCATGTGGAGTTGATGAATTTATTTCCTAGAAGCTCACCAAGTGGAATGATGAGCTGATCATGCAGTTCTACTCCACTGCCCATTCCTATCTAGATGGGAAGATCGTTTGGATGTCTGAGGGTACCAGGTACCAATCGTCTATTGATGAATGGGCTCAGTTGATCAATGCCCCCAAAGAAAGCGAAGATGACATGGACATTTATGCAGAGAAGAAGAAAGACCACAACACTATGGCCAACATGTACAAGGAGATCCCAGATGTTGCTTTGGATACACATAAGTTTGGATCTGTCCATTACATGTTGTCTGGTATGCCAACAATCAATTGGATTCTGAGACACACACTGATACCCAAGTCAGGTGATCACAAGATGATCAGAGGACATGCCATCAACTTGCTGCACATATTTGATGTCCCACAGAAGTTCAAGGTCATGAGTTTGATTGTTGAGACAATCAAGAGGACTGCTGCTGACCAGAAGAGAAGTTGTGGGTATGCCCCACAAATTCAGGAGCTCATTAACTCAAAGATGGGCACAGGCACATATCTTTTGGACAAGGAGCACCTGCCCATCTATCCTGAATTTGAAGACAACACTGTGGTGATGGATGAAAATGAACCATCTTCAGCTCAAGCACATGAAAAGAGAGACAAGGCAAAAGCAGAGAAAGCTGCAAAGATGCCAACTGTTGAAGAGCATCTCAAGTGTTCTTGAAATCCAAACAAGATCAACTTGGATATCTGATCCAATCCACCCTGAGGATTGAGAAGGGCTTGGCCACCCTGACTAAGAACCAGGAGAGTTTAGAGAGGGTCGTTGAGCAGAAGTTCTATGATCTGGATGTCAAGGTCACCGAGATCCAAACTGCAATTGAGCAGCTACAGGAGGAAGCAGAGGAGAGGAAGGGCAAGTCTACTACTGATGCTTTCAAGAGAGTGCCACGAGGTCCAAGGTCTGCTGTGGTGCCTGTGACAGACACGAGAGCTACAGCATCAGCACCAGCAGCCACAGCTCCAGTGCCACCTCCAGCACCCACTCCATCAGCTCCAACTACTTCATCGGAAGCCTTCGTCCTTGCGTTCTCTCTACACCACCTCCCGAAGATCAAGCCTAAGAGTCATTTAGCACTATGCATTTTTTAACTTTTTGGTAACTTGTTGCCAAAGGGGGAGAAAAATGTATAGATCATAGGCTGAGAGAGAGAGAGAGTTGGTTTTTTATCTCTCTTCACACTTATTTGGTTTGAAACTTTATTGTGTGCTTGTGTGAGCTACTTGTGAGATACTTGTTGATCATGTGTTTGATCATATGATACATTAATGTTTGGTTGAATGATGATATCTTTTATATCTCTTATATGATCATTCACTTGCTTGGTGACGAGTGCATGCTTTTAATCTCTATCATTTTGAGCAGTCCACCAAGATGTATGTGACATGGAAGAGTAACCCATGATCCTAATCGATTGTGCATTTGCATTCAAAAGCAAATATTTTAAATAATGCACAAATTTAGGGGGAGCTCTTGCTTATCACATACTTCTCAAAGCAACGATGTTTTTCAATCTTTTTTATTATTTGTCGAAGCTTTGATCTATATGTTGTCATCAATTACCAAAAAGGGGGAGATTGTAAGTGCAACTATCACTGGGTGGTTTTGGTAATTCCTAACAACATATAGCTCATTGAGCTAATGCTATTCCAAGATGAATATTTCAAGAAATCTCAATGATTGGCATGGCATGGATTAGAAAGTGGACCCTTCAAAATGCTAAGGATAAAAGATTGGCTCAAGATCAAAGCACAAGACTCTACATTTTCTATTTTAGTGATCAAAGATCACATTGAGTCTATAGGAAAAGCCAATACTATTAAGAAGGGATGAGGTGTTGCTTAATGAGGTGCTTGCTCAAAATGCTTAGTGATATGCTCCAAAACCCTCCACTACTTTCTCACATCCACTTATGTCCCAAACCAAAAGTCAAACTCGGCCCCACCGATTCTTTCTATCCGGCGCCACCGAGTTCAGTTGAATAGCCACTTCTAGAAACCCTAATCAGTTTGGTCTCACCGATAGGGATCTCGGTCTCACCGAGATGGGATTGCAATCTCTCTGTTACCCTTTGTAATGTTTCGGTAAAACCGAGATGAGCGATCGGTCCCACTGAGATTACAATGTAAACTCTTTGTTTCCCTTTCGTAACACTTCGATCCAACCGAGATGAGCGAATCGGTCCCACCGAGTTTGCCTGACCAACTCTCTGTTAGTCCATTACCAAAATCGGTCTCACCAAGTTTGTGTAATCGGTCTCACCGAGATTACGTTATGCCCTGACCCTAACGAAATCGGTCCCACCGAGTTGACATGTCGGTCCCACCGAGAATCCTAATGTTCACATTTTGAACTAAATTTGTCTGACCGAGTTTCATGATGCGGTCCCACCGAGTTTGGTGATTTGTTTGTAACGGTTAGGTTTTGTGTGGAGGCTATAAATACCCCTCCACCCACTATTCATTCAAGGAGAGAGCCATCAAAACATGCCTACACTTCCAATACACATTTTCTGAGAGAGAACCACCTACACTTGTGTTGAGGTCAAGATATTCCATTCCAACCACATAAATCTTGATCTCTAGCCTTCCCCAAGTTGCTTTCCACTCAAATCATCTTTCTACCAAATCCAATCTTATGAGAGAGAGTTGAGTGTTGGGGAGACTATCATTTGAAGCACAAGAGCAAGGAGTTCATCATCAACACACCATTTGTTACTTCTTGGAGAGTGGTTCTCCTAGATTGGCTAGGTGTCACTTGGGATCCTCTGACAAGATGGTGGAATTGAGCCAAGGAGTTTGTAAGGGCAAGGATATCGCCTAATTCACGAAGATCTACCCTAGTGAGGCAAGTCCTTCGTGGGCGACGGCCATGGTGGGATAGACAAGGTTGCTTCTTCGTGGACCCTTCATGGGTGGAGCCCTCCGTGGACTCGCGCAACCGTTACCCTTCGTGGGTTGAAGTCTCCATCAACGTGGATGTACGATAGCACCACCTATCGGAACCACGCCAAAAATCTCCGTGTCTGCATTGCGTTTCCTCCCTCCAAACTCCTCCCTTTACCTTCATATGCAATTGTTTTACATTCCGCTGCTATACTCTTAGGATTGCATGTGAAGGTTGATTACTTGTTTGTGCTAAGTTGCTAAAATCTGCCATGAACTAAAATTGGGAAAAGGCTAAATTTTTATTTGGTCAAGTAGTCTACTCACCCCCCCCTCTAGATATACTTTCGATCCTACAGTGTCATACCTAGTGCATCGAGTCCAATGAAAATCTTTTGTGACAATACTGGTGCAATTGCCTTGGCAAAGGAATCCAGATTTCACAAGACAACCAAGCACGTCAAGAGACGCTTCAATTCCATCCGCGGTCAAGTCAAGGAGGGAGACATAGAGATTTTCAAGATTCATACGGATCTGAATGTTGCAGACCCATTGACTAAGCCTCTCTCATGAGCAAAACATGATCAGCACCAAGACTCCATGGGTGTTAGAATCATTACAATGTAGTCTAGATTACTGACTCTAGTGCAAGTGGGAGACTAAAGGAAATATGCCCTAGAGGCAATAATAAAGTTGTTATTTATATTTCCTTATATCATGATAAATGTTTAGTATTCATGCTAGAATTGTATTAACTAGAAACTTAGTACATGCGTGAATACATAGACAAACAGAGTGCCACTAGTATGCCACTACTTGACTAGCTTGTTAATCAAAGATGGTTAAGTTTCCTAGCCATGGACAATGAGTTGTCATTTGATGAACGGGATCACATCATTAGAGAATGATGTGATTGACTTGACCCATCCGTTAGCTTAGTACTTTGATCGTTTAGTTTATTGCTATTGCTTTCTCCATAACTTATACATGTTCCTATGACTATGAGATTATGCAACTCCCGAATACCGGAGGAACACTTAGTGTGCTATCAAATGTCACAACGTAACTAGGTGACTATAAATATGCTCTAAAGGTGTCTTCGATGGTGTTTGTTTAGCTAGGATTTGCCACTCCGTGTATCGGAGAGGTATCTCTGTGCCCGCTCGGTAATGCACATCACTATAAGCCTTGCAAGCAATGTGACTAATGAGTTAGTTACGGGATGTTGCATTATGGAATAAGTAAAGAGACTTGCTAGTAACGAGATTGAACTAGGTATTGAGATACCGACGATAGAATCTCGGGCAAGTAACATACCGATGACAAAGGGAACAACGTATGTTGTTATGCGGTTTGACCGATAAAGATCTTCGTAGAATATGTAGGAACCAATACGAGCATCCATGTTTCGCTATTGGTTATTTACCAAATATGAGTCTCGGTCATGTCTACATAGTTCTCGAACCCGTAGGGTCCGCACGCTTAACGTTCGGTGACGATCGGTGTTATGAGTTTATGTGTTTTGATGTAGAGAAGGTTGTTCGGAGTCCCGGATGTGATCACGGGCATGACTAGGAGTCTCGAAATGGTCGAGACATAAAGCTCGATATATTGGAAGCCTATGTTTGGACATCGGAATGGTTCCGGGTGAGTTCGGGCATATACCGGAGTAGCGAGGGTTACCGGAACTCCCCCGGGAGTATATGGGCCTTATTGGGCCTTAGTGGAAAGAGAGAGGGGAAGCCAGGGTAGGCCGCGCGCCCCCTCCCCCTGGGTCCGAATTGGACTAGGGAAGGGGGGGCGCCCCCCTTTCCTTCGCCCTCTTTCCTCATTCCTTCCTCTCCTACTCCAACTAGGGAAAGGGGCAATCCTACTCCCGGTGGGAGTAGCACTCCCCCTAGGGCGCGCCATAGAGAGGGCCGACCCTCCCCCTCCTCCACTCCTTTATATACGGGGGAGGGGCACCCAATAGACACACAAGTTGATCTCTTAGTCGTGTGCGGTGCCCCCTTCCACAGATTTCCACCTTGGTCATATCGTTGTAGTGCTTAGCCGAAGCCCTGCGTCGGTAACTTCATCATCACCATCATCACGCCATCATGCTAACAAAGATCTCTCTCGACACTCAGCTGGATCTAAAGTTCATGGGACGTCACCGAGCTGAACGTGTGTAGATCGCAGAGGTGTCGTACCTTCGGTGCTAGGATCGGTCGGATCGTGAAGACATACGACTACATCAATCGCGTTGTCATAACGCTTTCGCTTACGGTCTACGAGGGTACGTGGAGAACACTCTCCCCTCTCGTTGCTATGCATCACCTAGACGGATCTTGCATGTGCTAGGAATTTTTTGAAATTACTGCATTCCCCAACAAAATCATGGTGCCATCGCCAGCCATGCTCGTCAGTTGCAGCAAAAACAACACCGGCACCAATCCAAGCAGAAAGACCGTACCAGTTCCAGCAAAAGATAGCAGTGGTAGAAGCAAAACACATCACCCGTTCCAGCAAAATAAAATGACCGATCCAGCAAAAATCACCATCGGCACTGATCCGAGAAAAAAACCATACCAGTTCCACCAAATATTACAGCAGGTGGTAGCCAAAATCGCCGCTAGTTCCAGCAAATATTACAGCAGGTGGTAGCAAATATCGCCGCTGGTTCCAGCAAAATAAAATGACTATTCTAGCAAAACTCACCATCGGCACTGACCCGAGCAAAAAAGCAAACTAGTTCCAGCAAAAATTACAGCAGGCAGTAGTAGAAAAAATCGCCACTGGTTCTAGCAAAAGAAAATGACCGTTCCAGCAAAAAATTCACCGGTTTCAGCAAAATAAAAAGGAACGCTGGTTCCAGCTCACCTACTTGCCGGTTCCAGCTCCGCCGCTTGCCGGATGCAACTCCCCCTGGTCGGTTCCAGCTCTGCCATATGCAGGTTGCATCACTCCCTCTTTGACTAGTGGCAACTCCCGTCGTATTCATACCCAGCTCCGCCACTCGTAGGTTGCAAGTGGGAGATGGCCAACAGCAGCACGGGTGGCCTTCCCCGCGCGGCACTGCCGGCGCACATCCACACCTATAGCTGCAACCTAGACGTCGCGGCGGCGTCCCTCACGGGCGATTTGAGAAGGGCTGGTAGGGGCATGTACACGGCAGCCATGGCCTCTGCCCATCTGGAGTAGGGAAGTGCTGCCATGGGCTCTCTTGATTTGAAGCAAGGGAAGGAGCTCCAACCGAGAATAGAAACATAACGAGAAGATTCGAGAGCATAAGATTTGTTTCTGAAGCGGCACGTGGTCCCTCTCACAGTTATCGTGTGGTGCTATTAAACTGGTTGATGCGGCACAAAATAGAGTCGTAAGTTGTGAGTAGATCGAACGACCCGCGCGCGTCCGGCCCAAAGTTCGGCCGGCGTGCCGGGTGCAAGAGCATCTTCAACAGCCGCGCTATATAAACATTGCGCTAGAAATTTATGGTTTTTAGCACGCGCGCAATCGCTAAGCGAGCTCCGGCAGAGGCGCAATAACCGCGCGTGCAGCATAAGGAGTTCAGCGCGCGGTCCGAAACACCATCACGCGCCGTTTATTTGGTGCGCCCGCTACCGTGCGCCGCACACTGGAGCACCCACTCACGACTTCCACCTACCCCGACCCAGGCGCTGGCACCACCACCCGCACCATCCCATTTGTTCCGGCGACCATTCCGGCGCTTCCCCGTCCTATCCCCGCGCCGCCGTCGCTTTCTCCTTCTTCCTCTAGTCACCACTGCCACTCGCGCGCGCCATTCCTCCGACGAACAGCGCCCAGCTGCCCACTGTCGCTTGGCGCACACAAGGTGTTTGACAAAACGCTTGCAAGGTATGTATTGCTTCAACTTCACATTTTGTACATGAACTTGGTGCATGTTGTCTGTAGTTTTTATAGCCTAGTTAACATTGTAGATGAGTTCGTCATATGATTCTTCCGAAGAAGAATTTGACATTGAAGAGGAGGAGGATCTTGCAATGATCCTAGCTATGCACTTCAATAGAAAACCGAAGCACGGTGCTTCGGTTATGGGTCGGCAGAAAATTTGGAGGGATATGATCGATGCCCACAAAAGATCGATGAGGCACTATTTGTTGAGAACGTAGTAATTT
Organism: Triticum urartu; assembly: GCF_056163025.1. Classification (NCBI taxonomy): domain Eukaryota; kingdom Viridiplantae; phylum Streptophyta; class Magnoliopsida; order Poales; family Poaceae; genus Triticum; species Triticum urartu. The sequence continues at coordinate 410,447,622 of NC_141873.1, forward strand.
CAAAAAAATTCCTACGCACATGCAAGATCATGGTGATGCATAGCAACGAGAGGGGAGAGTGTCGTCCACGTACCCTCGTAGACCGTTAAGCGGAAGCATTATGACAACGTGGTTGATGTAGTCGTACGTCTTCACGACCGACCGATCCTCAGTACCGAACGTACGGCACCTCCGCGTTCAGAACACGTTCAGCTCGGTGACATCCCGTGAACTCACGATCCAGTGGAGCTCGAGGGAGAGTTTCGTCAACGCGACGGCGTGGTGACAATGTTGATGAAGCTACCATCGCAGGGCTTCGCCTAAGCACCGCTATAGTGTGACCGAGGTGGATTATGGTGGAGAGGAGGCACCGCACACGGCTGGGAGAGATCAATGATCAAATTGTGTGTTCTAGGGTGCCCCCTACCCCCGTACATAAAGGAGCAAGGGGGAGGCCGGCCGGCCCTGTAGGGCGCGCCAGGAGGAGGAGTCCTCTTCCTAGTAGGAGTACGACTCCCCTCTTTCCTACTCCTACTAGGAGGAGGAAAGGAAGGGGGAGAAGGAGAAGGAAAGGGGGCCCCACTTCCTAGTCCAATTCGGACCAGAGAGGGAGGGGGCGAGCGGCCTGCCCTGGCCGGCACCTCTCTCTCTCTCCACTAGGGCCCAACAAGGCCCATTAGCCCCGGGGGGTTCCGGTAACCCCTCCGGCACTCTGGTAAAATCCTGATTTCACCCGGAACTCTTCCAATGTCCAAATGTAGGTTTCCAATATATCACATCTCTATTTCAAGACTCCTCGTCATGTCCGTGATCATATCTGGGACTCCGAACTACCTTCGGTACATCAAAACATATAAACTCATAATACCGATCGTCACAGAACATTAAGCGTGCGGACCCTACGGGTTCGATAACTAGGTGATGATGACCGAGACATGTCTCCGGTCAATAACTAATAGTGGAACCTCGATGTTCATATTGGCTCCTACATATTCTACGAAGATCTTTATCGGTCAAACCGCATAATAACATACGTTGTTCCCTTTGTCATCGGTATGTTACTTGCCCGAGATTCGATCGCCGGTGTCCCAATACCTAGTTCAATCTCGTTACCGGCAAGTCTCTTTACTCGTTCCATAATGCACTATCCTGCAACTAACTCATTAGTTGCATTGCTTTCAAGGCTTATAGTGATGTGCATTACCGAGAGGGCCCAGAGATACCTCTTCGACAATCAGAGTGACAAATCCTATTCTTGATCTATGAAAACTCAACAAGTACCATCGGAGAGACCTGTATAGCACCTTTATAATCACCCAGTTACGTTGTGATGTTTGGTAGCACACAAAGTGCTCCTCCGGTATTCGGGAGTTGCATAATCTCATAGTCATAGGAACATGTATAAGTCATGAAGAAAGCAATAGCAGTAAACTAAACGATCAAGTGCTAAGCTAACGGAATGGGTCAAGTCAATCACATCATTCTCCTAATGATGTGATCCCGTTAATCAAATGACAACTCATGTCTATGGTTAGGAAACTCAACCATCTTTGATCAATGAGCTAGTCAAGTAGAGGCAAACTAGTGACACTCTATTTGTCTATATATTCACACATGTACTAAGTTTCCGGTTAATACAATTCTAGCATGAATAATAAACATTTATCATGGTATAAGGAAATATAAATAACAACTTTATTATTGCCTCTAGGGCATATTTCCTTCAGTCTCCCACTTGCACTAGAGTCAATAATCTAGTTCACATCGTCATGTGAGTTAACACCAATAGTTCACATCTCTATGTGACTAATACCCAAAGGGTTTATTAGAGTCAATAATCTATTTCACATCGCTCTGTGATTAACACCCAAAGAGTCTTGGTGCTGATCATGTTTTGCTCGTGGAAGAGGCTTAGTCAACGGGTTTGCAACATTCAGATTCGTATGTATCTTGCAAATTTTCTATGTCTACAATGCTTTGCACGGAGCTACTCTAGCTAATTGCTCCCACTCTCAATATGTATCTAGATCGAGACTTAGAGTCAGCCAGATCGGTGTCAAAGTTTGCATCGACGTAACTCTTTACGACGAACTCTTTGTCACCTCCATGACCGAGAAACATTTCCTTATTCCACTAAGGATATTTTGACTGTTGTCCAGTGATCTACTCCTGGATCACTATTGTACCCTCTTGCCAAACTTATGGTGAGGTACATAATAGGTCTGGTACATGATGTCTACTACACAACCTTCTTCTTGTAGACGTTGTTGGGCCTCCAAGTGCAGAGGTTTGTAGGACAGTAGCAAATTTCCCTCAAGTGGATGACCTAAGGTTTATCAATCCGTGGGAGGCGTAGGATGAAGATGGTCTCTCTCAAGCAACCCTGCAACCAAATAACAAAGAGTCTCTTGTGTCCCCAACACACCCAATACAATGGTAAATTGTATAGGTGCACTAGTTCGGCGAAGAGATGGTGATACAAGTGCTATATGGATGGTAAATATAGGTTTTGTAATCTGAAAATATAAAAACAGCAACTAATGATAAAAGTGAGCGTAAACGGTATTGCAATGTGTTGAAACAAGACCAAGGGTTCATAATTTCACTAATGCAAGTTCTCTCAATAATAATAACATAATTGGATCATATAACTATCCCTCAACATGCAACAAAGAGTCACTCCAAAGTCACTAATAGTGGAGAACAAACGAAGAGATTATGGTAGGGTACGAAACCACCTCAAAGTTATCCTTTCTGATCGATCTATTCAAGAGTCCGTGGTAAAATAACACGAAGCTATTCTTTCCGTTCAATCTATCATAGAGTTCGTACTAGAATAAAACCTTAAGACACAAATAAACCAAAACCCTAATGTCACCTATACTCCAATGTCACCTCAAGTATCCGTGGGTATGATTATACGATATGCATCACACAATCTCAGATTCATCTATTCAACCAACACAAAGAACTTCAAAGAGTGCCCCAAAGTTTCTATCGGAGAGTCAAGACGAAAACGTGTGCCAACCCCTATGCATAAGTTCATGAGGTCACGGAACTCACAAGTTGATCACCAAAACATACATCAAGTGGATCACGTGATATCCCATTGTCACCACAGATAAGCACATGCAAGACATACATCAAGTGTTCTCAAATCCTTAAAGACTCAATCCGATAAGATCACTTCAAAGGGAAAACTCAATTCATCACAAGAGAGTAGAGGGGGAGAAACATCATAAGATCCAACTATAATAGCAAAGCTCGCCATACATCAAGATCATATCACCTCAAGAACACGAGAGAGAGAGAGATCAAACACATAGCTACTGGTACATACCCTCAGCCCCGAGGGTGAACTACTCCCTCCTCGTCCTGGAGAGCACCGGGATGATGAAGATGGCCACTGGAGAGGGATTCCCCCCTCTGGCAGGGTGCCAGAACGGGTCTAGATTGGTTTTCGATGGCTACGGAGGCTTCTAGCGGCGGAACTCCCGATCTATTCTGCTCCTCGATGTTTTAGGGTATATGGATATATATATATATATATGCGAAGAAGTCGGTCAGGGGAGCCACGAGGGGGCCCACGAGGGTGGGAGCACGCCAGGGGGTAGGGCGCGCCTCCCTGCCTCGTGCCACCTCGAAGCTTCCCTGACATCTACTCCAAGTCTTCTGGATTGCTTCCGTTCAAAAAATAACTCTCCCAAAGGTTTCATCCCATTTGGACTCTGTTTGATATTCCTTTTCTTCGAAACACTGAAATAGGCAAGAAAACAACAATTTGGGCTAGGCCTCCGGTTAATAGGTTAGTCCCAAAAATAATATAAAAGTGTAAAATAAAGCCCATTAAAATCCAAAACAGATAATATAATAGCATGGAACAATCAAAAATTATAGATACGTTGGAGACGTATCAGCATCCCCAAGCTTAATTCCTGCTCGTCCTCGAGTAGGTAAATGATAAAAACATAATTTTTGATGTGGAATACTACCTAATATATCTATCAATGTAATCTTCTTTACTGTGGAAAGAATATTCAGATCCATAAGATTGAATACAAAAGTTTAATATTGACATAAAAATAATAATACTTCAAGCATACTAACAAAGTAATCATGTCTCATCAAAATAACATGGCCAAAGAAAGCTATCCCTACAAAATCATATAGTCTGGCTATGCTCTATCTTCATCACACAAAATATTTAAATCATGCACAACCCCGATGACAAGCCAAGCAATTATTTCATACTTTTGATGTTCTCAAACTTTTTCAATCTTCACACAAAATATGAGCGTGAGCCGTGGATAAGGCACTATATGTGGAATAGAATGGTGGTGGTGGAGAATACAAAAAGGAGAACATAGTCTCACATCAACTAGGCGTATCAACGGGCTATGGAGATGCCCATCTATAGATATCAATGTGAATGAGTAGGGATTGCCATGCAACGGGTGCACTAGAGCTATAAGTGTATGAAAGCTCAACACAAGAACTAAGTGGGTGTGCATCTAACTTTCTTGATCATGAAGACCTAGGGCAATTTTGAGGAAACCCATCATTGGAATATACAAGCCAAGTTCTATAATGTAAGTCCCACTAGTATATAAAAGTGATAACATAGGAGACTCTCTATCATGAAGATCAAGGTGCTACTTTGAAGCGAAAGTGTGGAAAAAGGATAGTAACATTGTCCCTTCTCTCTTTTTCTCTCATTTTTTTATTTGGCCTTCTTTTTTCTTTTTGGCCTTTCATCCTTTTTTCATTTTTTCATTTTTCGTCCAGAGTCCCATCCTGACTTGTGGGGGAATCATAGTCTCCATCATCCTTTCCTCACTGGGACAATGCTCTAATAATGATGATCATCACACTTTAATTTACTTACAACTCAAGAATTACAACTCGATACTTAGAAAAAAATATGACTATATGAATGCCTCCGGCAGTGTATCGGGATGTGCAATGATGCATGAGTGACATGTATGAAGAATTATGAACGGTGGCTTTGCCACAAATACGATGTCAACTACATGATCATGCAAGCAATATGAAAATGATGAAGTGTGTCATAATAACGGAATGGTGGAAAGTCCCATGGCAATATATCTCGGAATGGCTATGGAAAGGCCATAATAGGTAGGTATGGTGGCTATTTTGAGGAAGGTATATGGTGGGTTTATGGTACCGGCGAAAGTTGCGCGATACTAGAGAGGCTAGCAATGGTGGAAGGGTGAGAGTGCGTATCATCCATGGACTCAACATTAGTCATAAAGAACTCACATACTTATTGCAAAAATCTATTAGTTATTGAAACAAAGTATTACGCGCATGCTCCTAGGGGGGTAGATTGGTAGGAAAATACCATCGCTCGTCCCCGACAACCACTCATAAGGAAGACAATCAATAAATAAATCATGCTCCGACTTCGTCACATAATGGTTCACCATACGTGCATGCTATGGGAATCACAAACTTCAACACAAGTATTTCTCAAATTCACAACTACTCGACTAGCATGACTCTAATATCACCATCTCCATATCTCAAAACAATTATCAAGTATCAAACTTCTCATAGTATTCAATGCACTTCTATGAAAGTTTTTATATTATTCCTAAAAGAAAATTTACATGTTGTTCTAAAGGACTCTCAAAATAATATAAGTGAAGCATGAGAGATAAATTATTTCTAATAAATAAAACCACCGCCGTTCTCTTAAATGATATAAGTAAAGCACTAGAGCAAATGACAAACTACTCCGAAAGATATAAGTGACAATCAATGAGTAGTCAAATAATTATGCAACTATGTGAAGACTCTCTAACATTTAATAATTTCAGATATTGGTATTTTATTAAAACATCAAGCAAAAAAAATGATGCTCCAAGAAAAACACATATCATGTGGCGAATAAAAATATAGCTCCAAGTAAAGTTACCGATAGACGAAGACGAAAGAGGGGATGCCTTCCGAGGCATACCCAAGCTTAAGCTCTTGGTTGTCCTTGAATATTACCTTGGGGTGCCTTGGGCATCCCCAATCTTAGGCTCTTGCCACTCCTTATTCCATAGTCCATCGAATATTTATCCAAAACATGAAAACTTCACAACACAAAACTTAACAGAAAACTTGTAACCTCCGTTAGTATAAGAAAATAAATCACCACTTAGGTACTGTTGTGAACTCATTATTTATTTATATTAGTTTAATATATACTGTATTTCAACTTATCTATGGTTCATACCCTCCGATACTACTCATAGATTCATCAAAATAAGCAAACAACACATAGAAAACAGAATCTGTCAAAAATAGAACAGTCTGTAGTAATCTGTAGTTTTATAATACTTCTGGAACCCAAAAAATTCTAAAATAAATTGGTGGACCTGAGTAATTTTTCTATTAATCATCTTCAAAAAGAATTAACTAAATATCACTCTCCAATAAAAATGGCAGCAATTCTTGTGAGCGCTAAAGTTTCTGTTTTTTACAGCAGGATCAAAAAGACTTTCCCCAAGTCTTCCCAACGGTTCTACTTGGCACAAACACTAATTAAACACAAAAAACACAACCAAAACAGATTCTACATAAATTATTTATTTAATAACATCAAGGAAAAATATTGGGTTGTATCCCAACAAGCGCTTTTCTCTAAAGCCTTTTAGCTAGGCAAAATATTTCAACGATGCTCACATGAAAGACAAGATTTGAAATATAAAGAGAGCATCATGAATAATATGACTAGCACATTTAAGTCTAACCCACTTCCTATGCATAGGGATTTTGTGAGCAAACAACTTATGGGAACAAGAATCAACTTGCATAGGAAGGTAAAACAAGTATAACTTCCGGATTTTAAGCACATAGAGAGGAAACTTGATATTATTGCAATTCCTACAAGCATATGTTCCTCCCTCATAATAATTTTCAGTAGCATCATGAATGAATTCAACAATATAACCATCGCATAAAGCATTCTTTTCATGATCTACAAGCATAGAAAATTTACTACTCTCCACATAAGCAAAATTCTTCTTATTCAGAATAGTGGGAGTATCATAAGAAACTCGAATACTATAAATTGTTTCCACATTCAAAGAATAATGTTCAGAAAAAGGGTAATCATAATCATGACAAGTTTTATAAATATAATCATCACTACTTTTTATAGCATAAGTGTCATCACAATAATCATCATAGGTAGCAACTTTGTTCTCATCATAACCAATTGAAACCTCTTCCAAGATAGTGGAATCATTACTAAATAAAGTGATGACCTCTCCAAATACACTTTCATAATTATGACAATAAGATTCAACATCCTCCAAAATAGTGGGATCATTACTTCCTAAATTTGACACTCTTCCAAACCCACTTTCATCAATATAATCATCATAAGTAGGAGGCATGCTATCATCATAACAAATTTGCATATCAAAACTTGGGAGGCTAGAAATATCATCTTCATTAAACATAGAATCCCCAAGCTTGGGAAAAACATTAATTGCAGAAAATATATTCTCAAACATGTCATTCTCATCAAACATAGCATCCCCAAGCTTGGGCCTTTTCATATCATAATCATAATCACTCTCATCATTAATAGTATGGATAGCACCAATAGTATAGCAATTATCATCATCACAATGAGTAGTAGGAGCAACATCATCATTTGGGAGGGATACATTTTTACCTTTACTTCTCCATCTTTTCTTTTTCTTCTTCACATTATGTGTGGGTTCAATCCTCTTTTTGGAGCTCCTTATTAATGAGATCGGTTGAATAGAAGGCTCCTCCTCGTTACCTGATTCATCATAAGAAATAATAGGAGGATACTGGGAAGCCTCTTCCCTTTCATTAGTATTCTCTTCATCCTCTATTTGTTTTATTTTCTTTATGTAATTGGCAATATAAGGATTTTCAATGCAATTCACCGAACAATACATAAAAATTTCTTCTAGATCAATATCGAGGAATTTCTCAAGGTTATATTCTGGAATATGCTTAGTTATACGTTTCATTTCTTCATAACCCAAAAGCAAACTAAGTTCATTATGATGTGCAAGGGAAATCAAATCATCACAATTTTTGGACACAATACAATCATGAAACAATTTGCATTTGAGATTTAAATGACCATGTTCATTGCAAAGTTCACAAGTATGGTGAGGAAATTTTAAATTTTCAGCACAAACATCTAGCCTCTCTTGCAACCATTTAGTTTCCAAATACTTATGCCTCTTGCAAAATCTATTTTCCCTAATTGGTGTGTACTTGCAAGCTCTATGCACTCCACAAAAATTGACATGCTTAGAAGAGACATTTTCATCATGACTAGTGCAATCATCATTAGTACTATGGATATTCAAGGAGTTCATACTAACAACATTGCAATCATACTCATCATTCAAAGATTTAGTGCCAAACATTTTATAGACTTCTTCTTCTAGCACTTGAGCACAATTTTATTTTCCATCACACTCACGAAAGATATTAAAAAGATGAAGCTTATGAGGCAAACTCAATTCCATTTTTTGTAATTTTCTTTTATAAACTAAACTAGTGATAAAACAAGAAACAAAAAGATTCGATTGCAAGATCTAAAGATATACCTTCAAGCGCTAACCTCCCCGGCAACGGCGCCAGAAAAGAGCTTGATGTCTACTACACAACCTTCTTCTTGTAGACGTTGTTCGGCCTCCAAGTGCAGAGGTTTGTAGGACAGTAGCAAATTCCCTCAAGTGGATGACCTAAGGTTTATCAATCCGTGGGAGGCGTAGGATGAAGATGGTCTCTCTCAAGCAACCCTGCAACCAAATAACAAAGAGTCTCTTGTGTCCCCAACACACCCAATACAATGGTAAATTGTATAGGTGCACTAGTTCGGCGAAGAGATGGTGATACAAGTGCAATATGGATGGTAGATATAGGTTTTTGTAATCTGAAAATATAAAAACAACAAGGTAACTAATGATAAAAGTGAGCGTAAATGGTATTGCAATGCGTTGAAACAAGGCCAAGCGTTCATACTTTCACTAGTGCAAGTTTTCTCAACAATAATAACATAATTGGATCATATAACTATCCCTCAACATGCAACAAAAAGTCACTCCAAAGTCACTAATAGTGGAGAACTAACAAAGAGATTATGGTAGGGTACGAAACCACCTCAAAGTTATCCTTTTTGATCGATCTATTCAAGAGTCCGTAGTAAAATAACACGAAGCTATTCTTTCCGTTCAATCTATCATAGAGTTCGTACTAGAATAACACCTTAAGACACAAATCAACCAAAACCCTAATGTCACCTAGATACTCCAATGTCACCTCAAGTATCCATGGGTATGATTATACGATATGCATCACACAATCTCAGATTCATCTGTTCAACCAACACAAAGAACTTCAAAGAGTGCCCTGAAGTTTCTATCGGAGAGTCAAGACGAAAACGTGTGCCAACCCCTATGCATAAGTTCACGAGGTCACGGAACTCGCAAGTTGATCACCAAAACATACATCAAGTGGATCACGTGATATCCCATTGTCACCACAGATAAGCACATGCAAGACATACATCAAGTGTTCTCAAATCCTTAAAGACTCAATCCGATAAGATCACTTCAAAGGGAAAACTCAATTCATCACAAGAGAGTAGAGGGGAGAAACATCATAAGATCCAACTATAATAGCAAAGCTCGCGATACATCAAGATCGTATCACCTCAAGAACACGAGAGAGGGAGAGAGATCAAACACATAGCTACTGGTACATACCCTCAGCCCCGAGGGTGAACTACTCCCTCCTCATCATGGAGAGCGTCGGGATGATGAAGATAGCCACCGGAGATGGATTGCCCCCTCCGGCAGGGTGCCGGAACGGGTCTAGATTGGTTTTCGGTGGCTACGGAGGCTTCTGGCAGTGGAACTCCTGATCTATTCTGCTCCCTGGTGTTTTAGGGTATATGGATATTGAAGGAAATATGCCCTAGAGGCAATAATAAAGTTATTATTTATTTCCTTATATCATGATAAATTTTTATTATTCATGCTAGAATTGTATTAACCGGAAACATAATACATGTGTGAATACATAGACAAACAGAGTGTCACTAGTATGCCTCTACTTGACTAGCTCGTTGATCGAAGATGGTTATGTTTCCTAACCATAGACATGAGTTGTCATTTGATTAAGGGGATCACATCATTTGGAGAATGATGTGATTGACTTGACCCATTCCGTTAGCTTAGCACTTGATCGTTTAGTTTGTTGCTATTGCTTTCTTCATAACTTATACATGTTCCTATGACTATGAGATTATGCAACTCCCGTTTACCGGAGGAACACTTTGTGTGCTACCAAACGTCACAACGTAACTGGGTGATTATAAAGGTGCTCTACAGGTGTCTCCAATGGTACTTGTTGGGTTGGTGTATTTCGAGATTAGGATTTGTCACTCCGATTGTCGGAGAGGTATCTCTGGGCCCTCTCGGTAATGCACATCACTCAAGCCTTGCAAGAATTGCAACTAATAAGTTAGTTGCGGGATGATGTATTATGGAACGAGTAAAGAGACTTGTCGGTAACGAGATTGAACTAGGTATTGGAATACCGACGATCGAATCTCGGGCAAGTAACATACCGATGACAAAGGGAACAATGTATGTTGTTATGCGGTCTGACTGATAAAGATCTTCCTAGAATATGTAGGAGCCAATATGAGCATCCAGGTTCCGCTATTGGTTATTGACCGGAGACGTATCTCGGTCATGTCTACATAGTTCTCGAACCCGTAGGGTCCGCACGCTTAAAGTTCGGTGACGATCATAATTAGGGTTTTTGTGTTTTGATGTATCGAAGGTTGTTCGGAGTCCCGGATGTGATCACGGACATGACGAGGAGTCTCGAAATGGTCGAGACATAAAGATTGATATATTGGAAGCCTATATTTGGATATCGGAATCGTTCCGGGTGAAATCGGGATTTTACCGGAGTACCGGGGGGTTACCGGACCCCCCCCCCCCCGGGGGGGGGGGGGTTAATGGGCCTACATGGGCCCTAAGGGAGAAGAGGAGGGCCGGCCAGGGCAGGCTGCGTGCCCCCTCCCCCTTAGTCCTAATAGGACAAGGAAGAGGGGGCGGCGCCCCCCTTTCCTCTTTTCCCCTTCCCCTTTCCTTCTCCAACAAGGCAAGAGGGGGGAGTCCTACTCCTGGTGGGAGTAGGACTCCTCCAGGCGCACCCCTAGGGGTCGGCCGCACCTCCCCCCTCCCTCCTTTATATACAGGGGCAAGGGGGCATCCCATGACACACAAGTTGATCTCCGTGATCATTCCTTAGCCGTGTGCGGTGCCCCCTTCCTCCATATTCCACCTCGGTCATATCATAGCGGTGCTTAGGCGAAGCCCTGCGTCGGTAGAACATCATCACCAACATCATGCCGTCGTGCTGACAAAACTCTCCCTCAACACTCGGCTGGATCGGAGCTCGAGCGACGTCACCGAGTTGAACGTGTGCAGAACTCAGAGGTGTCGTACGTTCGGTACTTGGATCGGTCAGATCGGGAAGACGTACGACTACTTCCTCTATGTTGTGTCAATGCTTCCGTTGCCGGTCTACGAGGGTACGTAGACAACACTCTCCCCTCTCGTTGCTATGCATCACCATGATCTTGCGTGTGCGTAGGAATTTTTTTGAAATTACTACGTTCCCAACAGTGGCATCCGAGCCAATAATAAATTGATTATTATTATATTATATTTCATTGTTCATGATAATCGTTTATTATCCATGCTAGAATTGTATTGATAGGAAACTCAGATACATGTGTGGATACATAGACAACACCATGTCCCTAGTAAGCCTATAGTTTACTAGCTCGTTGATCAATAGATGGTTACGGTTTCCTGACCAAGGACATTGGATGTCGTTGATAACAGGATCACATCATTAGGAGAATGATGTGATGGACAAGACCCAATCCTAAGCCTAGCACAAGATCGTGTAGTTCGTATGTTAAAGCTTTTCTAATGTCAAGTATAATTTCCTTAGACCATGAGATTGTGCAACTCCCGGATACCATAGGAGTGCTTTGGGTGTGCCAAACGTCACAACGTAACTGGGTGGCTATAAAGGTGCACTACGGGTATCTCCGAAAGTGTCTGTTGGGTTGGCACGAATCGAGACTGGGATTTGTCACTCCGTGTAAACGGAGAGGTATCTCTGGGCCCACTCGGTAGGACATCATCATAATGTGCACAATGTGACCAAGGAGTTGATCACGGGATGATGTGTTACGGAACGAGTAAAGAGACTTGCCGGTAACAAGATTGAACAAGGTATCGGGATACCAACGATCGAATCTCGGGCAAGTATCGTACCGATAGACAAAGGGAATTGTATATGGGATTGATTGAATCCTTGACATCATGGTTCATCTGATGAGATCATCGTGGAGCATGTGGGAGCCAACATGGGTATCTAGATCCCGTTGTTGGTTATTGACCGGAGAGTTGTCTCGGCCATGTCTGCATGACTCCCAAGCCCGTAGTGTCTACACACTTAAGGTTCGATGACGCTAGGGTTATAGGGAAAGTATGTACGCGGTCACCGAATGTTGTTCGTAGTCCCGAATGAGACCTCGGACGTCACGAGGAGTTCCGGAATGGTCCGGAGGTAAATATTGATATATAGGAAGTATGGTTTTGGCCACCGGAAGTGTTCCGGGCATCACCGGTAGTGTACCGGGACCACCGGAGGGGTCCGGGGGTCCACCGGGAGGGGCCACGGGCCCCGAAGGCATACATGGGCCAAGTGTGAGATGGGACCAGCCCCTAGGTGGGTTGGGGCGCCTCCCCACCAAGGCCCATGCGCCTAGAGAGAAGAGGGGGCAAACCCTAAGGGCAGATGGGCCCTAAGGCCCATGCCTGGTGCGCCTCCCTCTCCCCCCCCCCCGACTTGGCCGCCACCCCAGATGGGGATTGGGGCTGCCGCCACCCCTAGGGTGGAAACCCTAGGTGGGGGAGCAGCCCTCCCTCTCCCCTTATATATAGTGGACGCAAAGGGGCAGCCCGACACACGAAGTTCTTCCCCTGTTGGCGCAGCCCTACCCCTCTCCCTCCTCGTCTCTCGTAGTGCTTGGCGAAGCCCTGCTGGAGTCCCGCGCTCCTCCACCACCACCACGCCGTCGTGCTGCTGCTGGACGGAGTCTTCCCAACCTCTCCTTCTCCCCTTGCTGGATCAAGGCATGGGAGACGTCACCGGGCTCCACGTGTGTTGAACGCGGAGGCGCCGTTGTTCGGCGCTTAGATCGGAATCAACCGCGATCTGAATCGCTGCGAGTACGACTCCTTCATCCGCGTTCTTGCAACGCTTCCGCTTAGCGATCTACAAGGGTATGTAGATGCACTCTCCTTCCCTTTGTTGCTAGATAACTCCATAGATTGATCTTGGTGATGCGTAGAAAATTTTAAATTTCTTCTACGATCCCCAACAGTGGCATCATGAGCTAGGTCTATGTGTAGTTTCTATGCACGAGTAGAAGACAAGTTGGTGTGGGCGTCAATTTTGTCAATTTACTTGCCGTTACTAGTCTTATCTTGATTCGGCGGCATCGTGGGATGAAGCGGCCCGGACCGACCTTACACGTACACTTACGTGAGACTGGTTCCACCGACTGACATGCACTAGTTGCATAAGGTGGCTAGCGGGTGTCTGTCTCTCCCACTTTAGTCGGATCGGATTCGATGAAAAGGGTCCTTATGAAGGGTAAATAGAAATTGGCATATCACGTTGTGGTTTTGGCGTAGGTAAGAAACGTTCTTGCTAGAAACCTATAGCAGCCACGTAAAAACTTGCAACAACAATGAGAGGACGTCTAACTTGTTTTTGCAGCATATGCCTTGTGATGTGATATGGCCAAAAGGATGTGATGAATGATATATGTGATGTATGAGATTGATCATGTTCTTGTAATAGGAATCACGACTTGCATGTCGATGAGTATGACAACCGGCAGGAGCCGTAGGAGTTGTCTTAATTTATTTATGACATGCGTGTCAACTTAAACGTCATGTAATTACTTTACTTTATTGCTAAAGCATTAGCCATAGTAGTAGAAGTAATAGATGACGAGACAACTTCAAGAAGACACGATGATGGAGATCATGGTGTCATGCCGGTGACAACGATGATCATGGAGCCCCAAAGATGGAGATCAAAAGAACCAAATGATATTGGCCATATCATATCACTATTTGATTGCATGTGATGTTTATCATGTTTTACATCTTATTTGCTTAGAACGACGGTAGCTTAAATAAGATGATCCCTCGTAATAATTTCAAGAAAGTGTTCCCCCTAATTGTGCACCGTTGCGAAGGTTCATTGTTTCGAAGCACCACGTGATGATCGGGTGTGATAGATTCTAACGTTCGAATACAGCGGGTGTAAGCCAGATTTACACACGCAATACACTTAGGTTGACTTGACGAGCCTAGCATGTACAGACATGGCCTCGGAACACGGAAGACCGAAAGGTCGAGCATGAGTCGTATAGAAGATACGATCAAGATGAAGATGTTCACCGATGTTGACTAGTCCGTCTCACGTGATGATCGGACACGGCCTAGTTGACTCGGATCATGTTTCACTTAGATGACTAGAGGGATGTCTATCTGAGTGGGAGTTCATTAAATAATTTGATTAGAAGAACTTAATTATCATAAACATTGTCTAAATTGTCTTTGCAAATATATTTTAGATAAATAGCTCACGTTGTAGCTCCCTGTTTCAATAGTTCCTGGAGAAAGACCAAGTTGAAAGATATTGTAAGCAATGATGCAGACTGGGTCCGTAGTCCGAGGAGTGTCCTCACTACTACATAGAAGACTTACGTCTTTGATGCACCGCTCGATGTGCAAACCCCTACAACGTCGTCTGTGGATGTTGTGAACACCTGACAGACACATCCTGATGACTACTTGATAGTTTAGTGCACCATACTTTACGGCTTAGAATCGGGAATCCAATGACGTTTTGAACGCCATAAGACATATGAGATGTTCCAAGAGCTGAAATTGGGATTTCAGGCTCGTGCCCATGTTGAGAGGTATGAGACCTCTGACAAGTTCTTTTGCCAACAAGATGGAGGAGAATAGCTCAGCTAGTGAGCATGTGCTCAGAATGTCTGGGTGCTACAATCACTTAAATCAAGTGGGAGTTAAACTTCCAGATAAGATAGTGATTGATAGAGTTCTCTAGCCACCATCACTAAGCTACTAGATCTTCGTGATGGACTATGACATGCAAGGGATGGAGTTGATCCCGGAGCTGTTCGCGGTGCTTAAGACCGCAAAAGGTAGAAATCAAGAAGGAGCATCAAGTGTTGATGGTTTAACAAGACCACTGGTTTCAAGAAGGGCAAGGGCTAGAAGGGAAACTTCATGGATGGCAAACCAGTTGCCGCTCCAGTGAAGGAACCCAAGGTTGAACCCAAACCCGAGACTAAGTGCTTCTATTGTAAGGGGAACGGTCACTGGTAGCGGAATTACCCCAAATGCATGGTAGATAAGAAGGCTGGCAACTTCAACAAAGTATATACGTGTTATTAATGTGTACCTCACTAGTACTCCTGGTAGCACCTGGGTATTGGATACCGGTTCAGTTTCTATTATTGGTGACTTGAAGCAAAAACTACGGACTAAACGGAGACTGGCTAAGGGTGAGGTGACGATGTGTGTTGGAAGTGTTTCCAAGGTGATGAGATCACCATCGCATGCTCCATCTACCTTCGGGATTAGTATTGAACCTAGATAAATGTTATCAGGTGTCTACATTGAGCATGAATATGGTTAGATCATGTTCATTGCAATACGGTTATTCATTTAAGTTAGAGAATAATGGTTATTCTGTTTACATGAATAATACCTTTCATGCTCATGCACCCTATGTGAATGGTTCAGTGAATCTCGGTCGTGGTAATACACATGTTCACGCCAAAAGATGTAGATAGTACCACTTTCTTGTGGCACTGCCGCTTAGGTCATATTGGCGTAAGATGCATGAAGAAACTCCATGTCAATGGATGTTTGGAGTCACTTGATTTTGAATCGCTTGACACATGCGAGCCATGCCTCATGGGCAGGATTACTAAGACCCCGTTTTCAGGTACAATGAAACGGGCAAGTGACTTGTTGGAATCATACATGCTGATGCATGTGATCTAATGAGAATTGAAGCGTGCGGTGGATATCACTATTTTCTCATCTTCACTGACGATTTGAGTAGATATAGGTATATTTACTTGATGAAGCACAAGTCTGAAACATTTGAAAAGTTCAAGCGATTTCAGAGTGAAGTTAAGAACCATCATAACAAGAAGATCAAATTCCTACGATTTGATCATTGAGAATTTCTGAGTTATGAGTTTGGCAATCACTTAAGACATTGTGGAATTGTTTCACAGTTGAAGCCACTTGGAACACCACAGGGTAATGTTGTGTCTGGACGTCGTAATCGAACCTTATGAGATATGGTGCGATCTATGATGTCTCTTACCGATCTACCGTTTTCATTTTGAGGATATGTGTTAGAGACAGCTGCATTCACTTTAAATAGGACACCATCTAAGTCCGTTGAGACGACGTCGTATGAATATGGTTTGGCAAGAAACCAAAGTTGTCGTTTCTTAATGTTTGGGGCTGCGATGCTTAAGGCTTCAGCCGGAGAAGCTCGAACCCAAAGCGGACAAACACATCTTCATAGGATACCCAAAGGTGACAGTTGGGTATACCTTCTATCTCAGATCCGAGGGAAAATTGTTTGTCGCTAAGAACGGGTCCTTTCTCGAGAAGGAGTTTCTCTCGAAAGAATTGAGTGGGAGGAAGATAGAACTTGATGAGGTTGTCGAACCTTTACTTCAACCAGAGAGTGATGCAACACAGAAAGATGTTTTCTATGGTGCCTACGTCTGTTGAAGAGGAAGTTAATGATAGTGATCATGAAGCTTCGGATCAAGTTGCTATCGAACCTCATAGGTCGACAAGGATATGTACTACTCCTGAGTGGTACGGTAATCCTGTCTCAGATATCATGTTGTCGGACAACAATGAACCTACGAGCTATGGAGAAGCGATGGTGGGCCCATATTCCGACAAATGGTTAGAAGCCATGAAATCCGAGATAGGATCCATGTATCAGAACAAAGTATGGACTTTGGTGGACTTGCCCGATGATCGGCAAGCCATTGAGATAAATGGATCTTTAAGAAGAAGACGGACGTGGGCGGTAATGTTACCGTCTATGAAGCTCGACTTGTGGGAAAGAGTCTTTTCACAAGTTCAAGGAGTTGACTACGATGAGAATTTCTCACCCGTAGCAATGCTTAAGTCCGTCGGAATCATGTTAGCATTAGCTGTATTTTTCGATTATGAAATCTAACAGATGGATGTCAAAACAAGTTTTCTTACCAGTTTTTGTAAGAAAAAGTTGTATGTGATACAATAAAAGGTTTTGTCGATCCTAAGGATGCTAAAAAGGTATGATGGCTCCAGCAATCCTTCTATGGACTAGAGCAAGCATCTCGGAGTCGGAATATATGCTTTAATGGAGTAATCAAAGCTTTTAGATTTATACAATGTTTGCTAGAAACTTGTATTTACAAGAAAGTGAGTGGGAGCACTACAACATTTCTGATAAGTATATGTGGATGACATATTGTTGATCTAACATAATGTAGAATTTCTGGAAAGCATAAACGGTTGTTTGAAGAGTGTTTTTCAAAGGAAGACCTGGATAAAGCTGCTTACATATTGGGCATCAAGATCTATAGAGATAGATCAAGACGCCTAATGGTACTTTCAAAGAACGCACACCTTGACATGTTTTTGAAGGAGTTCAAAATAGATCAGTCAAAGAAGGGGTTCTTACCTGAGTTGTAAGGTGTGAAGTTGAGTAAGACTCAAAGATTGACCACGGCAGAAGAAAGAGGAAGGACGAAGGTAGTCCCCTATGCTTTTGTCATAGGCTCTATACGGTATGCCATGCTGAGTACCGCACCAGATGTGTGCCTTGCCACATGTCTGGCAAGAGGGTACAAAGGTGATCTAGGAGTGGATCACCAGATAGCAGTCAAAATTATCCTTAGAGGAATAAGGAAATGTTTCTCGGTTATGGAGGTGATAAAGAGTTCGACGTAAAGAGTTACGTCAATGCAAGCTTAACACCTATCCGGATATCTCTGAGTAGAGATACCTTATACGTATAATGGAGCAACAATTTGGAATAGCTCCAAGTGGAACATGGTAGCAGCATCTACGATATGACATAAAGTTCTGTGAAATACATAGGGATCTGAATATGGCATACCCGTTGACTACAACCTCTCTCACAAGCATAACATGATAAAACCCAGAACTCATTGAGTGTTAATCACATAGTGATGTGAACTAGATTATTGAGTCTAGTAAACTCTTTGGATGTTGGTCACATGGCGATGTGACCTGTGAGTGTTAATCACGTGGCTATGTGAACTAGATTATTGACTCTAGTGCAAGTGGGAGACTATTGGAAATATGCCCTAGAGGCAATAATAAATTGGTTATTATTATATTATATTTCATTGTTCATGATAATCGTTTATTATCCATGCTAGAATTGTATTGATAGGAAACTCAGATACATGTGTGGATACATAGACAACACCATGTCCCTAGTAAGCCTCTAGTTGACTAGCTCGTTGATCAATAGATGGTTACGGTTTCCTGACCATGGACATTGGATGTCGTTGATAATGGGATCACATCATTAGGAGAATGATGTGATGGACAAGACCCAATCCTAAGCCTAGCACAAGATCGTGTAGTTCGTATGCTAAAGCTTTTCTAATGTCAAGTATCATTTCCTTAGACCATGAGATTGTGCAACTCCCGGATACCATAGGAGTGCTTTGGGTGTGCCAAACGTCACAACGTAACTGGGTGGCTATAAAGGTGCACTACGGGTATCTCCGAAAGTGTCTGTTGGGTTGGCACGAATCGAGACTGGGATTTGTCACTCCGTGTAAACGGAGAGGTATCTCTGGGCCCACTCGGTAGGACATCATCATAATGTGCACAATGTGACCAAGGAGTTGATCACGGGATGATGTGTTACGGAACGAGTAAAGAGACTTGCCGGTAACAAGATTGAACAAGGTATCGGGATACCAACGATCGAATCTCGGGCAAGTATCGTACCGATAGACAAAGGGAATTATATACGGGATTGATTGAATCCTTGACATCGTGGTTCATCCGATGAGATCATCGTGGAGCATGTGGGAGCCAACATGGGTATCCAGATCCCGTTGTTGGTTATAGACCGGAGAGTTGTCTCGGCCATGTCTGCATGACTCCCTAGCCCGTAGGGTCTACACACTTAAGGTTAGATGACGCTAGGGTTATAGGGAAAGTATGTACGTGGTCACCGAATGTTGTTCGGAGTCCCGGATGAGATCCCGGACGTGACGAGGAGTTCCGGAATGGTCCGGAGGTAAAGATTGATATATAGGAAGTATGGTTTTGGCCACCGGAAGTGTTCCGGGCATCACCGGTAGTGTACCGGGACCACCGGAGGGGTCCGGGGGTCCACCGGGAGGGGCCACGGGCCCCGGAGGCACACATGGGCCCAGTGTGAGAAGGGACCAGCCCCTAGGTGGGCTTGGGCGCCTCCCCACCAAGGCCCATGCGCCTAGAGAGAAGAGGGGGCAAACCCTAAGGGCAGATGGGCCCTAAGGCCCATGCCTGGTGCGCCTCCCTCTCCCCCCCACTTGGCCACCACCCCAGATGGGGATTGGGGCTGCTGCCACCCCTAGGGTGGAAACCCTAGGTGGGGGCGCAGCCCTCCCTCTCCCCTTATATATAGTGGAGGCAAAGGGGCAGCCCGACGCACGAAGTTCTTCCCCTATTGGCGCAGCCCTACCCCTCTCCCTCCTCGTCTCTCGTAGTGCTTGGCGAAGCCCTGCTGGAGTCCCGCGCTCCTCCACCACCACCACGCTGTCGTGCTGCTGCTGGACGGAGTCTTCCCAACCTCTGCTTCTCCCCTTGCTGGATCAAGGCGTGGGAGACGTCACCGGGCTGCACGTGTGTTGAACGCGGAGGCGCCGTTGTTCGGCACTTAGATCGGAATCAACCATGATCTGAATCGCTGCGAGTACGACTCCTTCATCCGCGTTCTTGCAACGTTTCCACTTAGCGATCTATAAGGGTATGTAGATTCACTCTCCTTCCCTTCGTTGCTAGATTACTCCATAGATTGATCTTGGTGATGCGTAGAAAATTTTAAATTTCTGCTACGATCCCCAACATCTCGATAGTACTGATACACATATTCATAATGTTGAAGCCAAAAGATGCAGAGTTGATAATGATAGTGCAACTTATTTGTGGCACTGCCGTTTAGGTCATATCGGTGTAAAGCGCATGAAGAAACTACATACTGATGGACTTTTGGAATCACTTGATTATGAATCACTTGGTACTTGCGAACCGTGCCTCATGGGAAAGATGACTAAAACGCCGTTCTCCGATACTATGGAGAGAGCAACAGATTTGTTGGAAATCATACATACAGATGTATGTGGTCCGATGAATGTTGAGGCTCATGGCGGATATTGTTATTTTCTCACCTTCACAGATGATTTAATCAGATATGGGTATATCTACTTAATGAAGCATAAGTCTGAAACATTTGAAAAGTTCAAAGAATTTCAGAGTGAAGTTGAAAATCATCGTAACAAGAAAATAAAGTTTCTACGATCTGATCATGGAGGAGAATATTTGAGTTACGAGTTTGGTCTACATTTGAAACAATGCGGAATAGTTTCGCAACTCACGCCACCCGGAACACCACAGCGTAATGGTGTGTCCGAACGTCGTAATCGTACTTTATTAGATATGGTGCGATCTATGATGTCTCTTACAGATTTACCGCTATCGTTTTGGGGTTATGCTTTAGAGACGGCTGCATTCACGTTAAATAGGGCACCATCGAAATCCGTTGAAACAACGCCTTATGAACTGTGGTTTGGCAAGAAACCAAAGTTGTCGTTTCTAAAAGTTTGGGGCTGCGATGCTTATGTGAAAAAGCTTCAACCTGATAAGCTCGAACCCAAATCGGAGAAATGTGTCTTCATAGGATACCCAAAGGAGACTGTTGGGTACACCTTCTATCACAGATCCGAAGGCAAGACATTCGTTGCTAAGAATGGATCCTTAGGAAGTAGTGCATCACAGAAACCGGTTTCTGTGACACCTATACCAATTAGTGAGGAAGCTAATGATAATGATCATGAAACTTCAGATCAAGTTACTACCGAACCTCATAGATCAACCAGAGTAAGATCCGCACCAGAGTGGTACGGTAATCCTGTTCTGGAAATCATGCTACTAGATCATGATGAACCTACGAACTATGAAGAAGCGATGGTGAGCCCAGATTCCGCAAAATGGCTAGAAGCCATGAAATCTGAGATGGGATCCATGTATGAGAACAAAGTGTGGACTTTGGTTGACTTGCCCGTTGATCGGCAAGCAATTGAGAATAAATGGATCTTCAAGAAGAAGACTGACACTGACGGTAATGTCACTGTCTACAAAGCTCGACTTGTTGCGGAAGGTTTTCGACAAGTTCAAGGGATTGACTACGATGAGACCTTCTCACCCATAGCGATGCTTAAGTCTGTCCGAATCATGTTAGCGATTGCCGCATTTTATGATTATGAACTTTGGGCAGATGGATGTCAAAACTGCATTCCTGAATGGATTTCTGGAAGAAGAGTTGTATATGATGCAACCAGAAGGTTTTGCCGATCCAAAGGGAGCTAACAAAGTGTGCAAGCTCCAGCGATTCATTTATGGACTGGTGCAAGCCTCTCGGAGTTGGAATAAACGCTTTGATAGTGTGATCAAAGCATTTGGTTTTGTACGGACTTTTGGAGAAGCCTGTATTTACAATAAAGTGAGTGGGAGCTCTGTAGCATTTCTGATATTTTATGTGGATGACATATTACTGATTGGAAATGATATAGAATTTCTGGATAGCATAAAGGGATACTTGAATAAGAGTTTTTCAATGAAAGACCTCGGTGAAGCTGCTTACATATTGGGCATTAAGATCTATAGAGATAGATCAAGACGCTTAATTGGACTTTCACAAAGCACATACCTTGACAAAGTTTGGAAGAAGTTCAAAATGGATCAAGCAAAGAAAGGGTTCTTGCCTGTGTTACAAGGTGTGAAGTTGAGTAAGACTCAATGTCCAACCATCGCAGAAGATAGAGAGAAAATGAAAGATGTTCCCTATGCTTCAGCCATAGGCTCTATCATGTATGCAATGCTGTGTACCAGACCTGATGTGTGCCTTGCTATAAGTCTAGCAGGGAGGTACCAAAGTAATCCAGGAGTGGATCACTGGACAGCGGTCAAGAACATCCTGAAGTACCTGAAAAGGACTAAGGATATGTTTCTCGTATATGGAGGTGACAAAGAGCTCATCGTAAATGGTTACGTTGATGCAAGCTTTGACACTGATCCGGACGTTTTTAAATCGCAAACCGGATAAGTGTTTATACTGAACGATGGAGCTGTCAGTTGGTGCAGTTCTAAACAAAGCGTCATGGCGGGATCTACATGTGAAGCGGAGTACATAGCTGCTTCGGAAGCAGCAAATCAAGGAGTCTGGATGAAGGAGTTCATATCCGATCTAGGTGTCATACCTAGTGCATCGGGTCCAATGAAAATCTTTTGTGACAATACTGGTGCAATTGCCTTGGCGAAGGAATCCAGATTTCATAAGAGAACCAAGCACATCAAGAGACGCGTCAATTCCATTCGGGATTTAGTCCAAGTGGGAGACATAGAAATTTGCAAGATACATACGGATCTGAATGTTGCAGACCCGCTGACTAAGCCTCTTCCACGAGCAAAACATGATCAGCACCAAGGCTCCATGGGTGTTAGAATCATTACTGTGTAATCTAGATTATTGACTCTAGTGCAAGTGGGAGACTGAAGGAAATATGCCCTAGAGGCAATAATAAAGTTATTATTTATTTCCTTCTATCATGATAAATGTTTATTATTCATGCTAGAATTTTATTAACCGGAAACATAATACATGTGTGAATACATAGACAAATAGAGTGTCACTATTATGCCTCTACTTCACTAGCTCGTTGATCAAAGATGGTTATGTTTCCTAACCATAGACATGAGTTGTCATTTTATTAACGGGGTCACATCATTAGGAGAATGATGTGATTGACTTGACCCATTCCGTTAGCTTAGCACTTGATCGTTTAGTTTGTTGCTATTGCTTTCTTCATAACTTATACATGTTCCTATGACTATGAGATTATGCAACTCCCGTTTGCCGGAGGAACACTTTGTGTGCTACCAAACGTCACAACGTAACTGGGTGATTATAATGGTGCTCTACAGGTGTCTCCAAAGGTACTTGTTGCGTTGGCGTATTTCGAGATTAGGATTTGTCACTCCGATTGTCGGAGAGGTATCTCTGGGCCCTCTCGGTAATGCACATCACTCAAGCCTTGCAAGCATTGCAACTAATAAGTTAGTTGCGGGATAATGTATTACGGAACGAGTAAAGAGACTTGCCAGTAACGAGATTGAACTAGGTATTGGAATACCAACGATCGAATCTCGGGCAAGTAACATAGCGATGACAAAGGGAACAACGTATGTTGTTATGCAGTCTGACCGATAAAGATCTTCGTAGAATATGTAGGAGCCAATATGAGCATCCAGGTTCCACTATTGGTTATTGACCGGAGACGTGTCTCAGTCATGTCTACATAGTTCTCGAACCCGTAGGGTCCGCATGCTTAAAGTTCGGTGACGATCGTAATTAGGGTTTTTGTGTTTTGATGTACCGAAGGTTGTTTGGAGTCCCGGATGTGATCACGGACATGATGAGGAGTCTCGAAATGGTCGAGACATAAAGATTGATATATTGGAAGCCTATATTTGGATATCGGAATCGTTCCGGGTGAAATCGGGATTTTACCGGAGTACCGGGGGGTTACCGAAACCCCGCCCCCCTCAGGGGGGGGCTCGGGGGGGGGGTTAATGGGCCTACATGGGCCCTAAGGGAGAAGAGGAGGGCCGACCAGGGCAGGCCGCGCGCCCCCTCCCCCCTTAGTCCGAATAGGACAAGGAAGGGGGGCGGCTCCCCCCTTTCCTCTTTTCGCCTTCCCCTTTCCTTCTCCAACAAGGCAAGAGGGGGGAGTCCTACTCCCGGTGGGAGTAGGACTCCTCCAGGCGCACCCCTAGGGTCTGGCCGCACCTACCCCATCCCTCCTTTATATACGGGGGCAAGGGGGCACCCCATGACACACAAGTTGACCTTCGTGATCGTTCCTTAGCCGTGTGCGGTGCCCCCTTCCACCATATTCCACCTCGGTCATATCGTAGCGGTGCTTAGGCGAAGCCCTGCGTCGGTAGAACATCATCACCGTCATCACGCCGTCGTGCTGACGAAACTCTCCCTCAACACTCGGCTGGATCGGAGCTCGAGGGACGTCACCGAGTTGAACGTGTGCAGAACTCGGAGGTGCTGTACGTTCGGTACTTCGATCGGTCGGATTGGGAAGGCGTACGACTACTTCCTCTACGTTGTGTCAACACTTCCGTTGCCGGTCTACGAGGGTACGTAGACAACACTCTCCCCTCTCGTTGCTATGCATCACCATGATCTTGCATGTGCGTAGGAATTTTTTTTGAAATTACTACGTTCCCCAACAGATATATATAGGCAAAAGAAGTCGGTCAGGGGAGCCACGAGGGACCCATGAGGGTGGGGGCGCGCCCAGGGGGTAGGGCGCGCCTCCCTGCCTCGTGGCCACCTCGAAGCTTCTCTGACGTCTACTCCAAGTCTTTTGGATTGCTTTCGTTCCAAAAATAACTCTCCCGAAGGTTTCATTCCATTTGGACTCCGTTTGATATTCCTTTTCTTCGAAACACTGAAATAGTCAAGAAAACAACAATTTGGGTTGGGCCTCCGATTAATAGGTTAGTCCCAAAATAATATAAAAGTGTAAAATAAAGCCCATTAACATCCAAAACATATAATATAGTAGCATGGAACAATCAAAAATTATAGATACGTTGGAGACATATCAGTACACAGCATGGCATACTTTATAGAACCTATGACTGAGGCATAGGGAATGACTTTTCGTTCTCTTTCTATTTTCTGTTGTGGTCAGTTTTTGAGTCTTTACTCAACTTCACACCTTGCAACACAGGCAAGAACTCCTTCTTTGACTGTTCCATTTTGAACTACTTCAAAATCTTGTCAAGGTATGTACTCATTGAAAAAACTTATCAAGCGCCCTGATCTATCTCTATAGATCTTGATGCTCAATGTGTAAGTAGCTTCATCGAGGTCTTTCTTTGAAAAAACTCTTTTCAAACACTCCTTTATGCTTTCCAGAAAATTCTACATTATTTCCAATCAGCAATATGTCATTCACATATACTTATCAGAAATGATGTAGTGCTCCCACTCACTTTCTTGTAAATACAGGCTTCACCGCAAGTGTGTATAAAATCATATGCTTTGATCACTTTATCAAAGCATATATTCCAACTCCGAGATGCTTGCACCAGTCCATAGATGGATCGCTGG
Organism: Triticum urartu; assembly: GCF_056163025.1. Lineage (NCBI taxonomy): Eukaryota > Viridiplantae > Streptophyta > Magnoliopsida > Poales > Poaceae > Triticum > Triticum urartu. The sequence goes on from NC_141873.1 coordinate 410,473,281, forward strand.
AGCTTGCTCACTTTGTTAGCACCTTTAGGATCGACAAAACCTTCTAGTTGCATCATATACAACTCTTCTTTAAGAAATCCATTACGGAATGCAGTTTTTACATCCATTTGCTAGATTTCATAAAATGCGGCAACTGCTAACATGATTCGGACACACTTAAGCATCGCTACGGGTGAGAAAGGCTCATCGTAGTCAACCCCTTGAACTTGTCGAAAACCTTTTGCAACAAGTCGAGCTTTGTAGACAGTAACACTACTATCAGCGTCCGTCTTCCTCTTGAAGATCCATTTATTCTTAATGACTCACCGATCATCGGGCAAGTCAATCAAAGTCCACACTTTGTTCTCATACATGGATCCCATCTCAGATTTCATGGCCTCAAGCCATTTTGCGGAATCTGGGCTCATCATCGCTTCCTCGTAGTTCATAGGTTCGTCATGGTCTAGTAACATGACTTCCAGAAAGGATTACCGTACCGCTTTGGTGCGGACCATACTCTGGTTGTCCTACGAGGTTTGGTAGTAACTTGATCTGAAGTTTCATGATCATTATCATTAGCTTCCTCACTAATTGATGTAGGTGTCACAGGAACCGGTTTCTGTGATGAACTACTTTCCAATAAGGGAGCAGGTATAGTTACCTCATCAAGTTCTAATTTCCTCCCACTCACTTCTTTCGAGAGAAACTCCTTCTCTAGAAAGGATCCTGTAACATCCCAAATTTTCAATTTGGAATGTTATACATAGATCATTCTTGCATATCATATTTTATTGCATTTCGTCTCGCGATCCTCGAAATCCTAAGCAACTCAAGGACCCTCGGAGAGAGTTGGGGATTTCCCCGGTTTTCAAATTTCATTTTATAAAATTTTGAAACGAGGATTTTGGTTTTAATTATTTTTCTCTCCAAAAATATTTCATATTAAAATATATGAGAGGAGATAATATGAATTCTCCAAAATAAATGAAATATTGGAGGAAACATGTTAAAATCAATATTTGTTTTTATTTTGATTTTATTGCAATTTTGTTTGCATTAGAAAAATTGCATGTTTGCAAAATTGCATTGTAGGGCCAAGAAAATGCTCATCTCGTTCCAAATATGTCATTTAGACGGTGAAAATTTGTTTTGGCACTTTTAGATTTTTATTTTATTTTTTAGGATTTTTCTTAGTTTCGGTGGAATTATTTTTAAAAAAATCCGGACCAAGCTGGGCCGAAGCCCAGCCGGCCCGTTCCGCCGCCGTCTCCCTCGCGCGCGCCGCCGTGCGCAGCACGGACGCTGAGGTGAGTCCGATCCGGACTCCTCCCCGGGCGCCCCCTCGCCCAAGCCACGCCGCCCCTCGCCCCCTTTAAATGCCGCCGCCACCACCCCGCCTCGCCACCACCACCGCCGCCAGCCCCGACGCCCGCCGCCCGCGCCGCCTCTGAGTCGCCTGTCGCCGCCCACGCCGCCGCCTCGCCGCCACTGCCGCCTGAGCCCCGCCGGAGCCGCACCCCGCCGGATCCGACGAGGTAGCGCACCGTCACCGTCGGTTTTTTTTTAGAAAAACCGATTTGGTTTTTTTAGAAAACCCTAACTCGTTTTTTTCGGTTCGCCGGTTTTTTTCCGGTTTTTCTTTTTAGCGGACGTTCGTCCGGACGTTCGTTTTAGTGAACGGTTTTCGCTCGTTAGTTACAGATAACGAACGCTCGTTCGTTAGCCTGTTCATCAGTTTTCTTTTATCGGATTTTTCCGTGGTTATTTCTGATCGCGATTTCTGATCCAATTTTTGTTCTAGTTTATCTTTTCGCTCGTTAGTCGGAATCAGGCGATTCAAGCGCCTAGATCTTCTTCTCGAGACCCTCTTTCCGCTTAACCAACTTGCACAAGTTTTTGCTACTGTAAAATTTGACCTAGGTCCAGCTTAGTAAACGGATCATGTTTCTTTCGCCGTTTGAGTTTTGTTGCTTCGTTTGATTTGATTCTTTTTGCAAACCGGAGTTCTTAAGTTGAACTTTCTGGTTAGATCTTATTATTTGAGTTTTACCCGTGCTTCTTAGCTTGATTGCTTATGTATGCTATTGTTTGTTTGCGATAGAATTCCCGGAGTGCGAAGCGTGTTATTTGGAGTCTCTAGGTTACGCGGATCGTCAGCAAGGCAAGTAACACTTTGATCATACCCCTTTATCACCTAGTTTTTATGCATTAGTTCCAATCCTCAAACATTGCATGGTTAGGATGTCATTAACATGTGGGTTGGGAAGTAGTTGATGAGGTAGAACCTATTACCCTGTTACATTCAAACCCTTGGGAGTTACTCTTACGAATTGCTTATATTGCTATGCTATGCTCATAGACGAGGTTTGGGAGAGTGAAATCCATGACAGATGTGAGATTGTTAACTAATGGTTCAACTTAAGGTGGCAACTTAAATACACATCTGGGTGGATTGAGGCACCTGGAGTACCCAGTGTTGCCTGTATTTTTTTGGAAATCCTGGAGTACCCGTGTGATCTTCCTATGGACCGCCACCCAGGCTCAAAGGGAACTGAGATTGTTCATGCTAGAAACTTCTGTGTGCAGCCACAAGCTAATATGGGCTCTAGCATAGTTGAGTAAGTCACGTGAAGCTCTTGAAGAGATGGATCAGCAGGTAGTGGGATTGTAGGTTTGGTATGGTCTGCCCGGAGTAGAGAGTTAATGTTTCTGAAAGACTGTGTCTCGGTCATCCGTTTCTCAAACACCATGTAGTGCGAGAAATCCAACGGAGGCGATCGAGTCTTGTGGGGAAAAGTGTGCAAACCTGTCCAGAGTGTACAAACTAATCATGGTTAGCCGTGTCCCCGGTTATGGACAATCTTGAGTATCTAGTACTTGGAGTATCTTAAGTATCTCATCACTCTAAATTAATATTGTTGGGTTGTTAATTACCTTAATTGGGATTGAGTTGGAGGAACCTTCTCAATGATGTTTCAACTACCATGATAGTTAAATAAATATATTCCTTTGTTGTAGGGGAAAATTGGCTTTTCGCAAAAACTGTAACCATAGAGCTTTCCACCAGCCAAATATGCATATAGTGATAGCCTTATTCTGTTCTTGCTCTACTGTGTTACTTTGCCAACATGTTCCATGTGCTGACTCGTTTTCGGGCTGCAACATATTATGTTGCAGACTTTTCAGACGAGGAGTAAGGTTTGTTAGGTCGTTGCCGTGCAGCTCAGCTATGCGGTTGGAGTTGATGGACTCACTTTATCTTCCAAGCCTTCCGTTGTTATCGTATTATATGTCCTTAAGCCATATTTATTGTAATAAGTTCTCTTTGGAGACATTTGATGTAATAAGTGTGTGATTGCTACTCTGTTATAAATCCTCGAGTACTGTGTGTGTCAGCATTACCGATCCAGGGATGACACTGAAGCACAAAGACTTGAGCATTTGAGGTTCGCTACAAGATGGTATCAGAGCACACGCTGAGTGTAGGACACGACCACTAAGCTAACAGCCATAGATCACTATTCTCTCCTCATTTCTGAGTCCTCTCCATTCTCTACTCTTTAGGATGGCGGACGCAAGGAACAAGTTTGCACAACCGGATGAAGAAGCACCTTTTGGACGACACTTGAAGGAAGTCACTAGGTACCTGAACATAGGAATACCAAGCTCACCGGGACCAACAACGCCACCTTACCAGAAGAGGAGCGATGGATGATTCAAGTTCAAGTTCCAGGAAGAACCTTCACGCCAGTCACTAAACCCATAGAGTTTTCCTTCGATGCACCAACCTGGAGTCTAGGAAAGAGTATGGCAGCTCACATCACCATGGGATGCATTGCAGAAGTTTATCATAAGGAGCTTAAGGATACTATCTACCAGATTTGTGGGCGTCGAGATGAGCAATGGGAGATGATCAGCACCAGGAAGGATAGATCAATTGCAGCTTTCATCCAGGAACTAAACCAACACATTCGACGCCAGGAGAACCAGATGTGCGCAGGCATGATAGATCTGAAGAAGGCAATGACTAGGATCGCGGAACTGGAGGAAGAACTCAAGGCTACATGTGAAGATTATGAGGAGGAAATCGTCGTACTAGTGGAGAAGAATGACGACCTGATTAAGAAGATCAGAATATTCATGGGAGACCCCACACCAGTAGAAGAAGACGAAGAACCCAAGGAGATCCGCCCGGAGGACTACATCATCATCTACGACACCGACTCCGACCTTAGCGATGATGACTTTGAAGACGAAGCTGGAGCAGATATCATGGAGTCTGCAACCGAGGAATATTTTTAGTAGACCACCACATCAGTAGTAGTATTCCACCATGTAAATAGTATAGTCCGAGCACTTTTGCGATAGTTCTAGACCGATTGTATGCCTTGCTTGGTTGATTGAGTGAAATGTTTGTGTTTGTCTCATGTGCATATGGGTAGTGCTTTCTCATTAGACCTCATTCTATTCTAATCTCTCCCCTCTAAACCCATCAGATGCCTCCGAGACGTGACCCCAGATTTGCTTTCCCACTGGAGCTCCCTCAATTGATCCAGCAGCAGAATACCCTGATGCAGTTGTTAGTTCAGAACCAAGGCAACAACAACAACAACAATCCACCACCACCACCAGTTGACAACTTAGCCCGTTTTCTGAGGTTGCAGCCGCCGGTGTTTTCTAGTAGCACCGAGCCTATAGTAGCAGATGATTGGCTCCGCAGGATTGGAAGGGAGTTAACCACTGCAGGATGTACTGATGCTGAGAAGGTGCATTTTGCCGCACATCAATTGGATGGACCAGCAGCCTCATGGTGGGAGAATTACACTGTCACCTACCCTATAGCCACGGTGACATGGGACCAGTTTCAGCAAGCATTCCGTACAGCCCATGTCTCAACTAGAGCCATGAATTTGAAGAAGCGTGAGTTTCACAACCTACGCCAGGGGAACCGTACTGTGGCTCAATACGCGGATGAGTTTAGCAAGTTATCTCGCTATGCCCCTGATGATGTGGCCACAGATGCCGCAAAGCAAAAGAAGTTCATGGAAGGGCTGAATGATGAGATGAGTATGTAGTTGATGGTGGCAACATTCACCAACTACCAGGAGTTGGTAGATAAGGCTGTTATGATTGAAGGGAAGCAGCAGCAGATTGAGAGCCGTAAAAGGAAGTATGGACAAGGGAGGTATAACTCAGGAGCTCAGCAGAAGCCTCGCCTAACCCCGAACTCGGGAGGACTTGTTCAAAACCATGGAGGCCACACCCATAATGCAGGAAGTAACCATAATCATACTGGCCCTAGGAATGGCAATGGGAATGGAGCAAGCAACAATCAGAACCGCCCCAATCCAGCCACACCCACCAAGAGCGACCTAAGCCACGCTACTTGTTTCAAGTGCGGGAAGACTGGACACTATGCCACGGAGTGCCCTGAAGGGAAGAATGGAAAAGGAAATGGGAGCGCTGGGAAGAAGCCCAATCCATTCAACAAAGGACAAGTGAACCACGTTAACATGGAGGAGGTTGAAGATCAGCTAGACGCGGTTATAGGTAAGTTTTTGGTTAAGTCATTTACCGCTCTTGTTCTTTTTGATATTGGTGCATCGCATTCATACATATCAAGGGAATTCATGGATAAGTTTAAACTACCGACCCAAACCCTTAGGACCCTCTGTTAGTAAGCTCACCTAGAGCAGAGTATATGGCTAGTCGATGGTGTGACCAGATACCCTTGACCATTGGCAACCATGTTTTTCCGTCCGACCTAATTATCTTGGAGTCACAAGGATTGGATGTGATATTAGGAATGGACTGGATGTCAAAGTATGGAGGAAGCATTGACTGTGTTAGTAAGTCAATTTGTCTCACCACCCCGGAGGGAAAAAGGATCAAGTATGTATCCAGGCATGCGCCAAGAAGTAGCCAAGTAAATACCCTCAGGGAGTTGTCCAGGAAGAAGTGCCTGTAGTAAGGATTACCTGGATGTTTTCCCAAAGGAGTTACCAGGCATTCCACCGGACCCAGATATTGAGTTTTTGATAGAGCTATTGCCAGGCACAGGGCCAATATCCAAGAGACCCTATAGGATGCCCGCGAATGATCTGGAGGAGATTAAGAAACAGATCAAGGAGTTATTGGAGAAAGGTTACATTCGACGGAGTTCATCACCATGGGGAGCCCCAGTGCTTTTGGTTGAGAAGAAGGATAAATCCCTAAGAATTGTTGTTGATTATCGAGCCTTGAATGAAGTGAGGATTAAGAACAAGTACCCATTGCCGATGATCAATGATCTGTTTCACCAACTGCAAGGAGCTAAGGTGTTTTCGAAGAACGATATGCGATCAGGATATCATCAGTTGAAGATACGAGAAAAGGATATACCAAAGACAGCCTTCACCACATGGTACGGGCTATACAAATATACGGTCATGTCATTTGGACTGACTAACGCCCCTGCCTATTTCATGAGCATGATGAACAAAGTATTCATGGAATATTTGGATAAGTTTGTTGTGGTGTTCATTGATGATATAATGGTATATTCGAAGAACGGAGAGGAATACAAGGAGCATTTGCGTTTAGTTCTCGAGAAACTCAGGGAACATCAGTTGTATGGCAAGTTCAGCAAATGCGAGTTTTGGTTGAAGGAAGTCGGATTCCTTGGACATGTTATATCGGGAGAAGGTATAGCAGTAGATCCCACCAAGATTTAGTCAGTCGCTGAATGGTTTGCACCCACTTCAGTTAGCGAGATCCGCAGTTTTCTTGGACTCGCAGGATACTACCGTAGATTCATTGAGAATTTTTCCAAGATCGCGAAGCCCATGACATAATTATTGAAGAAGGATATCAAGTTTAAATGGACGGAAGATTGTAAGGCAAGTTTCCAGGAGCTAAAGAAACGTTTGACTACAGCCCCAGTGCTGACACTGCCAGATATACGTAAGGATTTTCAAGTGTATTGTGACGCCTCTCGCTTAGGACTTGGAAGTGTGCTTATGCAGGATGGAAGAGTTGTTTCATATGCCTCACGACAACTAAAACCACACGAGTTAAATTATGTCACGCATGATTTGGAACTAGCAGCCGTAGTGCATGCGTTGAAGACTTGGAGACATTACCTTATTGGAAACCATTGTGATGTGTACACGGATCATAAGAGTTTGAAGTACATTTTCACCCAGAAGGAACTGAACCCTAAGCCCAATCCATTCAACAAAGGACAAGTGAACCACGTTAACATGGAGGAGCTTGAAGATCAGCTAGACGCGGTTATAGGTAAGTTTTTGGTTAAGTCATTTACCGCTCTTGTTCTTTTTGATACTGGTGCATCACATTCATACATATCAAGGGAATTCGTGGATAAGTTTAAACTACCGACCCAAACCCTTAGGACCCCTCTGTTAGTAAGCTCACCTGGAGCAGAGTATATGGCTAGTCGATGGTGTGACCAGATACCCTTGACCATTGGCAACCATGTTTTTCCGTCCGACCTAATTATCTTGGAGTCACAAGGATTGGATGTGATATTAGGAATGGACTGGATGTCAAAGTATGGAGGAAGCATTGACTGTGTTAGTAAGTCAATTTGTCTCACCACCCAGGAGGGAAAAAGGATTAAGTATGTATCCAGGCATGCGCCAAGAAGTAGCCAAGTAAATACCCTCAGGGAGTTGTTCAGGAAGAAGTGCCTGTAGTAAAGGATTACCTGGATGTTTTCCTAGAGGAGTTACCAGGCATTCCACCGGACCCAGATATTGAGTTTTTGATAGAGCTATTGCCAGGCACAGGGCCAATATCCAAGAGACCCTAGAGGATGCCCGCGAATGATCTGGAGGAGATTAAGAAACAGATCAAGGAGTTATTGGAGAAAGGTCACATTCGACGGAGTTCATCACCATGGGGAGCCCCAGTGCTTTTGGTTGAGAAGAAGGATAAATCCTAAAGAATGGTTGTTGATTATCGAGCCTTGAATGAAGTGACGATTAAGAACAAGTACCCATTGCCGATGATCAATGATCTGTTTGACCAACTGCAATGCGATCAGGATATCCAAAGATGAAGATACGAGAAAAGGATATACCAAAGACAGCCTTCACCACATGGTACGGGTTATACAAATATACGGTCATGTCATTTGGACTGACTAACGCCCCTGCCTATTTCATGAGCATGATGAACAAAGTATTCATGGAATATTTGGATAAGTTTGTTGTGGTGTTCATTGATGATATAATGGTATATTCGAAGAACGGAGAGGAACACAAGGAGCATTTGCGTTTAGTTCTCGAGAAACTCAGGGAACATCAGTTGTATGGCAAGTTCAGCAAATGCGAGTTTTGGTTGAAGGAAGTCGGATTCCTTGGACATGTTATATCGGGAGAAGGTATAGCAGTAGATCCCACCAAGATTCAGTCAGTCGCTGAATGGTTGGCACCCACTTCAGTTAGCGAGATCCGCAGTTTTCTTGGACTCGCAGGATACTACCGTAGATTCATTGAGAATTTTTCCAAGATCGCGCAGCCCATGACAGAATTATTGAAGAAGGATATCAAGTTTAAATGGACGGAAGATTGTGAGGCAAGTTTCCAGGAGCTGAAGAAACGTTTGACTACAGCCCCAGTCCTGACACTGCCAGATATACGTAAGGATTTTCAAGTGTATTGCAACGCCTCTCGCTTAGGACTTGGAAGTGTGCTTATGCTGGACGGAAGAGTTGTTTCGTATGCCTCACGACAACTAAAACCACACGAGTTAAATTATGTCATGCATGATTTGGAACTAGCAGCCGTAGTGCATGCATTGAAGACTTGGAGACATTACCTTATTAGAAACCATTGTGATGTGTACACGGATCATAAGAGTTTGAAGTACATTTTCACCCAGAAGGAACTGAACCCTAAGCCCAATCCATTCAACAAAGGACAAGTGAACCATGTTAACATGGAGGAGGTTGAAGATCAGCTAGACGCGGTTATAGGTAAGTTTTTGGTTAAGTCATTTACCGCTCTTGTTCTTTTTGATACTGGTGCATCACATTCATACATATCAAGGGTATTCGTGGATAAGTTTAAACTACCGACCCAAACCCTTAGGACCCCTCTGTTAGTAAGCTCACCTGGAGCAGAGTATATGGCTAGTCGGTGGTGTGACCAGATACCCTTGACCATTGGCAACCATGTTTTTCCATCCGACCTAATTATCTTGGAGTCACAAGGATTGGATGTGATATTAGGAATGGACTGGATGTCAAAGTATGGAGGAAGCATTGACTGTGTTAGTAAGTCAATTTGTCTCACCACCCCGGAGGGAAAAAGGATCAAGTATGTATCCAGGCATGCGCCAAGAAGTAGACAAGTAAATACCCTCAGGGAGTTGTTCAGGAAGAAGTGCCTGTAGTAAAGCATTACCCGGATGTTTTCCCAGAGGAGTTACCAGGCATGCCACCAGACCGAGATATTGAGTTTTTGATAGAGCTATTGCCAGGCACAGGGCCAATATCCAAGAGACCCTATAGGATGCCCGCGAATGATCTGGAGGAGATTAAGAAACAGATCAAGGAGTTATTGGAGAAAGGTTACATTCGACGGAGTTCATCACCATGGGGAGCCCAGTGCTTTTGGTTGAGAAGAAGGATAAATCGTAAGAATGGTTGTTGATTATCGAGCCTTGAATGAAGTGACGATTAAGAACAAGTACCCATTGCCGATGATCAATGATCTGTTTCACCAACTGCAAGGAGCTAAGGTGTTTTCGAAGAACGATATGCGATCAGGATATCATCAGTTGAAGATACGAGAAAAGGATATACCAAAGACAGCCTTCACCACATGGTACGGGCTATACAAATATACGGTCATGTCATTTGGACTGACTAACGCCCCTGCCTATTTCATGAGCATGATGAACAAAGTATTCATGGAATATTTGGATAAGTTTGTTGTGGTGTTCATTGATGATATAATGGTATATTCGAAGAACGGAGAGGAACACAAGGAGCATTTGCGTTTAGTTCTCGAGAAACCCAGGGAACATCAGTTGTATGGCAAGTTCAGCAAATGCGAGTTTTGGTTGAAGGAAGTCGGATTCCTTGGACATGTTATATCGGGAGAAGGTATAGCAGTAGATCCCACCAAGATTCATTCAGTCACTGAATGGTTGGCACCCACTTTAGTTAGCGAGATCCGCAGTTTTCTTGGACTCGCAGGATACTACCGTAGATTCATTGAGAATTTTTCCAAGATCGCAAAGCCCATGATAGAATTATTGAAGAAGGATATCAAGTTTAAATGGACGGAAGATTGTGAGGCAAGTTTCCAGGAGCTGAAGAAACGTTTGACTACAGCCCCAGTGCTGACACTGCCAGATATACGTAAGGATTTTCAAGTGTATTGCGACGCCTCTCGCTTAGGGCTTGGAAGTGTGCTTATGTAGGATGGAAGAGTTGTTTCATATGCCTCACGACAACTAAAACCACACGAGTTAAATTCTGTCATGCATGATTTGGAACTAGCAGTCGTAGTGCATGCGTTGAAGACTTGGGGACATTACCTTATTGGAAACCATTGTGATGTGTACACGGATCATAAGAGTTTGAAGTACATTTTCACCTAGAAGGAACTGAACCCTAAGCCCAATCCATTCAACAAAGGACAAGTGAACCACGTTAACATGGAGGAGGTTGAAGATCAGCTAGACGCGGTTATAGGTAAGTTTTTGGTTAAGTCATTTACCGCTCTTGTTCTTTTTGATACTGGTGCATCACATTCATACATATCAAGGGAATTCGTGGATAAGTTTAAACTACGGACCCAAACCCTTAGGACCCCTCTGTTAGTAAGCTCACCTAGAGCAGAGTATATGGCTTGTCGATGGTGTGACCAGATACCCTTGACCATTGGCAACCATGTTTTTCCGTCCGACCTAATTATCTTGGAGTCACAAGGATTGGATGTGATATTAGGAATGGACTGGATGTCAAAGTTTGGAGGAAGCATTGACTGTGTTAGTAAGTCAATTTGTCTCACCACCCCGGAGGGAAAAAGGATCAAGTATGTATCCAGGCATGCGCCAAGAAGTAGCCAAGTAAATACCCTCAGGGAGTTGTTCAGGAAGAAGTGCCTGTAGTAAAGGATTACCCGGATGTTTTCCCAGAGGAGTTACCAGGCATGCCACCAGACTGAGATATTGAGTTTTTAATAGAGCTATTGCCAGGCACAGGGCCAATATCCAAGAGACCCTATAGGATGCCCGCGAATGATCTGGAGGAGATTAAGAAACAGATCAAGGAGTTATTGGAGAAAGGTTACATTCGATGAAGTTCATCACCATGGGGAGCCCCGGTGCTTTTGGTTGAGAAGAAGGATAAATCCCTAAGAATGGTTGTTGATTATCGAGCCTTGAATGAAGTGACGATTAAGAACAAGTACCCATTGCCGATGATCAATGACCTGTTTGACCAACTGCAAGGAGCTAAGGTGTTTTCGAAGATCGATATGCGATCAGGATATCATCAGTTGAAGATACAAGAAAAGCATATACCAAAGACAGCCTTCACCACATGGTACGGGCTATACAAATATACGGTCATGTCATTTGGACTGACTAACGCCCCTGCCTATTTCATGAGCATGATGAACAAAGTATTCATGGAATATTTGGATAAGTTTGTTGTGGTGTTCATTGATGATATAATGGTATATTCGAAGAACGGAGAGGAACACAAGGAGCATTTGCGTTTAGTTCTCGAGAAACTCAGGGAACATCAGTTGTATGGCAAGTTCAGCAAATGCGAGTTTTGGTTGAAGGAAGTCGGATTCCTTGGACATGTTATATCGGGAGAAGGTATAGCAGTAGATCCCACCAAGATTCAGTCAGTCGCTGAATGGTTGGCACCCACTTCAGTTAGCGAGATCCGCAGTTTTCTTGGACTCGCAGGATACTACCGTAGATTCATTGAGAATTTTTCCAAGATCGCGCAGCCCATGACAGAATTATTGAAGAAGGATATCAAGTTTAAATGGACGGAAGATTGTGAGGCAAGTTTCCAGGAGCTGAAGAAACGTTTGACTACAGCCCCAGTGCTGACACTGCCAGATATACGTAAGGATTTTCAAGTGTATTGCAACGCCTCTCGCTTAGGACTTGGAAGTGTGCTTATGCTGGACGGAAGAGTTGTTTCGTATGCCTCACGACAACTAAAACCACACGAGTTAAATTATGTCATGCATGATTTGGAACTAGCAGCCGTAGTGCATGCATTGAAGACTTGGAGACATTACCTTATTAGAAACCATTGTGATGTGTACACGGATCATAAGAGTTTGAAGTACATTTTCACCCAGAAGGAACTGAACCCTAAGCCCAATCCATTCAACAAAGGACAAGTGAACCATGTTAACATGGAGGAGGTTGAAGATCAGCTAGACGCGGTTATAGGTAAGTTTTTGGTTAAGTCATTTACCGCTCTTGTTCTTTTTGATACTGGTGCATCACATTCATACATATCAAGGGAATTCGTGGATAAGTTTAAACTACCGACCCAAACCCTTAGGACCCCTCTGTTAGTAAGCTCACCTGGAGCAGAGTATATGGCTAGTCGGTGGTGTGACCAGATACCCTTGACCATTGGCAACCATGTTTTTCCATCCGACCTAATTATCTTGGAGTCACAAGGATTGGATGTGATATTAGGAATGGACTGGATGTCAAAGTATGGAGGAAGCATTGACTGTGTTAGTAAGTCAATTTGTCTCACCACCCCGGAGGGAAAAAGGATCAAGTATGTATCCAGGCATGCGCCAAGAAGTAGCCAAGTAAATACCCTCAGGGAGTTGTCCAGGAAGAAGTGCCTGTAGTAAGGATTACCTGGATGTTTTCCCAAAGGAGTTACCAGGCATTCCACCGGACCCAGATATTGAGTTTTTGATAGAGCTATTGCCAGGCACAGGGCCAATATCCAAGAGACCCTATAGGATGCCCGCGAATGATCTGGAGGAGATTAAGAAACAGATCAAGGAGTTATTGGAGAAAGGTTACATTCGACGGAGTTCATCACCATGGGGAGCCCCAGTGCTTTTGGTTGAGAAGAAGGATAAATCCCTAAGAATTGTTGTTGATTATCGAGCCTTGAATGAAGTGAGGATTAAGAACAAGTACCCATTGCCGATGATCAATGATCTGTTTCACCAACTGCAAGGAGCTAAGGTGTTTTCGAAGAACGATATGCGATCAGGATATCATCAGTTGAAGATACGAGAAAAGCATATACCAAAGACAGCCTTCACCACATGGTACGGGCTATACAAATATACGGTCATGTCATTTGGACTGACTAACGCCCCTGCCTATTTCATGAGCATGATGAACAAAGTATTCATGAAATATTTGGATAAGTTTGTTTTGGTGTTCATTGATGATATAATGGTATATTCGAAGAACGGAGAGGAACACAAGGAGCATTTGCGTTTTGTTCTCGAGAAACTCAGGGAACATCAGTTGTATGGCAAGTTCAGCAAATGCGAGTTTTGGTTGAAGGAAGTCGGATTCCTTGGACATGTTATATCGGGAGAAGGTATAGCAGTAGATCCCACCAAGATTCAGTCAGTCACTGAATGGTTGGCACCCACTTCAGTTAGCGAGATCCGCAGTTTTCTTGGACTCGCAGGATACTACCGTAGATTCATTGAGAATTTTTCCAAGATCGCGAAGCCCATGACAGAATTATTGAAGAAGGATATCAAGTTTAAATGGACGGAAGATTGTGAGGCAAGTTTCTAGGAGCTGAAGAAACATTTGACTACAGCCCCAGTGCTGACACTGCCAGATATACGTAAGGATTTTCAAGTGTATTGCGACGCCTCTCGCTTAGGACTTGGAAGTGTGCTTATGCAGGACGGAAGAGTTGTTTCATATGCCTCACGACAACTAAAACCACACGAGTTAAATTATGTCATGCATGATTTGGAACTAGCAGCCGTAGTGCATGCGTTGAAGACTTGGGGACATTACCTTATTGGAAACCATTGTGATGTGTACACGGATCATAAGAGTTTGAAGTACGTTTTCACCCAGAAGGAACTGAACCTTAGGCAGAGAAGATGGTTGGAGCTTATAAAGGATTATGACATGAAGCTTCATTATCATCCAGGCAAGGCCAATGTCGTAGCTGATGCTTTGAGCCGGAAGAGCTATGCTAGTACCCTAATAAGCACGGGATTGCAGAAGGAGTTAACAGAGGATCTCCGGGAACTTTGATTGGAGATTGTTCCTAGAGGTTTTGTTGCAACAATGGAGGTGCAGTCTACATTGTTGGGAAAAATTCGAGAAGCTCAGAAGGATGACAAAGAGATTGCCGAGATAAAGGAGAAAATGAGCGAAGGAAAGGCCAAAGGTTTTCGTGAGGATGAGCATGACACCCTGTGGTTTGAGGACCGTGTTTATGTGCCCAATAACACAGAGATCAAGAAGTTAATACTTTAGGAGGCTCATGACTCACCATACTCAATACACCTCGGAAACACCAAGATGTATTTGGATTTGAAGGAACGTTTCTGGTGGACAGGGATGAAGAAGGATATCGCTGAGTATGTGGCCGTATGTGATGTATGTCAGAGAGTGAAGGTAGAGCATCAAAAGACAGCAGGATTGTTACAGCCTATGCCGATACCCGAATGGAAGTGGGATAAACTTGGCATGGATTTTATCACCGGATTGCCCAGGACCAAATCAGGATATGATTCTATACGGGTAGTAGTTGACCGTTTGACCAAAGTGGCACACTTTATCCCAGTGAAAACAACATATACCAGTGCCAAGTTGGCCAAGATATATATGACCAGGATTGTATGTCTGCATGGAGTTCCGAGGACCATCGTATCAGATAGAGGAACACAATTTACTTCAAAGTTTTGGCATCAGCTACACCAGACTTCGGGAACGAGATTGGAGTTCAGTACAGTATTTCACCCGCAGACGGATGGACAGACCGAGAGAGTAAACCAGATTCTGGAGGACATGTTGAGAGCCTGTGCGCTAGATTATGGGTCTAGTTGGGATGACAATTTGCCTTACGCAGAGTTCTCATACAACAATAGTTACCAAGCCAGTTTGAAAATGGCACCGTTTGAAGCCCTGTACGGCCGAAGGTGCAGAACACCATTGATGTGGGATGAAGTTGGAGACCGACAGTTGTTTGGACCAGACTTGATCAAAGAGTCTGAGGAGAAGATTAAACTGATTTGGGATAGACTGAAGATAGCTCAGTCCAGATAGAAGAGTTATGCAGATTCAAAATGCAAGGAGGTAACCTATGAAATTGGAGAAAGAGCATATCGCGAGTATCACCTTTGCGAGGAGTGAAACGTTTTGGAGTTAAGGGAAAGTTAGCCCCGAGATTTGTAGGACCGTATCGTGTTTTGGAACGGATGGGAGAAGTTGCCTACAAGTTGGAGTTACCTGAAGGACTGTCAGGAGTTCACGGTGTGTTTCACGTTTCCCAGTTGAAGAAGTGCCATGCTGAGATGGCCGACATACCGCTAAGAGATACCGTACCCTTGGAGGCGATTCAGTTGGAAAATGACTTGACTTATGAGGAGAAGCCAGTCAAGATTTTGGAGTTTGCCAGTCGAGTCACCCGCAACAAGGTTATTAAGTTTTGCAAAGTTCAGTGGAGCCACCATACCGAGGACGAAGCCACGTGGGAACAAGAGGATGATCTTCGCAAAGACCACCCACACCTATTTTCTAGCCATCCCGAATCTCGAGGGCGAGATTCATCCTAAGGGGGGTAGGTTTGTGACATCCCAAATTTTCAATTTGGAATGTTATACATAGTGAAGGAAATATGCCCTAGAGGCAATAATAAAGTTATTATTTATTTCCTTATATCATGATAAATGTTTATTATTCATGCTAGAATTGTATTAACCGGAAACATAATACATGTGTGAATACATAGACAAACATAGTGTCACTAGTATGCCTCTACTTGACTAGCTCGTTGATCGAAGATGGTTAAGTTTCCTAACCATAGACATGAGCTGTCATTTGATTAACGGGATCACATCATTAGGAGAATGATGTGATTGACTTGACCCATTTCGTTAGCTTAGCACTTGATCGTTTAGTTTGTTGCTATTGCTTTCTTCATGACTTATACATGTTCCTATGACTATGAGATTATGCAACTCCCGTTTACCGGAGGAACACTTTGTGTGCTACCAAACGTCACAACGTAACTGGGTGATTATAAAGGTGCTCTACAGGTGTCTCCGAAGGTACTTGTTGCGTTGGCATATTTCAAGATTAGGATTTGTCACTCCGATTGTCGGAGAGGTATCTCTGGGCCCTCTCGGTAATGCACATCACATAAGACTTGCAAGCATTGCAACTAATAAGTTAGCTGCGGGATGATGTATTACGGAACGAGTAAAGAGACTTGCCGGTAACGAGATTGAACTAGGTATTGAGATACCGACGATCAAATCTCGGGCAAGTAACATACTGATGACAAAGGGAACAACGTATGTTGTTATGCGGTCTGACCGATAAAAGATCTTCGTAGAATATGTAGGAGCCAATATGAGCATCCAGGTTCTGCTATTGGTTATTGACCGAAGACGTGTCTCGGTCATGTCTACATTGTTCTCGAACCCGTAGGGTCCGCATGCTTAACGTTACGATGACAGTTTCATTATGAGTTTATATATTTTAATGTACTAAAGGTTGTTCGGAGTCCCGGATATGATCACGGACATGACAAGGAGTCTCGAAATGGTCGAGACATAAAGATCGATATATTGGACGGCTATATTCAGACACCGGAAGTGTTTCAGGTGATTTCGGAGAAAACCGGAGTGCCGGAAGGGTTACCGGAACCCCCCGGGGAAGTATTGGGCCTTAGTGGGCCTGAGGGGAGAGAGAGGGCAGCAGCCCAGGAGATGGTGTGCCCCCTCCCATGGGGAGTCCGAATTGTACTAGGGGAGGGGGCGCGGCCCGTCTTTCCCTCTCCCTCTCCCTCTCTTTCCTTCCCCCTTCTCTCTTCCTAGTTGGACTAGGAAAGGGGAGTCCTACTCCTACTAGGAGGAGGACTCCCCCCCTCCTTGGCGCGCCCCAAGGGCCGGCCGGCCTCTCCCCCTTGCTCCTTTATATACAGGGGCAGGGGGGCACCTCTGGACACACAAGTTGATCTTCGTGATCATTCTCTTAGCCGTGTGCGGTGCCCCCCTCCACCATAATCCTCGATAATATTGTAGCGGTGCTTAGGCGAAGCCCTGCGATGGTAGAACATCAAGATCGTCACCACGCCGTCATGCTAACGGAACTCTTCCCCGACACTTTGCTGGATCGGAGTCCGGGGATCGTCATCGAGCTGAACGTGTGCTAGAACTCGGAGGTGCCGTAGTTTCGGTGCTTGACCGGTCGGGCCGTGAAGACGTACGACTACATCAACCGCGTTGTGCTAACGCTTCCGCTTCCGGTCTATGAGGGTACGTAGACAACACTCTCCCCTCTCGTTGCTGTGCATCACCATGATCTTGCGTGTGCATAGGTAAAATTTTGAAATTACTACGTTCCCCAACAATGGCATCCGAGCCTAGCTTTATGCGTTGATGTTGTGCACGAGTAGAACACAAGTGAGTTGTGGGCGATATAAGTCATACTGCTTACCAGCATGTCATACTTTGGTTCGGCGGTATTGTTGGATGAAGCGGCTCGGACCGACATTACACGTACGCTTACGCGAGACTGGTTCTACCGACGTGCTTTGCATAGAGGTGGCTGGCGGGTGTCAGTTTCTCCAACTTTAGTTGAACCAAGTGTGGCTACGCCCGGTCTTTGCGAAGGTTAAAACAGCACCAACTTGACAAACTATCGTTGTGGTTTTGATGCGTAGGTAAGAACGGTTCTTGCTAAGCCCGTAGCAGCCACGTAAAACTTGCAACAACAAAGTAGAGGACGTCTAACTTGTTTTTGCAGGGCATGTTGTGATGTGATATGGTCAAGACATGATGCTAAATTTTATTGTATGAGATGATCATGTTTTGTAACCGAGTTATCGGCAACTGGCAGGAGCCATATGGTTGTCGTTTTATTGTATGCAATGCAATTGCGCTGTAATGCTTTACTTTATCACTAAGCGGTAGCGATAGTCGTGGAAGCATAAGATTGGCGAGACGACAACGATGCTACCATGGTGATCAAGGTGTAGCGCCGGTGACGATGGTGATCATGACGGTGCTTTGAAGATGGAGATCACAAGCACAAGATGATGATGGCCATATCATATCACTTATATTGATTGCATGTGATGTTTATCTTTTATGCATCTTATCTTGCTTTGATTGACGGTAGCATTATAAGATGATCCCTCACTAAATTATCAAAGTATAAGTGTTCTCCCTGAGTATGCACCGTTGCGAAAGTTCTTCGTGCTGAGACACCACATGATGATCAGGTGTGATAGGCTCTACGTTCAAATACAACGGGTGCAAAACAGTTGCAAACGCGGAATACTCAGGTTTAACTTGATGAGCCTAGCATATAACAGTATGGCCTCGGAACACGGAGACCGAAAGGTCGAGCGTGAATCATATAGTAGATATGATCAACATATTGATGTTCACCATTGATACTACTCCATCTCACGTGATGATCGGACATGGTTTAGTTGATTTGGATCACGTGATCACTTAGAGGATTAGAGGGATATCTTTCTAAGTGGGAGTTCTTAAGTAATATGATTAATTGAACTTAAATTTATCATGAACTTAGTACCTGATAGTATCTTGCTTGTCTATGTTTGATTGTAGATAGATGGCTCGTGCTGTTGTTCCGTTGAATTTTAATGCGTTCCTTGAGAAAGCAAAGTTGAAAGATAATGATAGCAATTACACGGACTGGGTCCGTAACTTGAGGATTATCCTCATTGCTGCACAGAAGAATTACGTCCTGGAAGCACCGCTAAGTGCCAAGCCTGCTGCAGGAGCAACACCAGATGTTATGAACGTCTGGCAGAGCAAAGCTGATGACTACTCGATAGTTCAATGTGCCATGCTTTACGGCTTAGAACCGGGTCTTCAACGACGTTTTGAACGTCATGGAGCATATGAGATGTTCCAGGAGTTGAAGTTAATATTTCAAGAAAATGCCCGGATTGAGAGATATGAAGTCTCCAATAAGTTCTATAGCTGCAAGATGGAGGAGAATAGTTATGTCAGTGAACATATACTCCAAATGTCTGGGTATCATAATCACTTGACTCAACTGGGGGTTAATCTTCCTGTTGATAGTGTCATTGACAGAGTTCTTCAATCACTGCCACCAAGCTACAAAAGCTTCGTGATGAACTATAATATGCAAGGGATGAATAAGACTATTCCAGAGCTCTTCGCAATGCTAAAAGCCGCGGAGGTAGAAATCAAGAAGGACCATCAAGTGTTGATGGTCAATAAGACCACCAGTTTCAAGAAAAAGGGCAAAGGGAAGAAGAAAGGGAACTTCAAGAAGAACAACAAACAAGTTGCTGCTCAGGAGAAGAAACCCAAGTCTGGACCTAAGCCTGAGACTGAGTGCTTCTACTGCAAGCAGACTAGTCACTGGAAGCGGAACTGCCCCAAGTATTTGACGGATAAGAAGGATGGCAAAGTGAATAAAGGTATATGTGATATACATGTTATTGATGTGTACCTTACTAATGCTTGCAGTAGCACCTAGGTATTTGATACTGGTTCTGTTGCTAACATTTGCAACTCGAAACAGGGGCTACAGATCAAGCGAAGATTGGCTAAGGACGAGGTGACGATGCGCGTGGGAAATGGTTCCAAAGTCGATGTGATCGCGGTCGGCACGCTACCTCTACATCTACCTTAGGGATTAGTATTAGACCTAAATAATTGTTATTTGGTGCCAGCATTGAGCATGAACATTATATCTGGATCTTGTTTGATGCGAGACGGTTATTCTTTTAAATCAGAGAATAATGGTTGTTCTATTTATATGAGTAATATCTTTTATGGTCATGCACCCTTGAAGAATGGTCTATTTTTGATGAATCTCGATAGTAGTGATACACATATTCATAATGTTGAAATCAAAAGATGCAGAGTTGATAATGATAGTGCAACTTATTTGTGGCACTGCCGTTTAGGTCATATCGGTGTAAAGCGCATGAAGAAACTCCATACTGATGGACTTTTGGAACCACTTGATTATGAATCACTTGGTACTTGTGAACCGTGCCTCATGGGTAAGATGACTAAAACGCCGTTCTCCGGTACTATGGAGAGAGCAACGGATTTGTTGGAAATCATACATACAGATGTATGTGGTCCTATGAATGTTGAGGCTCGTGGCGGATATCGTTATTTTCTCACCTTCACAGATGATTTAAGAAGATATGGGTATATCTACTTAATGAAACATAAGTCTGAAACATTTGTTTAAAGAATTTCAGAGTGAAGTTGAAAATCATCGTAACAAGAAAATAAAGTTTCTACGATCTGATCGTGGAGGAGAATATTTGAGTTACGAGTTTGGTCTGCATTTAAAACAATGCGGAATAGTTTCGCAACTCACGCCACCCGGAACACCACAGCGTAATGGTGTGTACGAACGTCGTAATCGTACTTTATTAGATATGGTGCGATCTATGATGTCTCTTACTGATTTACCGTTATCGTTTTGGGGTTATGCTTTAGAGACGGCTGCATTCACGTTAAATAGGACACCATTGAAATCCGTTGAGACGACGCCTTATGAACTGTGGTTTGGCAACAAACCAAAGTTGTCGTTTCTGAAAGTTTGGGGCTGCGATGCTTATGTGAAAAAGCTTCAACCTGATAAGCTCGAACCCAAATTGGAGAAATGTGTCTTCATAGGATACCCAAAGGAGACTGTTGGGTACACCTTCTATCACAGATCCGAAGGCAAGACTTTTGTTGCTAAATTCGGAGTTTTTCTAGAGAAGAAGTTTCTCTCGAAAGAAGTGAGTGGGAGAAAAGTAGAACTTGATGAGGTAACTATACCTGCTCCCCTATTGGAAAGTAGTACATCACAGAAACCGGTTTCTGTGACACCTACACCAATTAGTAAGGAAGCTAATGATAATAATCATGAAATTTTAGATCAAGTTACTACTGAACCTCGTAGATCAACTAGAGTAAGATCTGCACCAGAGTAGTACGGTAATTGAGGGAGTCCTGGATTAGGGGGTGTCCGGATGGCCGGACTCCTGGACTATGAAGATATAAGATTGAAGACTCTGTCCCGTGTCTGGAAGGGACTTACCTTGGCATGGAAGGCAAGCTTGGCGATACGGATATGTAGATCTCCTACCATTGTAACCGACTTTGTGTAACCCTAGCCCTCTCCGGTGTCTATATAAACCGGAGGGTTTTAGTCCGTAGGACAACATACACAACAACAATCATAACATAGGCTAGCTTCTAGGGTTTAGCCTCTCTGATCTCGTGGTAGATCTACTCTTGTACTACCCATATCATCAATATTAATCAAGCAGGACGTAGGGTTTTACCTCCATCGAGAGGGCCCGAACCTGGGTAAACTTCGTGTCCCTTGCCTCCTGCTACCATCCGGCCTAGACGCACAGTTCGGGACCCCCTACCCAAGATCCGCCGGTTTTGACACCGACATTGGTGCTTTCATTGAGAGTTCCTCTGTGTCGTCGCCATCAGGAAGGATGCCTCACCCCGTCTTTAAAGACGGCACCGTTGCTAAGGGAGCTTTGGCTGTCGGCCAAACCCTCCGGCTAGGTGGTTTTCTTATGACCGCATGTTCGGCTTCTGCACCGACGATGACCTCTCGAGCCATCGAAAACAATCTTCATGTCAGCTTCGAACTCGTCGAGCAGTTAGATCCAATGGAGCTCTCCTCCATAAACGAGCTCTTGGATCGCTTCGCCTCCCTGGGAGTCGCTACGGATTACGACCAGATTGGGCCTAAACCCGATCTGAGAGAGATTAACTCTCCCCAAGTCACCCATCACGTTGCCGTGGTAGAGGGACAGTGCGGCGACCCTTCATCTATCTTAAGGACTTGCTACGTCCGGATTCCCGATCCCTCCAAGCCGGATACCCGCGGAGGGGAGGATATCACTCAAGACCTGAACTTAGAGTCAGGCGACGGGCTGGATTCATTGGACAACATCCAGGAATCCAAATTTTTGAGTTCGGAAATTCCTCGGCCTTTGGGCCTCAGATGGAGTGAGGCTTCGGATTTAATTCCACCCACCCACCCCAACATAAGCGATCTATCCAAAATCAGGCAAGAACCGATGAAACAGTACATCATTACTGGGCCAGATACCTCCTGGTTAAGAACAGGCTAAGGGACTTCCGCGAGGAAGATGCAATCTCAATCTTTTGCAATAATTGCACGGACAAGGGAATACTCAACGCCATAAGTCACCGTGATATTACACGCTTCGCTGACTTGGCGTCCATTGTACGAAAGTACTATGCGATGGAAAGCGCCTGGAAAACCAAAATAAAATTTTGGGACAATCCGACCCTGAATACAAACCCAGTCCGAAATAAAAGGGTGCATCATCACCAGACACCCGGGTCAAGCACTAAAAAGCAAAAACCCTCTACAGGGCATGGAACCGTACTGGAAGGATGGCTTAGTGGACCCTGTAAAATTCACAGTACATAGGATGCCACACCAACTCACAGCCTCAGAGCATGTTGGATACTCCGGCAGGTGGCCAAAATTGGCGAAAATCTCCTAATTCCGGAGGCCACAGAAAGCCACCCCAGAGACACCAATACGGTATTAACAGTCTTCGAGACTTTCGCATCAAATAATATGCGAAAAAGGACACTCCGTAGCCTTGCCGAAGTCTACCAAGTAGCAACAATAAACCCATGGAGTGACACGGCTATTACCTTTAACGCCGGTAATGAACCTAAATTCCGAACAGCCCGAGCACCAGCTTCATTGGTCCTCAGTCCAATAGTGCACGGCTTTCGTCTTACCAAGGTACTCATGGACGGCGGCAGCGGATTGAACCTCATTTATGAGGAAACCCTTCAAAAATGGAAATAGACTGGAACCGCATTGAGCGAAGCAGCACAACCTTTAGAGGAATAATCCCTAGTCGGGAAGCGTGCTCTACAGGAAAAATCACACTAGATGTGGTGTTCGGCACGCCGGATAATTACAGGTCCGAAGAGGTCACGTTCCATGTGGCTCCGTTCAGCAGCGGTTATCACGCTCTGCTAGGGCGGGAAGCGTTTACAATATTCCAAGCAATACCCCATTACAGGTACATGAAGCTCAAGATGCCCGGGCCTAACGGGATCATCACTCTCGCTAGTGATCCGGACATAGCACTCCGCGTCGAAAACAAGACAGCCGCACTGGCCCTCGAGGCACTATCCGAAGCCCTAGCGGCTGAGGAACTGACTGCGCTGTGCTCTATAGTGAATAGGGACGATGTGGTACTCGACCAAAGATCCAAGCCCACCTCCTTTAAACCGGCGGACGAAATAGTCAAATTCCAAGTCCATCCAACGGACCCCAATAAAACAGCTTCCATCGGGGCACAGTTAAACCCTGATGTAGACGCCGCACTGCGAGAGTTCCTACGAGAGAACTGGGACATTTTCGCCTGGCACCCTTCAGACATGCCAGGAATCCCACGCAGGCTGGCCAAACACAGCTTAAATATCCAAACAGGATTCAAACCTGTCAAACAGGCTCTTCGGCGTTTTTCCGAACCTAAGAGACAGGCCATGGGAGAGGAGCTAGCAAAGCTATTGCAGGCCGGATTCATCAGAGATATAAAACATCCGGACTGGCTAGCAAACCTGGTGATGGTACCAAAGAAGGACAAATCCTGGTGCCTGTGTGTTGATTTTAAAGACCTTAACAAGGCTTGCCCAAAGGATCCCTTCCCCCTCCCCCGCATCGATCAAATTATCGACGCTACCGCAGGACACGATTCGTTGTGTTTCCTCGACGCATATTCCGGCTACCATCAAATCAAGATGGCAGAACTAGACCAAGCCGCAACGGCATTTATCACGCCATACGGCCCATTCTGCTTCAACACGATGCCCTTCGGGCTCAAAAATGTCGGCGCAACATATCAGCGCATGATTCAGACATGTCTGGCAAGCCAGATCGGAAAAACAGTGGAGGCATATGTAGATGATGTGGTCGTCAAAACAAGACATGTTGAATCTCTAGTAGACAACTTGAGGCTCACATTTGATAACCTCCGAACATACGACATCAAGCTCAACCCGGAAAAATGCATTTTCGGCGTTCCAGCCGGAAAGCTATTGGGCTTCATTGTATCCGGTAGAGGAATTGAAGCAAATCCAGCCAAGATCCGAGCTCTGTCGCAACTGGATATCCCAAAGGACCTCAAACAAATACAAAAGTTAACCGGATGCGTGGCGGCTCTAAGCCGCTTTATCTCCCGCTTGGGAGAAAAGGCCCTACCCCTTTACCACCTCCTTCGGCGCACCGAACACTTCAAATGGACGGATGTAGCCACGGCCGGACTCGACGAAATAAAAGCCATACTGGCAACAAACCCAGTCCTGGCCGCGCCAAACATTGGCGAACCAATGCTATTATACATTACAGCAACACATCAGGTTGTAAGCGCAGTGCTCGTCGTCGAACGAGAAGCGGACGGACACAAATTCCTCCTTCAAAAGCTGGTCTATTATGTGTCCACTGTCCTCACTCCCTGCAAATCATAGTACCCGCATTATCAAAAGATTGCGTACGCGGTATTCATGGCATCCCGGAAGCTACGACACTACTTTCAAGAGTGTTCAATAATAGTAGCCTGGGAAGTACCACTTAACGATATTATAAACAACCGTGACGCAACGGGCCGGATTGCAAAATGGGCCATTGAGCTCCTCTCGTTCGACATAACTTATAAGCCACGGCGAGCCATCAAGTCGCAAGTCTTGGCCGACTTCGTCGCAGAATGGACGGAGGCCGAACTCCCTAAAGAGTACGGCACATATTCAAATTGGATCATGCATTTCAACGGCTCCAAGATGTTGGCCAGACTGGGGGCTGGCGTCGTGTCCCCCACAGGAGACACAGTTCAATATGTACTCCAGATTATGTACACGGACTCCAACAATGCAGTCGAATATGAGGCCCTTTTACATAGTCTCCGGATGGCAGTATCCATGGGCATTCAACGCCTAGAGGTGCGCAGGGACTCGAACCTCGCAATATCCCAAATAAATGGAGGCTTCGATGCCAAGGATCCAAAAATGGCAGCTTACCGCAACGTCGTCCTAAAAATGTCAGCTCGGTTCGAGGGGCTTGAATTTCACCATATAGCCCAGGAAAATAATCAGGCGGCAGATGTCCTGGCACGCAAAACGTGATGTAGTCCCCCCCAACATCTTCTTGGAAAGGCTGTTCAAGCCATCCGTAGTATGGGAAGGGGAGCCGAACAATAACAGCCCGGACCCAACCGCACTGCCCGACACCGAACGTTCTGAGACAATCGAAGGCTCTGCCAATGAAATAACACCTTCAGCCCATGTAATAATGGCCGTCATCGCCCCGTGGACAGAACCATTCCTCACCTACCTTACTAGGCAGGAACTCCCCGAGGACCAAAATGAGGCACGCTTCATAGTGCGGGGATCCAAAGCCTACAGAGTCCATGAGGGAGAGCTTTATAAGAAAAGCACTACGGGAGTCCTTCAAAGGTGCATCTCCGAAGAGGAGGGCGGAACCTCCTGGCTAAAATTCATGCCGGACTCGGCGGTCATCACGCTGCAGCTCGGTCCCTTGTAAGCAAGGCCTTCCGTACAGGCTTTTATTGGCTGATGGCCCGGGCAGACGCTCAGGACTTAGTCCAACGATGCACTGGTTGCCAGCTCTTTGCAAACCAAAGCCATATGCCACCCACCGCCCTCCAAACTATCCCCATTACTTGGCCCTTCGTGGTCTGGGGGCTTGACATGGTTGGACCCCTTAAAGGCAGAACCCACAAGCAAAAATACTTACTGGTCATGGTGGATAAGTTCACCAAATGGATAGAAGCCAAGCCTGTTAAGATGACTGAATCCGGACCGGTGATAGACTTTATATCCGGGGTTGTACACCGTTACGGCGTCCCCCACAGCATCATCACTGATAACGGCACGAACTTCACGTCCGACGAGGTAAAACTCTGGTGCAAAAACATGGGCATCAAGCTCGATTATGCTTCCGTCTATCACCCACAAACTAACGGCCAGGTCGAACGTGCAAATGGTCTTATCATGAGCGGCATCAAACCCAGATTAGTGCGGTCCCTCAAGGAATCTAACACTCACTGGGTAGAGGAGCTCGACTCCGTACTCTGGGGGCGGCGGACCACGCCGAATCGCACCACCGGATACACACCATTCTTTATGGTGTACGACGCAGAGGCAGTTTTGCCTTGCGACATAATTCATGACTCACCTCGAGTGCGCATGTACGAAGAAAGAGAAGCCGAGCTCGATCGGCAAGACAGCTTGGACGCATTAGAGGAGGAGCATGACGTGGCAAAAGCCCGTTCCGCATTCTATCAACAGCAGGCTCGAAGATACCAAAGCAGAGAAGTACGGGCCAAAAATTACAACGTTGGTGAATTAGTTCTACGACTACCGGACAAGAAAAAGGACAAACTCAAGCCCAAGTGGGAAGGTCCCTTCATAATTGACCAAGTCCTGACTGGTGGAGCGTACCGCCTGCGGGATGCATCGGATAACCGACTCGAGCCGAACCCATGGAACGCAGCCCGTCTCCGAAGATTCTATGCCTAGCGCCGGACTCTGTGTTCGTCTCCTTCCTCTGTCCATTTTTTATATATTTTCTGTCTTACATTTCCCTTCTTCTCTCTCTCTCTTATAGCCTTTAAAGGCTCATAAAGTGATGCGCTATCCGCGCTCATTAAACCTGGGGGCTTCTTTAAACAGAAGCTTATTCATACGGGCTTCATGCCCAACACATGTGTCACACTTCTGCATATACCTTTTATTCACTATTATATGCATCGATATGACTTAAGATTTGGCCAAGCTGGGTTGCCTGGCTCCTGTGCTTACCCCTATGTTCCCGATTGTTCGGCTAGGTGGTAAAAGGAGCACCTCTGCGATTGTTACTGCCGAGTCAGCCGGACGTGTACCTCAGACTGGGTGAAGCCAAAAGCTAGCGTTCTTAAGGGAATATTCGGTCGGTGAACTAAAGATGATCTTTTTTATTTTTATCTATACGCCCCCAGATGTTTTTCCTGTGTTTCTTTTTGCAGCATGGACATGCACCTTAGGGCATGCCTCCCAGGGAAAGGAACCCCTAACGGAACTATTCTCCCTGGAAGATGTTTCTTACTAACCATGTAATATAACATAACTAGTCGGGCACTTGTCTGTTCACGCACTAATGACCCCTACGCCTGGTCTCCATGCATTCCCCGGTTCCTATATAACCGCATGGGAATTCGGACACACTCCGGACCGTCAGGTCCTGAGGCTGAAGCGAAAAGGTCGACCATGACAAATGATCTACAATCCGGCTAGAAGGCATTATAAATGTCAATTAAATTACATAGTCATTTTGACTGATTGTATTCCTCTTCGATACCATCTAACAGGATGTCTAATTTACAGTCCTGCTGGGAATACTTTGCGGCCAACTCTACTTGGCCGTATACTAAGCTTATAGGGATCTCCTTCCCATCGGGCCCTATAGGACCGACCTTGGCCATGTGGTTGGGGTCAGCCTTTGCGTACCGCGTCTTCACCATGGCCCAGGCCTTCCTAGCGCCTTGACGGTAGGCCGATATCTTCCACAATCAGAAGCACCGCCGTGCTCCCTTTAGCTTCTCCGCAAGCTCTCCAAGACCTTCGGGCACGGAGACGGATGGCCACAGGGCCTGGGCGACGCCTTGCATCGCCTGCCGAACTCGATCGAGCAATTGCGAGAGCTCGGGAAGAAGGTCACCCGTAGAACCGGGCATCTCCTCTGCAGGACGACCTGTTAGCACACCTACAGACATTGCTCTGTTAGTCGACTTCCCCGCCGAACTTTCTTTCAAAGGTTCGTTCAAGCACTTACTCAATATGCCGCGCTGAAGCCGCTGATTCTCCTTCATGGAGTCTGACAGCTGGGCACGAACATCTTTCAGTTTGACGCCCAGCTTGGTGTTGGCATCTTGGAGATTGTTCTTCTCCCGCCTCACCTTTGTCAGCACCTTCTCACCAGCCTTTAGCTGGCGTAGGAGGTGTTGCCTTTCTGGATTCAATCCGGCGCCATCTGCAATTTCATTTGTCAGATTCGCACCCATGCCGTGCTTCGCAAAATACTTATCTTTCGAAGTGTATATTACCAGAGGGGGTCTCCTTGGGCTCCCCTGCCACGGCTAGTGCGGCCTCTCAAGTTGGGCTTTGCACTCTTCCAGCTCCTTGGACAGTAGGGAATTCTTTTCTGTAAGAACCTGCATAACAAATGATCCTTAAATCAGTTATTCTAACTGTTTCAAGTCTCGGGGGCTACTGGTATATATATATAATTAGCAAAATTTTCTTACCCGTATGTCTTTTACATATTGCTCCGTGGCTCTGGCTAGACCATTTTGAGCGGCACGGAGGTGCGCATACCCGAGTTGAAGGCATCTAACGCCCCTTGGGAGAAACAAGCGTCGCGAAGAATTGTCTGGCGACGCCTGTGGTTCATGGCACTCTCCACCTCAGAGTTGGTGGCAGACAACCCGTCCACATCCTCCGTCGGAGGAGCGTCTGGCGCGCGCCTTGTGTTCGCCTCCGCCTCCGGACCAGGCTTTGGAGCCTGGCTGGTGGAGGCGCGATTGGCAGCCTCTCCGGATATAGTCCGGCGAGGTCTCTTTGTCCTAAAGAGAGCACGAGTGTCAATGTGCCTCGAAGGTATAACACCTGGGATAAAGGGGCGCGCCATACCTTTGCGCTGACGCCTCGGTCCGTACTGGACTTCTTTTCTGCCCACGGGGCCCTGCGGCCCCTCGTTGGCTTGTCGCCGCAGGTTCGGCCTTCTGCCTTAAAAACCTCCCCTGCAAAGTTCGGTTGTAATCAGGAAACTGAAAACACGAGAGGGGGGACACCTATTCGGGGTACTGGGACTTCGATCTCAGTTACCTGGGAGGCCGGGATTAGCCCTGGGTAATCGGCCGTAATGGCCACCAAGGCGTTGTCCTTGCTCAATTGATGGAACACTCCATCAATCAGCTCCACAGATATGTCCGGATCCTCTTGAGAGGCCGGGTCGAGGGACCGTCCTGGGTCCTCGGGTTGTGGAGGAGGGCTGCTTATTTCCTTAACAGCCCGGCGCAGTTCCTGCGTTGAAGTCGTCAGACTGAATATTTAACAATGGGAATACAAAACGGATGGGCAAGTAAATACGACCGCTTACCCAGCTTGGGGGATTGTGCATAGAGAATCCACCCTGGGGGTTGACGCGGAGAAATTCCTCCTCTTCTCCCTTATACAAAGTGGACAAGATCTTTAGTAGAGCGGCAGCTGAATCTGGCCCCTTACGGCCGTAGCGGGTGGCGTCGTCCTCCCCGTTGAAGTCCCACATGGGGTGGCTTCTATACTGAAGCGGTTGCACCCCCCGCATAATGCATTCGGCCATAACCCCGATCATGGTTAGTCTGGAATGGGCTAACAATCTTATTTGGCCCATCAGGTAAATGATGTCCCTGTCACTTTCCCTCTGAGGGCTCTGTGGACGCCAGCTTAGGTGCTTCTTTAAGGGAGCACTGTCGAATTCAGGGAGGCCGATCCGGACAGGATCCGGCAGTGGGACGTCTTCTATATAAAACCATTCCGAGGGCCAGTCCTCGGATGCCTTCTTTGGGGTTCCGGACAGATATCCGGTCCCGGCGATGCGCCACACTTCGGCTCCGCCCACTTGATACATTGACCCCTCCTTAGAGCGGGGCACAAGGCAGAATAACCTTTTCCATAGCCCGAAATGAGCCTCGATACCCAAAAACAGCTCGCAGAGGGCTATGAAGCCCGCGATATGCAATACGGAGGCAGGCGTGAGATTGTGTAGCTGGAGGCCATAGAACTCCAGGAGCCCTCGGAGAAATGGATGGATTGGAAATCTGAGCCCCTTATTAAATAAGGGACGAGGCACACCCGCTCTCCTTTGGAGGGATTAGGGGCACTCTCCGCTTGCTCTCCGCCATTATAGATGGCAAGGCCGGCTCGAACCGGGACCATATAGGCCAGGGGGAGAAATCCCTTGGTCTGGAGCGTCACTAGCTCGCTATGCGGGATAGAGCATCTCTCCCAATATCCACGCTGAGGGCTGGAAGGGCGAGAGGAGGAGTCGCGACGGCTGGCCATGGTGGAATGGACCTTTGTCGGATGCGCTCTGATGAACACTCGCGAAGGGGGGAAGATGTGGTTTGGATCTAAATCCTCGTCCCTTTAAATAGGTCAGATCGTTTACGCGGCTAGGGGTGTGAATGTAAAAACACCCAGACTTTTCATATTCGTTTGACATGTGGGAAGCGGCCATTATTGGGTGTAGAAGCCAAGGAGTGCAACATCTATAAGAAACCGGACTTTATTCAACAGGTACACGAAATTTGGAGGAGAACCCGCCTTGCAATGTCGAAGACAATCTGCGCGCCGGACTCATCGTCATTGAAGCCTGGTTCGGGGGCTACTGAGGGAGTCCTAGATTAGGGGGTGTCCGGATGGCCGGAATATACCTTTGGCCGGACTCCTGGACTATGAAGATATAAGATTGAAGACTCCGTCCTGTGTCCGGAAGGGACTTTCCTTGGCGTGGAAGGCAAGCTTGGCGATACGGATATGTAGATCTCCTACCATTGTAACCGACTTTGTGTAACCCTAGCCCTCTCCGGTGTCTATATAAACCGGAGGGTTTTAGTCCGTAGGACAACATACACAACAACAATCATACCATAGGCTAGCTTCTAGGGTTTAGCCTCTCTGATCTCGTGGTAGATCTACTCTTGTACTACCCATATCATCAATATTAATCAAGCAGGACGTAGGGTTTTACCTCCATCGAGAGGGCCCCAACCTGGGTAAAACTTTGTGTCCCTTGCCTCCTGCTACCATCCAGCCTAGACGCACAGTTCGGGACCCCCTACCCGAGATCCGCCGGTTTTGACACCGACGGTAATCCTGTTCTGGAAGTCATGCTACTAGATCATGATGAACCTACGAACTATGAAGAAGCGATGGCGAGCCCAGATTCCGCAAAATGGCTAGAAGCCATGAAATCTGAGATGGGATCCATGTATGAGAACAAAGTGTGGACTTTGGTTGACTTGCTCGTTGATCGGCAAGCAATTGAGAATAAATGGATCTTCAAGAAGAAGACTGACGCTGACGGTAATGTCACTGTCTACAAAGCTCGACTTGTTGCGGAAGGTTTTCGACAAGTTCAAGGGATTGACTACGATGAGACCTTCTCACCCATAGCGATGCTTAAGTCTGTCCGAATCATGTTAGCAATTGCCGCATTTTATGATTATGAAATTTGGCAAATGGATGTCAAAATTGCATTCCTGAATGGATTTCTGGAAGAAGAGTTGTATATAATGCAACCAGAAGGTTTTGTCGATCCAAAGGGAGCTAACAAAGTGTGCAAGCTCCAGCGATCCATTTATGGACTGGTGCAAGCCTCTCGGAGTTGGAATAAACGCTTTGATAGTGTGATCAAAGCATTTGGTTTTGTACAGACTTTTGGAGAAGCCTGTATTTACAAGAAAGTGAGTGGGAGCTCTGTAGCATTTCTGATATTATATGTGGATGACATATTATTGATTGGAAATAATATAGAATTTCTGGATAGCATAAAGGGATATTTGAATAAGAGTTTTTCAATGAAAGACCTCGGTGAAGCTGCTTACATATTGGGCATTAAGATCTATAGAGATAGATCAAGATGATTAATTGGACTTTCACAAAGCACATACCTTGACAAGGTTTTGAAGAAGTTCAAAATGGATCAAGCAAAGAAAGGGTTCTTGCCTGTGTTACAAGGTGTGAAGTTGAGTAAGACTCAATGTCCGACCACCGCAGTAGATAGAGAGAAAATGAAAGATGTTCCCTATGCTTCAGCCATAGGCTCTATCATGTATGCAATGTTGTGTACCAGACCTGATGTGTGCCTTGCTATAAGTCTAGCAGGGAGGTACCAAAGTAATCCAGGAGTGGATCACTGGACAGCGGTCAAGAACATCCTGAAATACCTGAAAAGGACTAAGGATATGTTTCTCGTATATGGAGGTGACAAAGAGCTCATAGTAAATGGTTACGTTGATGCAAGCTTTGACACTGATCCGGACGATTCTAAATCGCAAACCGGATACGTATTTTTACTAAACGGAGGAGCTGTCAGTTGGTGCAGTTCAAAACAAAGCGTCGTGGCGGGATCTACATGTGAAGCAGAGTACATAGCTGCTTCGGAAGCAGCAAATGAAGGAGTCTGGATGAAGGAGTTCATATCCGATCTAGGTGTCATACCTAGTGCATCTGGTCCAATGAAAATCTTTTGTGACAATACTGGTGCAATTGCCTTGGCAAAGGAATCCAGATTTCACAAGAGAACCAAGCACATCAAGAGACGCTTCAATTCCATTCGGGATTTAGTCCAAGTGGGAGACATAGAAATTTGCAAGATACATATGGATCTGAATGTTGCAGACCCGCTGACTAAGCCTCTTCCACGAGCAAAACATGATCAGCACCAAGGCTCCATGGGTGTTAGAATCATTACTGTGTAATCTAGATTATTGAATCTAGTGCAAGTGGGAGACTAAAGGAAATATGCCCTAGAGGCAATAATAAAGTTATTATTTATTTCCTTATATCATGATAAATGTTTATTATTCATGCTAGAATTGTATTAACCGGAAACATAATACATGTGTGAATACATAGACAAACATAGTTTCACTAGTATGCCTCTACTTGACTAGCTCGTTGATCGAAGATGGTTAAGTTTCCTAACCATAGACATGAGTTGTCATTTGATTAACGGGATCACATCATTAGGAGAATGATGTGATTGACTTGACCCATTTCGTTAGCTTAGCACTTGATCCTTTAGTTTGTTGCTATTGCTTTCTTCATGACTTATACATGTTCCTATGACTATGAGATTATGCAAACCGGAGGAACACTTTGTGTGCTACCAAAAGTCACAATGTAACTGGGTGATTATAAAGGTGCTCTACAGGTGTCTCCAAAGGTACTTGTTGGGTTGGCGTATTTCAAGATTAGGATTTGTCACTCCGATTGTTGGAGAGGTATCTCTGGGCCCTCTTGGTAATGCACATCACATAAGCCTTGCAAGCATTGCAACTAATAAGTTAGCTGCGGGATGATGTATTACGGAACGAGTAAAGAGACTTGCCGGTAACGAGATTGAACTAGGTATTGAGATACCGACGATCAAATCTCGGGTAAGTAACATACTGATGACAAAGGGAACAACGTATGTTGTTATGCGGTCTGACCGATAAAAGATCTTCGTAGAATATGTAGGAGCCAATATGAGCATCCAGGTTCTGCTATTGGTTATTGACCAGAGACGTGTCTCAGTCATGTCTACTTTGTTCTCGAACCCGTAGGGTCCGCACGCTTAACGTTACGATGACAGTTTCATTATGAGTTTATATATTTTGATGTACCGAAGGTTGTTCGGAGTCCCGGATATGATCACGGACATGACGAGGAGTCTCGAAATGGTCGAGACATAAAGATTGATATATTGGACGGCTATATTCGGACACCGGAAGTGTTTCGGGTGATTTCGGAGAAAACCGGAGTGCCGGAAGGGTTACCGGAACCCCCCGGGGAAGTATTGGGCCTTAGTGGGCCTGAGGGGAGAGAGAGGGAAGCAGCCCAGGAGATGGCGCGCCCCCTCCCATGGGGAGTCTGAATTGGACTAGGGGAGGGAGGCGCGGCCCCTCTTTCCCTCTCCCTCTCCCTCTCTTTCCTTCCCACTTCTCTCTTCCTAGTTGGACTAGGAAAGGGGAGTCCTACTCCTACTAGGAGGAGGACTCCCCCCCTCCTTGGCGCGCCCCAAGGGCCGGCCGGCCTCTCCCCCTTGCTCCTTTATATACAGGGGCAGGGGGCACCTCTGGACACACAAGTTGATCTTCGTGATCGTTCTCTTAGCCGTGTGCGGTGCCCCCCTCCACCATAATCCTTGATAATATTGTAGCGGTGCTTAGGCGAAGCCCTACGACGGTAGAACATCAAGATCATCACCACGCCGTCGTGCTGACGGAACTCTTCCCCGACACTTTGCTGGATCGGAGTCCGGGGATCGTCATCGAGCTGAATGTGTGCTAGAACTCGGAGGTGCCGTAGTTTCGGTGCTTGATTGGTCGGGTCGTGAAGACGTACGACTACATCAACTGCGTTGTGCTAACGCTTCCGCTTCTGGTCTACCAGGGTACATAGACAACACTCTCCCCTCTCGTTGCTGTGCATCACCATCATCTTGCGTGTGCGTAGGTAAATTTTTGAAATTACTACGTTCCCCAACACATAGATCATTCTTGCATATCATATTTTATTGCATTTCATCTTGCGATCCTCGAAATCCTAAGCAACTCAAGGACTCTCGGAGAGAGTTGGGGATTTCCCCGGTTTTCAAATTTGATTTTATCAAATTTTGAAATGAGGATTTTGGTTTTAATTATTTTTCTCTCTGAAAATATTTCATATTAAAATATATGACAGGAGATAATATGACTTCTCCAAAATAAATGAAATATTGGAGGAAAAATAATAAAATCAATATTTGATTTTATTTTGATTTTATTGCAATTTTGTTTGCATTAGAAAAATTGCATGTTTTCAAAATTGCATTTTAGGGCCAAGAAAATGTCCATCTCGTTCTAAATATTTCATTTAGACGGTGAGAATTTGTTTTGGCATTTTTAGATTTTTATTTTATTTTCTAGGATTTTTCTTAGTTTCGGCGGAATTACTTAAAAAAAAGTTTCTGGACCAAGCTGGGCCGAAGCCCAGCCAGCCCGTTCCGCCACTGTCTCCCTCGCGCGCGCCGCCGTGCGCAGCACGGACGACGAGGGGAGTCCGAGCCGGACTTCTCCCCGGACGCCCCCTCGCCCAAGCCACGCCGCCCCTCGCCCCCTTTAAATTCCGCCGCCACCACCCCGCCTTGCCACCACCACCGTCGCCAGCCCCGCCTGCCGCGGCCCGCGCCGCCGCCTGCCGCAGCCCGCGCCGCCGGCTGCCGCCGCCGCCTGAGCCCCGCCGAAGCCACACCCCGCCGTCACCATCGGTTTTTTAGAAAAAACGATTTGGTTTTTTTAGAAAACCCTAACTCATTTTTTCCGGTTCGCCGGTTTTTTTTCCGGTTTTTCTTTTTAGCGGACGTTCGTCCGGGCGTTCGTTTTAGCGAACGGTTTTCGCTCGTTAGTTACAGATAACGAACGCTCGTTCGTTAGCCTGTTGGTCAGTTTTCTTTTATCGGATTTTTCCGCGGTTATTTCTGATCGTGATTTCTGATCCGATTTGTGTTCTAGTTTGTCTTTTCGCTCGTTAGTCGGAATCAGGCGATTCAAGCGCCTAGATCTTCGTCTCGAGACCCTCTTTCCGCTTAACTAACTTGCACAAGTTTTTGCTACTGTAAAATTTGACCTAGGTCCAGATTAGTAAACAGATATTGTTTCTTTCGTCGTTTGAGTTTCGTTGCTCCGTTTGATTTGATTCTTTTTGCAAACCGGAGTTCTTAAGTTGAACTTTCTGGTTAGATCTTCTTATTTGAGTTTTATCCGTGCTTCTTAGCTTGATTGCTTATGTATGCTATTGTTTGTTTGCGATAGAATTCCCGGAGTGTGAAGCGTGTTATTTGGAGTCTCTAGGTTACGCGGATCGTCAGCAAGGCAAGTAACACTTTGGATCATACCCCTTTATCACCCAGTTTTTATGCATTAGTTCCAATCCTCAAACATTGCATGGTTAGGATGTCATTAACATGTGGGTTGGGAAGTAGTTGATGAGGTAGAACCTATTACCCTGTTACATTCAAACCCTTGGGAGTTACTCTTACGAATTGCTTATATTACTATGCTATGCTATGCTCGTAGACGAGGTTTGGGAGAGTGAAATCCATGATAGATGTGAGATTGCTAATTAAGGGTTCAACTTAAGGTGGCAACTTAAATATACATCTGGGTGGATTGAGGCACCTGGAGTACCCAGTGTTGCTTGTATTTTTTTGGAAATCCCGGAGTACCCGTGTGATCTTCCTATGGACCGCCACCCAGGCTCAAAGGGAACTGAGATTATTCATGCTAGAAACTTCCGTGTGCAGCCACAAGCTAATATGGGCTCTAGCATAGTTGAGTAAGTTACGTGAAGCTCTTGAAGAGGTGGATTAGCAGGTAGTGGGATTGTAGGTTTGGTATGGTCTGCCCGGAGTAGAGAGTTAATGTTTCTGAAAGACTGCGTCTTGGTCATCCGTTTCTCAAACACCATGTAGTGCGAGAAATCCAACGGAGGCGGTCGAGTCTTGTGGGGAGAAGTGCGCAAACCTCTGCAGAGTGTAGAAACTAATCATGGTTAGCCGTGTCCCCGGTTATGGACAATCTTGAGTATCTAGTACTTGGAGTATCTTAAGTATCTCATCACTCTAAATTAATATTGTTGGGTTGTTAATTACCTTAATTGGGATTGAGTTGGAGGAACTTTCTCAATGATGTTTCAACTACCATGATAGTTAAATAAAATCTATTCCTTTGTTGTAGGAAAAAATTGGCTTTTCGCAAAAACTGTAACCATAGAGCTTTCCACCAGCCAAATATGCATGTAGTGATAGCCTTATTCTGTTCTTGCTCTACTGTGTTACTTTGCCAGCATATTCCATGTGCTGACCCGTTTTCGGGCTGCAACATATTATGTTGCCGACTTTTCAGACGAGGAGTAAGGTTCGTTAGGTCGTTGCCGTGCAGCTCAGTTATGTCGTTGGAGTTGATGGAGTCACTTTATCTTCCAAGCCTTCCGTTGTTATCGTATTATATGGCCTTAAGCCATATTTATTGTAATAAGTTCTCTTTGGAGACATTCGATGTAACAAGTGTGTGATTGCTACTCTGTTATAAATCCTCGAGTACTGTGTGTGTCAGCATTACCGATCCAGGGATGACACTGAAGCACAAAGACTTGACCGTTTGAGGTCGGGTCGCTACAGATCCATTCTTAGCAACGAATGTCTTGCCTTCAGACCTGTGATAGAAGGTGTACCCAACATTCTCTTTTGGGTATCCTATGAAGACACATTTGTCCGATTTGGGTTTGAGCTTATCAGGTTGAAGCTTTTTCACATAAGCATCGCAGCCCCAAACTTTAAGAAATGACAACTTTGGTTTCTTACAAACCACAGTTCATAAGGCGTCGTCTCAATGAATTTTGATGGTGCCCTATTTAACGTGAATGCAGTTGTCTCTAAAGCATAACCCCAAAATGATGGCGGTAAATCAGTAAGAGACATCATAGATCGCACTGTATCCAGTAAAGTACGATTACGACGTTCGGATACACCATTATGCTGTGGTGTTCCGGGTGGCATGAGTTGCCAAACTATTCGCATTGTTTCAAATGTAGACCAAACTCGTAACTCAAATATTCTCCTCCACGATCAGATCGTAGAAACTTTATTTTCTTGTTACAATGATTTTCCACTTCACTCTGAAATTCTTTGAACTTTTCAAATGTTTCAGATTTATGCTTCATTAAGTAGATATACCCATATCTGCTCAAATCATCTATGAAGGTGAGAAAATAATGATACCCGCCGTGAGCCTCAATATTCATCGGACCACATACATCAGTATGTATGATTTCCAATAAATCTGTTGCTCGCTCCATTGTTCCGGAGAACGGCGTTTTAGTCATCTTGCCCATGAGGCATGGTTCGCAAGTACCAAGTGATTCCAGAAGTCCATCAGTATGGAGTTTATTCATGCGCTTTACACCAATATGACCCAAACGGCAGTGCCACAAATAAGTTGCACTATCATTATTAACTTTGCATCTTTGGCTTCAATATTATGAATATGTGTATCACTACGATCGAGATTCAATAAACCATTCACCTTGGGTGTAAGCCCATTGAAGGTTTTATTCATGTAAACAGAACAACAATTATTCTCTGACTTTAAATGAATAACCTTATTTGCAATAAACATGATCAAATCATATTTATGCTTAACGCAAACACCAAATAACATTTATTTAGGTTCAACACTAATCCCGAAAGTATAGGGAGTGTGAGATGATGATCATATTAATCTTGGAACCACTTCCAACACACATCATCACTTCGCCCTTAACTAGTCTCTGTTCATTCTGCAACTCCCGTTTCGAGTTACTAATCTTAGCAACTGAATTAGTATCAAATACTGAGGGGTTGCTATAAACACTAGTAAAGTACACACCAATAACATGTATATCAAATATACCTTTGTTCACTTTGCCATCCTTCTTATCCGCCAAATACTTGGGGCAGTTCTGCTTCCAGTGACCAGTCCCTTTGTAGTAGAAGCACTTAGTCTCAGGCTTATGTCTAGCCTTGGGCTTCTTCACTTGAGCAGCAACTTGCTTGCCGTTTTTCTTGAAGTTCCCCTTCTTCCCTTTACCCTTTTCTTGAAACTAGTGATCTTGTCAACCATCAACACTTGATGTTTTTATTGATTTCTACCTTCGTCGATTTCAGCATCACAAAGAGCTTAGGAATCGTTTCTGTTATCCCTTGCATATTATAGTTCATCATGGAGTTCTAGTAACTTGGTGATCGTGACTAGAGAACTCTGTCAATCACTATCTTATCTGGAAGATTAACTCCCACTTGATTCAAGTGATTGTAGTACTCAGACATTCTGAGCACATGCTCACTAGCTGAGCTATTCTCCTCCATCTTGTAGGAAAAGTATTGTCACAGGTCTCATACCTCTCGACACGGGCATGAGTATGAAATACCAATTTCAACTCTTAGAACATCTTATATGTTCCATGGCATTCAAAACGTTTTTGAAGTCCCGGTTCTAAGCCGTAAAGCATGGTGCACTAAACTATTAAGTAGTCATCATACCGAGCTTTGTCAAACGTTCATAACGTGTGCATCTGCTCCTGCAATAGGTCTGTCACCTAGCAGTGCATCAAGGACATAATTCTTCTGTGCAGCAATGAGGATAATCCTCAGATCACGGATCCAATTTGCATCATTGCTACTAACATCTTTCAACTTTATTTTCTCTAGGAACATATAAAAAATAAATGGGGAGCTACATCGCAAGCTATTAATCTACAACATAGATATGCAAATACTATCAGGACAAAGTTCATGATAAATTAAAGTTCAATTAATAGTAATACTTAAGAACTCCCACTTAGATAGACATCCCTCTAATCATCTAAGTGATCACGTGATCCAAATCAACTAAACCATGACCGATCATCACGTGAAATGGAGTAGTTTTCAATGGTGAACATCACTATGTTGATCATATCTACTATATGATTCACGCTCGACCTTTCGGTCTCAGTGTTCCGAGGACATATCTGCATATGCTAGGCTCGTCAAGTTTAACCCGAGTATTCTGTGTGTGCAAAACTGGCTTGCACCCGTTGTATAAGAACGTTGAGCTTATCACACCCAATCATCACGTGGTGTCTCGGCACGACGAACTTTGGCAACGGTGCATACTTAGGGAGAACACTTGTACCTTGAAATTTAGTGAGAGATCATCTTATAATGCTACCGTCAATCAAGCAGAATAAGGTGCATAAAGGATAAACATCACATGCAATCAATATAAGTGATATGATATGGCCATCATCATCTTGTGCCTGTGATCTCCATCTCCAAAGCACCGTCATGATCACCATCGTCACCGGCTTGACACCTTGATCTCCATCGAACCATCGTCGTCGTCACGCCAACTATTGCCTCCATGACTATCGCTACCGCTTAGTGATAAAGTAAAGCAATTACATGGCGATTGCATTTCATACAATAAAGCGACAACCATATGGCTCCTGCCAGTTGCCAATAACTCCGTTAAAAAACATGATCATCTCATACAATATAGCATCATGCCTTGACCATATCACATCACAACATGCCCTGCAAAAACAAGTTAGACGTCCTCTACTTTGTTGTTGCAAGTTTTTCGTGGCTGCTACGGGCTGAGCAAGAACCGTTCTTACCTACGAATCAAAACCACAATGATATTTCGTCAAGTTAGTGATGTTTTAACCTTCAACAAGGACCGGGCGTAGTCACACTCGGTTCAACTAAAGTTGGAGAAACAGACACCCGCCAGCCACCTGTGTGCAAAGCACGTCGGGAGATCCAGTCTCGCGTAAGCGTACGCGTAATGTCGGTCCGGGCCGCTTCATCCAACAATACCGCCGAACCAAAGTATGACATGCTGGTAAGCAGTATGACTTGTATCGCCCACAATTCACTTGTGTTCTACTCGTGCATATAACATCTACACA
Source organism: Triticum urartu (assembly GCF_056163025.1). NCBI lineage: Eukaryota > Viridiplantae > Streptophyta > Magnoliopsida > Poales > Poaceae > Triticum > Triticum urartu. The sequence continues at coordinate 410,513,801 of NC_141873.1, forward strand.
TAAACCTGGCTCGGATGCCACTGTTGGGAACGTAGTAATTTCAAAAAAAATCCTACGCACATGCAAGATTATGGTGGTGTATAGCAACGAGAGGGAGAGTGTCGTCCACGCACCCTCGTAGACTATTAAGCGGAAGCGTTATGACAACACGGTTGATGTAGTCGTACGTCTTCACGATCGACCGATCCTCAGTACCGAATGTACGGCACCTCCGCGTTCAGCACACGTTCAACTCGATGACGTCCCGCGAACTCACGATCCAGTAGAGCTCGAGGGAGAGTTTCGTCAGCACGATGGCGTGGTGATGATGTTGATGAAGCTACCATCGCAGGGCTTCGCCTAAGCACCGCTACAGTATGACCGAGGTGGATTATGGTGGAGAGGGGGCACCGCACACGGCTGGGAGAGATCAATGATCAACTTGTGTGTTCTAGGGTGCCCCCTGCCCCCGTATATAAAGGAGCAAGGGGGGAGGCCGTCCGGCCCTGTAGGGCGCGCCAGGAGGAGGAGTCCTCCTCCTAGTAGGAGTAACTCCTACTAGGAGGGGAAAGGAAGGGGGAGAAGGAGAGGGAAAGGGGGGCGCCGCCCCCCCCTCCTAGTCCAATTCGGACCAGAGGCGGAGGGGGCGCGTGGCCTTGCCCTGGCCGGCCCCTCTCTCTCTCTCCACTAGGGCCCAACAAGGCCCATTAGCCCCCAGGGGGTTCCGGTAACCCCTCCAGCACTCCGGTAAAATCCTAATTTCACCCGGAACTCTTCCGATGTCCAAATGTAGGTTTCCAATATATCAATCTTTATGTCTTGACCATTTCGAGACTCCTCGTCATGTCCGTGATCATATCCGGGACTTCGAACTACCTTCGATACATCAAAACATATAAACTCATAATACTGATCGTCACAGAACTTTAAGCGTGCGGACCCTATGGGTTCGAGAACTATGTAGACATGACCGAGACATGTCTCCGGTCAATAACCAATAGCGGAACCTGGATGTTCATATTGGCTCCTTGTAACATCCCAAATTTTCAATTTGGAATGTTATACATAGGTCATCATGCATACCTTATTTTCTTGCATTTTGGTCGATCCTAGAAATTTCACGCAACTCAAGGACCTTCGGAGAGAGTTGGAGATTCGTTATTTTCATATTTGAGAGTTTTCTTGAATTTGAAAAGAGGATCATTTGATTTATTTATTTCATCTTCAATTATTTTTCCGATATCAAAATATGAGAGAGGGAATAATATGACTTTCCCAAAATATAGGAAAAATGAAGATTTAATAAATAGATCGAATTTCGTTTTCCGGTGTTTGTTTGTTTTTCTTTGGATAGGGAAAAATGCGCGTTTTCGAAAATTGCATTTTAGGTCCGTAGAAAAGTTCATTTTGTTCGACTCATTTTTAGGAGTTGGGGAAAATTTACTTTAGGGTTTTTGGAGCCCGTTTAGTTTTTCTTTTTCTTGTTTTTCTGCGTGCGAAATCAGTTAAAAAAATTGAGCAGGCCAGCCGGGCCAAAGGCCCAGCCAGCCACCGCCCCCAGCCAGCGCCAGCGCCAGGCACAGCGCGCCAGGCCGCCGCCTCGCCTCTAGCCGAGTCCCTCTAGGACTCTGGTTAGCCCCCCCCCCTTTTCCTTGTTTCGTTTTCCTTTTCCTTCTCTTTTTCTTGCCCCCTACCCCAAGTCTCCTCTCCCCTCACCAATATAAATACCCCCATAGACCCCCCCTCTCCTCACACCAAAAACCCAAACCCCCTCTCCTCCCCAAGCCGCGCCCCTCACCTGCCGCCGCCGCCCGAGCACGCCGCCGTCGCCACCGTTCGCCCCGCCTCGCCGGAGGTAGCCCCGCGCCTCTCTTTTTCTTCCCCGCGGTTCGGTTCTTTTAAAAGAAACCGTTCCGGTTTTCTTTTCCGGTTTTTCTCTCCGATTCTTCGTTTCGGTTTCTTTTCTGAAACCCTAGATTGGATTCGTTTTCTTTTCCGATTTAGTTGCCTTTGGACCGTTCGCCGGACCGTTCGTCCTAACGAACGTGGTCACCGGATTCTTCTAGGTTAACGAACGTCCGTTCGTTTAACCGTTCTTCTTTTTCTTCTCGTCGGATTTATTCCGCGATCGTGATCTCAGATCCGATCTTCGTTCTAGTCTTTCTTCTCGCTCGTTTATCGGAATCAGGTGATTCAAACGCCTGGAGTTTCGTTTCGAAACCGCCGTTCCGTCTAATCAACTTGAACAAGTTTTTGCCCCGGTAAAATTTGACCTAGTTTCAACATGCTAGAACCGAGTTGTTTTCTTCCGCCGTTTGTTTTCCGTCGTTTGTTCGGTTCATTCTCTCTTTGCAACCGGAGTTCTTAAGTTGAACTTTCTGGTTCGTTCTCTCGTTCGAGTTTTACTTGCGCATTAGATGAGTACTTATTGTGTGGTTACTATTGCTTGCTTACGATAGATTGACCGGAGTGTGACGAGTAGATCTATCAAGAGATTTTGAGTGCGAATCATCTTCATCAACCTTGCAGGCAAGTTCACACTTTGATCATACCTTCTCTACAACCCATGTTTTATTGCATTAGATCAATCCTCACACATTGCATGATTAGGATCTAACTAAACTGTGGGATGGGAAGTAGATGAGGTAGTACCTATTACTTGTATTACTATGAAACCTTTGGGAGTTACTTCTACGTTTGCTTATTATGCCATGCTATGCTAGTAGACGTGGATTGGGTGAGTGATATCCATGACAGATGTGAGTTTGTTAATTTTAATGGTTTATCTAAGGTGGCAACTTAAACACACATCTGGGTGGATTGAGGCACCTGATGTCTATCAGGACTTGCCTGTTTTATTTTGGACCGCCACCCAGGCTCAAAGGGATCATAAGATCTTTCATGCTAGAAACTTCCGTGTGCAGCCACAAGCCATTATGGGCTCTGGCATAGTTGACTAAGTTGTGCGAACTCTTACAGTGGTAGACTAGCAGATGTAGGGGATGTAGGTGTACCGGTCTACCCGATCGTAAGGTGCTAGCGCTTCTGAAAGGCTATGTCTCGGTCATCCGTTTCTCAAACACCGTGTAGTGCGAGAAATCCAACGGAGGAGATCGAGTCTTGTGGGGAAAAGTGCGCAAACCTCTACAGAGTGTACAAACTAATCATGATTAGCCGTGTCCCCGGTTATGGACATCTTGAGTATCTAGCTCTTGGATTATCCTGTTGATCTCATCACGTTACTTTAAATGAATATTGTTGGGTTTAATGACGTTACTTAATTGGGATTGAGAATGCTGTCAACCATTCTCAATGTTCAACAACCACCATGATAGTTAATTAAAATGTATTCCTTTGCAGTAGGGAAAAATTGGCTTTATGCAAAAACCTTATAACCATAGAGCTTCTCCACCAGCCAAATATGCATGTAGTGATAGCCATTGTTCATCATTCTCTATGGTGTGAATTTGCCAGTACATTCAATGTACTGACCCGTTTCGGGCTGCAACGTCTTATGTTGCAGGTTTCTTACGACGAGTAAGTGATACATTAGGGTTACGATTTCTACACTCAACTTTGCCATTGGTGTTGATGGGAATCCACAACCTTGTTGCTTCCGCTATTTGGATTGAGGTAATAGTATTTACGTTACTTTATACATGTGATTTACCTCTGTTATAAATCCTTCGAGTACTGTGTGTGTCAGCATACCGATCCAGGGATGACACCTAAGCACAGAGACTTGATCCATTCGGGTCGGGTCGTTACACTCCTACATATTCTACGAAGATCTTTATCGGTCAAACCGCATAATAACATACGTTGTTCCCTTTGTCATCGGTATGTTACTTGCCCGAGATTCGATCGTCGGTATCCCAATACCTAGTTCAATCTCGTTACCGGCAAGTCTCTTTACTCGTTCTGTAATGCACTATCCCGCAACTAACTCATTAGTTGCATTGCTTGCAAGGCTTACAGTGATGTGCATTACCGAGAGGGCCCAGAGATACCTCTCCGACAATCGGAGCGACAAATCCTATTCTTGATCTATGCCAACTCAACAAGTACCATCGGAGACACCTGTAGAGCACCTTTATAATCACCCAGTTATGTTGTGACGTTTGGTAGCACACAAAGTGTTCCTCCGGTATTCGGGAGTTGCATAATCTCATAGTCATAGGAACATGTATAAGTCATGAAGAAAGCAATAGCAGTAAACTAAACAATCGAGTGCTAAGCTAACGGAATGGGTCAAGTCAATCACATCATTCTCCTAATGATGTGATCCCGTTAATCAAATGACAACTCATGTCTATGGTTAGGAAACTCAACCATCTTTGATCAACGAGCTAGTCAAGTAGAGGCATACTAGTGACACTCTGTTTGTCTATATATTCACACATGTACTAAGTTTCCGGTTAATACAATTCTAGCATGAATAATAAACATTTATCATGATATAAGGAAATATAAATAACAACTTTATTATTGCCTCTAGGGCATATTTCCTTCATTTTTTTGCCGATAATCCCGTGTACCCCGAGTCGTACTTTCGGCATCGGTTTAGGATGAGCACCGAGTTATTCAGGCGCATTGCAGAGAAACTAGCGAGCCATGACTGTTTTTTAAGCAAAGGAGGAATGCTGCCGGAGAGCTCAGGCATAGCACCTTTCAGAAGGTGACAGCCGCTTTTGCATATGTTGGCATACGGTATTCCCGCTGATCTAGTTGATGACCACTTGGCCATGGGTGAGAGTCAAGCCATCATGTGTGTCAAGCGCTTCACAGTCAGAATTGTGCAAGTGTTTGGCCAGGAGTATTTGAGATCTTCCAATGCTGAAGACGCCACATGGCTATTGGAGATGAACAAAGCTCGCGGCTTCCCAGGTATGCTTGGCTCAATAGATTGCATGCATTAGAATTGGAAGAATTGTCCTAAGGCATGGCATGGCCAATTCCATGGCCAAAAAAGGGTTCCACTATAATCCTTGAAGTGGTGGGCGATCAAGAGACTCGGATTTGGCATGTTCTTTTTGGAATGCCTGGATCTTTGAATGATATCAACGTTGTTAATCGGTCACCACTGATGAATAAGATTGCAAATAGTGAACTGCCACCGGTGCAGTTTGTAGTAAATGACCATACATACAACTATGACTACTATCTTGCAGATGGCATCTACTCAAAGTGGCAAACATTTGTGAAGCCATTGAAAAACCGGAAGGTAAGAAAAATCTTGATTTCCACAATGCTCGGACGGCGGCTAGAAAAGACGTGAAGGGAGATTTTGGAATTTTACAAGCCCAATTTGCTATTGTGAGATGACCGGCTAGATTTTGGGATCAAAAGATGCTTTGGTACATCATGCACGCTTGTGTGATCATGCACAACATGATCGTCGGTGGCTAAGATTTAGACTACTCTCAGTACGAGCTCTTGAGACATCTCGTGCGAGTGCGGCGGAGGGCTGCCAGGGTGGCCCGTTTTGTTGCCTCCTATCATGCCATTTGACGTGCCGAAATGCATGATGATCTTCAGAAGGATCTCATCGAGGAGTGGTCGGCATGGAATGGCCGACAAAGAGCATCATGATTTGTCTGTTTGATGTTGTATTGTTAAACTATTTGTTCTATTGCAAGATAAACTATTTATTCGAGTTGTAATAATAAAATCGAACTATTTATTGTTGATTTATTTTGTTTGTGTTTGATCTTCTTGGTTGTGTTTGGAGTGCATATGTTGTTTGTGCGAGAGCGCGCGCACAGTTTTTTTACAGCGCCTGCTGAAGCGGCTCACACGTGCTGAACTTTGCAGCGGGCGCTGGAGCAAGCGCTCCATGCCGTGCAAAAACTCGCAATGTTTTTTAGCGCACGGTGCATGGCTATTGAAGATGCTCCAAGGGGTTGTTTAGATAGCTAGATTATAGAGAACTAGTTTTCCTTAAACTTGATTTCTGGTGTAACAACCCAAAACATTGTTTGGATTATCTAACTAACTAGCGGATATACTAAACCGAGTTTTCCAAAAGCCCAAAAAACGTGTTTATACAAAAACGACCAATAGACGTTTTTATATAAACGGATTTTCTATACGCACCAAGAGATCAACGAAGTCCCAGGCGCAGATCGTGGTAAACTATGCAGGTCGTGACAACAGCTTGCCGATCTTGGCCAGGCACCCAGAAGCAAGTTGCGATGCTCCACCTAGCCCAGCGCCTCCATGGCGGACATGGACTTGGGCCGGCTGCCGCCTCCATGGTGGACGTGGACTTCACAACCACCTCCGTCGTCGATATGCAGATACTCCAGCTTGTAGGTTATCGTCCCGCCTCCCTAACATGTGCGTTGTGCTCTGTTGTTACCGGCGAATCAATCCAGCAGCTAGGTGTCACATGCATGTCTGGCCTGAGAATCAATCAAGGCGATTTACTCCGTTTACTTGTGTCTTGCCATATGCGAGCTACATGTACGTGCATCTTCACGGCGGAAAGAATTCATCACCGGAGCAACGTTAGATGGGAACCTGGACCAACATGCATGACACCGGCTAGCGAAGCAGATCACAATCAGGCGATAAGCGTGATCACCCCGGCGGCCACACTGAAAACCACGAACCTCCACCGGAGAGCCGTTTACGGTGTGGTTGTCTGCCACTATGCATGTAGGTGCCAAGAGAGAACCAAAGCACTCCACCTCCATGAATTGTTTTCTCCCAAAGCGAAGAACTCAAAATCCCGTTTTTCTACTTTCGCGTCCAAACAAGGTATTGTATGTACTGACCTAACAGAATAACTAACCAAAACTGGTTTTCTTAAAAATCCTCCAAAAACTTGTTTTCTAAAATCTCACATCTAATTCCCTGTATCCAAACAACCACTAAATGTTTTCCCTAGTCTAATCCATACTTGTCAAAGATACAATTTTTTCCATACCCGTCACCCGACAGGGTATATGGGTACCCGCAGGTAAAAATACCTGCGTTTACAACACATCAATTGAGTAGAAAATAGTTATAAAAAGCAACATATAATCAAAAATTATTCATAGCAATTTTAAATAACAATGTACAACAACATATTGAAACAAAAACACATTCTCATAAACAAAAATACTTTCCTATAAAGTGACACATAAAAATATTAAACAACAACACATAATCATAAATAACAACACATATGCATACACTTTAAGTTCATAAAATCATGATAAATCATAGAGATAATTTGACTACATATTAGAGTTTTTACCTGGTGTGATTAGGAGGGAAAATCAATACATTAGGATATTAACGGAAACCCACTTGTCAGCATTTTAGATGGGTATATGGGTACGCGGGCATGGGTTATACGATCCCATACCCGTACCCTCTCTACCCGATGGTGTAATATTTTCCTATTTAAGTATCCATGGGTAAATTTTTATCTCATACCCTTATCCTAATAGGGTTTTTACCCGCAGGATACGTGGTTAATGTGTACCCGTTGCCATCCCTAGATGGGTGATGGGTAAGTTCAGGATGGACGGGTAAGGGTATGTGGTAGCTCCACCCATACCCATACCCTGCGGGTGCCATTCCCTACTAATGGGCACTTTGCTAATAAGCAGTAGTTTTTTTTTTCCAGGCCGAGGATCCGTAGGTTACGTCAGCTATGAGCTAGATCTGTCCTAAACATCCGGCCCACGAGCGACTTTGTAAGGCTTCGGAATGGGCCCCGATTTGTAGGATCGATCTATCACGACGATTAGCCCGCATCATCAGCCCGGACCACCGCAGCCGCAGGTCGCCCACGTTGCCCTTCTCCTCCCCACTCGCCGCACGACTGCACCAACCGAGACCAGAGGGGAATGGCGATGGCGGCGGCGAGGAGAGCCCTCCTGAACCACCTCCGCGTGCCGGTGGCGCGCCCCGCGGTCGCAGCGGGAAGCGTCCCCGTCGCCAGGCTCCTGTCTTCCACCTCGGAGGTGGAGAAGGGCTCGTTCCTCGACAAGGGCGAGGTCGCCGACCGCGTCGTCTCCGTCATCAAGAACTTCCAGAAGATCGAGCCCTCCAAGGTAAGCGCGTCCCTCGTGCGCTTGCGCGTCCCTGTACTTTTGGTGGAAGGATTCGGATCTCGTACCGTGTAGGCATGCATATGGGGTTTTGGCTCCCATCGCTGGTCTGTTGCCTCGTGTTATCGAGTGGACTGGATCGTCCAAGAAGATCTGGGCGTAAATTAGAGACGATTACGAAGTTATAGGTGATTTAAAAGTTGTAGGCTTCGCAAATCGTGCATTTTGGGTAGGCTGGAAGGGAAAGGGAGACTATGGTGTCTTTTCTATTTTCTTGACGATTAGATAAGATAGTTTAGGAAAAATGATTTGGGTACATATCTGATTATTGACTGATTTGGTCCTCAGTGGACATTGAGCACCTCTACGATGGTCTAATTCCGCATTGATGTGTGCGGATTAACTAGGCGATTATATGCCTTTAGTGCAAAAATTCACTATTAGTACAATGTTGACTCTGTTTTCTAAAGTTGTTTCTTCTAGTTCCGCATTTAAATTTTATTTCCCCGTTTCTGTTATCTAATTTTGGAACTAGTGGACAGTTTCCCATGACTGTCAGGAGTATACCTTTAGTATCCTATTTGAAATTAGGTCAATATATTATCGATGATCTTCTTTATTTTGAACCAGTTTTTCTTCCTAGAACCGAATTTGGGTACATGTCTGGTTATTGACTGATTTGGTCCGCAGTAGACATTGAGCACCTCTATAAACTATAATGGTATAGTTCTGCATCGATATGTGCAGATTAACTCGGTGATTCTATGCCTTAGTGCAAAAGTTCACTATTAGTACAATGTTAACTCTGTTTTCTTCGGTTGTCTCTTCTAGTTCCATGTTTAAATTTTATTTCCCCGTTTCTGTTACCTAATTTTTGAAGTAGCGGACATCTTGTTAATAGACATCCCATGACCGTCAAGTGGCCAAATGTTCTTTTTCTCTACTGTGTGTTCAGTAATAGACCTTTAGTTTCCTATTTGAAATTAGGTCAATGTGTTATCAATGAACTTTGTTATTTTGAACCAGTTTTTCTTCCTAGAACCTAATTTGTTTTGTATATATGTCTATCTGAAATTAGTTTAATGTATGCGTGCCGGGTAGTTATATTGGTAATATTGTTTGATTTTGTTTTGTGTATATGACTGTCAGTGGACAAATTTTCATTTACTCTACCATGTGTTAAGTAATAGACCTTTAGTTTTGTATATATGTCTATCTGAAATTAGTTTAATGTGTGTGTGCTGGGTAATTATATTGGTAATATTGTGTGATCTTGTTTTGTATGCATGACTTTCAATTGGGCAAATGTTCATTTATTCTACCACGTGTTAAGTAATAGACCTTTACTTTCCTATTTGAAATTAGGTCAATATATTATTGACGAACTTTGTTATTTTGAACCAGTTTTTCTTCGTAGAACCGTTTTTTTGTATGTCTGATCTGAAATTAATTTAATGTATATGTGCTGGGTAGTTATATTTGTAACATTGCTTGATATTGTTGTCCTTGTCTTATTGCATAGATATTATTTCAGCTATCTGTTATGTGCTTTGTGGATATTTTACTATTTATTGTGGTAATTAAGTTTGCTGATTTTGTTAAGTGTTTTAGCATCAATTTGTGGTGTGAATTGGACAAAGCTCGGTATGGGGAAAATAATTGCAATGCTGATGGGCTCAGATGGATGACATTAATCAAATGCTACTGCTAAGTTCATACTCTGTTACAAAAAATTGCATGGCGTGTTGGCGTGTTGCTACCTTTCTGTTTGTTTTTTTCACTCCTTTGAGTTTGCCAGGCTGAGGTTAAGCATGCTAACTAAAACTTATATACAAGTTGAGCAGTTTTAATCAAGCTTAGCATAGTTGAACTAATCATGAGTGCGCTGTATAGGGTCATTGCAAGCCATCGCTTTGGGTCTAATGGTGACTAGACCCGACAGGTAGGTCAAAACTGTGCCAAAGTTGGCCACTGGTCAGTACTGGATACTCTGTGCTATGCCTACAAGTGTCTTTTGTAGAGCTGTGAAAGAAATAAGTGCTGAATTTTCATTCTTACTGTCAAGAATTTAAGACAGCAATTTGTGCAGTCGATTGCCTGCACGCCAGCACTTTCTGTTCAGTATCTGCAAGACATTTTATGTTTAATTGTTTTATAGTTGCTGTGGCACTTCTGTTGTCCATCTATATTTGCATTGGTTCTCTCTACACTTAACTTGAATCACATGTGTAGTGTTGTTTCTCACCTTTTGTAATGTCTGTTATCTGAAGATTAGTTGATTGATAGGAGTACTATGCAGATGCTTTAAACTGCCCTTAATCCGCTCTAATACCCTGCTAAATCATGCAGGTGACCCCTAATGCGCATTTCCAGAAGGACCTCGGGCTGGACAGCCTGGACACTGTCGAGATCGTCATGGCCTTTGAGGAAGAATTCAGCTTCGAGATCCCCGACAATGAGGCAGAGAAGATCGATTCCATCAAGTCGGCAGTCGACTTCATCGCCTCGCATCCTCAAGCAAAGTAAGATTTGCTTGCAGCGGTTTCTTGGTTCCCCCCTTTGACACACATTGTCTCCAGAAGGAATGCTCCCCGAAAAGGACCTGTCTTTTCCCAGTAGGTGAATGATCCTAGTTTGCTCCGTTGATTTTTGTGCTCTCTGGTAGCAAGTCTTTGTTCTCTCCTTCCGTCTGTTGCAATAAATAATGATACACCAGTTGGTTGTGGATCTATGATTCTATTAGCTGGGGATGACAGCAGCCAAAGTTATGATACTGGTTGTGCGCCTGTGCCATATGACACCAACTCAGTACGAATGATCTGAATCTGCGACGACGGAAGATTGGTATGCGTCAGGTGACACGGGATTTGTTCGGTTTGGCGCGGCCGGATGGCAGCCTGGGCTCCTCCAGCTTGTTGGGGTGCGCCTTGCTCGCTGCTGTCGGCGGCCGGTAGCTGGGTCCTGTGGCAGTGCAACTGCGGGAGGACGCTGGATCTGGTAGGCCGGCTGGATCTGGCCTGTCGTCTGACGGGGAGGTGTGATGCTGGTGGGTCTTCGATGCTGCCGGCGCGGTGGCTCTGCGAGAGGTGGGTGGGCCAGCGGTGGTGCAGTGCGTGGGGTGGCGGTGGTGGGTAAGCTCCGGGCGAAAGCTTGTCTGGTCTTGCCGGACGGTAACGGCGGCATCCGTGGACGTTGTCTCACCTCTTGGGAGGCGCTGCTGTGGAGACCCGTATCCTTCGCAACCTTTGGATCGTGCTCTTCGGGTGAAAATCTAAGGCGGATCGTGCTCTTCGGTGCTCTTCGGTTGAAAATCTAAGGCCTGGCTGGGTCGGGCAACAACATCGTCATCATCGCTTTTCTCTTTGGGTGTCGCCTTGAAGAGTATTAGATCCCATTGGTGTGCTTCATGGGCTGGACGCTCGCAACACTGTGGTCGGCAGATGCGCGCCTGACAATGTGGATGTCTTCTGCGGCCTCTTGTGTGGCAACGATGGCGGCTTCAGATGGAGCAGGGTTGCATCTGAGTTTTGGTAGTCGGTCTCATCCCGCGTGTTTGAGGGATCGTAGGGCTTCACTTTGTCCTTTTCGAGTCGGAGCTGCTGAGGAGGGCCCTTGCAGCGACGATGACACGAGATGGGTGGTCGGTTTCGGTGCTGGCTCGACGTAGTCCCAACGCTTTTCTCATGTGATGCTCGTCGATAGAGTCGGAGCTGTCTGGTTGCCGGCGTGTGTGGTTGACTATTTGGTATCGGCCGACACATGCCTCGTCACTTGTTTGCGGTGAGAGCACATCGGTGGTCGTCGATGATGAAGTTGCAGTCGCCCTTGCGGAGGTGTGATGACGATGGCACCAGGTTGAAACCTCAACAATGTGTGCGCGTTTTTGTGTGGGTTACAAGGTCGCCCTGCATGCCTTTTTTTGCGGGCGTTTCACTGGTGTTGCTGATGCGTTTGGTCTCTACCGTGATGCCACTTTCTCTCTACCCTGAAAATTAGGGAGGGCAGTTTGGTTAGCGGGACGTCGACAGAGTCGGAGCTGTCTAGTCGCCGGCGTGTGTGGTTGACTATTTGGTATCGGCCGGCGCAGGCCTCGTCACTTGTTTGCGGTGAGAGCACATCGGTGGTCGTCGATGATGAAGTTGCAGTCACCCTTGCGGAGGTGTGATGACGATGGCACCGGGTTGAAACCTCAACAATGTGTGCGCGTTTTTGTGTGGGTTACAAGGCCGCCCTGCGTGCCTTTTTTTGCGGGCGTTTCACTGGTGTTGCTGATGCGTTTGGTCTCTACCGTGATGCTACTTTCTCTCTACCCTGAAAATCAGGGAGGGCAGTTTGGTTAGCGGGACGTCGACGGAGTCGGAGCTGTCTGGTCGCCAGCGTGTGTGGTTGACTATTTGGTATCGACCGGCGGAGGCCTCGTCACTTGTTTGCGGTGAGAGCACATCGGTGATCGTCCATGATGAGTTGCAGTCGCCCTTGCGGAGGTGTGATGACGATGGCACCGGGTTGAAATCTCAACAATGTGTGCGTGTTTTTGTGTGGGTTACAAGGTCGCCTTGCGTGCCTTTTTTTGCGGGCGTTTCACTGGTGTTGCTGATGCGTTTGGTCTCTACCGTGATGCCACTTTCTCTCTACCCTGAAAAATCAAGGAGGGCAGTTTGGTTAGCGGGAAGTGGATTTACGTAAGGTTTCGTAAACTCATATGTAGGTGTGTCTTTTTTTTAGCATCAGTACAGACACAAGCGCTCATATGCATGCGCATACATTCACCCCTATGAACGCACACACGCACACCCTATCTCTATAAGCACCTCCGAGAGACTGAGCTGGCGTATCATTTTGAGATTGACGAAGCCACCGTAGGCGCCTCGTCGTCGACTGAAACGTCTCCTCTCATTAAAAGCGCATCGCGCGGAAATTCTGAAATAAATCCAAGAATAATGCAAGCACCAGGGTTTGAACCCTGGTGAGTTGGGGATACCACTGTCCATCTAACCTTCTCAACCACAGGTTGGTTCGCATAGGTAGGTGTGGCTGCTGTCCATCTAACCTTCTCAACCACAGGTTGGTTCGCATAGGTAGGTGTGGCTGCATTATTGCCTTTATGGTACTTGTGCGTACTGGCCCACGATCGTTCTGTTGTTGGTTCCGTCGTCGCTGATATCAACCAAGCTGGCTGCTCCGGGATTCTCATTTTCGTGGTTGTATGACTTTGTTGTTTAGTCAAATAAAACTTTGTTCTTTAGTCGATAAAGTGCCAACGTCACGCGTTATTTGTAGACCAAAAAGCCACCGGCGCAAAACCGTGTCCGCCGGGTGAAGGGTAAGGTGTAGATCGACCCTTCCACCACGAGGTCCTCAAAATCTGAAGGGTAGTTTTGGAGGGTGGTGTTCTTTTCATTTTCGCTGGGCTGGTTCACACAAGAAAAGCCTCGAATTCCTCCGGGAGTCATGGCGGCGTCCCGACGGCGCACGTCGGCGGAGTTCCAAGGGAATGGCAGCCTAATGCCGCCGTCGGCGAACGCGATCGCTTCTCCCCGCGGCGGTGGCGCGCCCAGCCGGGAGGAGCACGCGAACGGCGGCGGCCCGGCGCTCAGCAGCGTACTCTCAGCCACCGAGGTCACCGGCAGGAGGCGGCCGGCGGGGCGCATGCCACTATGGCGACTCGGCATGTTCGCCTCCCTCGCACTGAATGCCGCCGCACTCGCGCTCCTACTCCCCCGGTACATCGTCAGCCACCCGCACCATCCCGGTGTCGTCTCTCTTGATCAGCAACACCACGCCTGCGCCCCGCAGCCGGGCACCAGCGGCGCGGCTGCGAGTGCGCCATCGACCGGGAAGCCGGCAGTGACTTCCAATTCTGTTATTCATCTGGACCAGTAAGCCCCTGTTCCTTCAATTTTTCTCCGTAGTAAATTCTTGCATTAAAATATCTGTAATCTGAAAAGCCGGCGAGAGGTGTTCTTCCCGCCGGAGCGTGTCCTTGTTCAGTGTCAGACAATGTCATGGAGGGAGGCCATCCCATTTTACAAGCGCGTTTGACTGACATTCGTTCTGTCGGCTGCAGCGGGGACCCGACCATGTTTGAGGCCTTCTGGAGGGAGACCGGCGACGCGGCGGAGCTCGTCGTTCCGGGGTGGCAAACGATGTCCTACTTCTCGGACGTCAGTAACGTGTGCTGGTTCATGGAGCCTGATTTCGACCAGCAGGTGCGCCGCCTCCACCGCACGGTCGGCAACGCCGCCGTGGACGGCTACCACGTCCTCGTCGGCACCGGCTCCACGCAGCTCCTCATGGCGGCGCTCTACGCCCTGTCGCCAGCGGATGCCGTCCAGCCCACCAGCGTCGTCTCCACGGCGCCCTACTACTCGGTAAGTGCGATATTACAAAAAAAAAAAATCCTCTCAGGTTCAGACCGTTAGTTGCTCCCTAAGTTTACATAAAAAGTCACTCTTGATCTGATCATGGATCATGGATGCAGTGGTATCCTGCCGTGACGGACTTCCTCCGGTCCGGGCTGTTCCGCTGGGCCGGCGACGCAAGCTCGTTCATCGGCGACGCCTACATCGAGCTGGTGTGCTCCCCGAACAACCCCGATGGCGCCATCCGCGACGCCGTGCTGGGCTCCGGTGGCTCCGGGAAGGCGGTCCATGACCTTGCCTACTACTGGCCGCAGTACACCCCGATCACTCGCCGGGCCGACCATGACATCATGCTCTTCACCATGTCCAAGAGCACCGGGCACGCCGGCACGAGGATCGGGTAAGTGTCCGTCGCTCGCTGCAACTTCATCTCAGACAAGAAGAAGTCTGAACTGCCGAACCTGAAACGAAAAGCGATGCTTCTGCAGGTGGGCATTGGTGAAGGACCGGGAGGTGGCGCGGAGGATGACCAAGTTCGTGGAGCTCAACACCGTCAGCGTGTCCAAGGACTCGCAGCTGCGCGCCGCCAAGGTGCTCAGGGCGGTCTCCGACGGGTACGACGGCGGCGCCTCGGCCTCGCGTCACCGGCTGTTCGACTTCGGGCGGCGCAAGATGGCGGAGCGCTGGAGGATGCTGCGCGAGGCCGCCGCCGCGTCCGGCATCTTCAGCCTGCCCGAGGAGACCTCCGGCCGCTGCAACTTCGCCAACGAGACGGCTGCCAATAACCCTGGTACGTAGCACGGTCACACCATGGCATAGCGTCTCGCGTGCTCTCAGCTCTCGGTCGCTCACCTCGCGCCATTGTTTGATGATCTCTTTCTGCAGCGTTCGCGTGGCTGCGGTGCGACAGGGAGGACGTGGAGGATTGCGCGGGGTTCCTCCGCGGCCACAAGATCGTGACGAGGAGCGGGAACCAGTTCGGCGCGGGCCCGAGGTACGTCCGGGTCAGCATGCTCGACAGGGACGACGCCTACGTCATCTTCATCAGGCGCCTCGCCTCACTCAAATGACAAATCGAGACCGACGGCGGCGCGTGGAGGCTTCGCTCGTCGGGCTCCCTCGTTCGTCATGCGTGCATCGGGCGAAATGAAAAAGTAGCAGTACCGGTTTCTGCCGGGTAGGTGGATGCCGTTGGATGTTTCCGAGATTTGCACAACTCTGTGCCGTAGTCAACGTAGATTCTACGCTCCGTTATGTATCAGTACATCTTCCATACCGTATGAGCACGATTGTGTACACGCACGTACACAATGCGCGTCTGGCCCACAAATTCAATTCGCCAGCAGACATTAATGTACTCCCACTACATCCCTAAACAATCTTCTCCGGCTAGTCCTCTCTTGTGCGAGTCCGCTGCTGCCAGAGTTCTTCAAGATCGTGGATCCTGTTCGGAGAAAATGAGCTAGAATCCTCCAAATCTTTGAATCGGCCAACGAGTGTTACTGTTCTACAGAGAAAACTCCTTCGTTTGTGAGTTCTATCCTCGTCTATTTTCAGGCTTGCACTAGATTCAGTTTTCTATATCCGCCTTGATTTACGAATGCATCTTAAATGGATTTGAGTTGGTACCTCCGCATCTTAGTATCAGCCTTGGAGAGTATGTTAAAACCGAACTAACGGGAATCCTAGTTAAGCGTATGTAGTCGATGAAGTAAATCCGAGATGGTTTCATTTGCATGTTCCATTGGGATACCATTATTGTTTTAATACTGAATCAGTTCTGTTTTTTCTGTTATAGCCTTTGACGCGAATCTGACGATTCAGAAATGGTCAAGTTTACAATGCATTACATAGTGGCATTTTATTGATAACTGGAATGGAGAAAATGCCTTTAGCCAATGAGCTAATTATATAGACATCTCCTTGTTTTCATAAGGTGTGCACTGTGCTTAGACAACCCATTGTTGTTGAAGACTCATGTAGAACAACAAGCTCGCAATATAAATAATATGGGTAACCTATATTTGGGTAAGCTTGGAGATGAATTTATAAAGAAACGAAGTAAAATTCATCGTCCATTGTCTAGCCTAAGGACATCGGAAGTGTCCCACGGACATGAATATTTAAAGAAATATATGATGCCAAAAAAGAATAGGCATCGTGCAATGTCTGAGTCTGATGAATCGAAAATGGCCAGAAAGTGGTATCAAAGTATTGATTTTGCCAGCTCAAAGAGTGGCCAGTCAAAGAATAGGCATAATACATTCATGCCTAAGTACAATAGTAGACATGGTCAAGCATATGCCAGGGCAGAGCTTAGGGAGAGGGAAAGCTATGATGATAGTAGTTTTACATCTGATAGTGACATCCTTGACAAGAGAAACCTAAAAATATTAAAAAATATGAAGAGGATGCATCATGTTGACGACAACAATTTCCACATGAATTGACATTGACAAGTCAATCCATGTGTAAATTCCCGTAATCCGGTGAGTAGGTCGTTCCGAATCTATGTTATGATTCATCGTTCCCCATTAATTAAATGGACTGCGTCCTCACCACGTTGACAAGTACTCTCATTGTATACAATGCATGTTATTAGGTACAAGTGTAGCTTGATATGGTCACCTATTACAGATAGGGTCAAGGACCCATCATTTGGGACCCACATAGGGCCCATCACCATCATAGGTAGGTCCCTGGACCATGCCAACATTCGGATGCATACATCGGGGAGTTCACTTGGACGACTCCGCAGCACTCAGACGGTCATACGTCACTCGGCCGATGGACCACCACACAGATGTAGAAGACAGAAGGACGACGTGAGAGCTGCAACGGGCAAGGAATCCTAAGTCATCCACTAAATAGAGTTATAGCTACCGTTACCTGTAACTGTTGTAGTAGAGGCTCATTACACTAGTAACTGACTCATTCAATGACAGTTAATGCCTCGGCGGCGTGGGAGACATGGGGCTGCAGCGCACTCTATATAAGCCGCACCCCTCTCCACAGCCAGGCACATTCCATCTCTGTAATCATACCCTCAAATCAAAGCAAGCCTTAAGGCACGAGACATAGGGTTGTTACCTCCACCGAGAGGGGCCTGAACTCGTTAAATACCGAGTGTTACACCTGCGCCATAGGTAGTCTCTACCCCTTATTCGTACCCCTAGTACTCATTGTCAGGATCGTAACCCCGACAATTGGCGCCCACCTTGGGGCTAGGCGTCTAGCAAAGTTTCACGACGTAGGTGGTTTTCTTCATCATCATGCCAGTCAGCGACGAAATCCATTTTGGGGCCCTCTCCTTCATCGCCGACGACTCAGCGTGGCTCCGCGAAGCCCCGCTGGACGTGGAGGCGTTGCCCGTCCGCGGCGCGACGCACTTCCACGCTTTGACCTATGGAGTCCTTCTCTGACAACCCTCGGCTCCGTACCAAATGGTCACTCGCCCCACCATCGCATGTCGCCGCAAGCGTTCCGGACGCTCACGACTGCAGCGCTGGATCAAGCATGCTGTAGCCACCCAGGCAGCGACTGAACATTGTGGCGACACTCGAGTTTGACGAACCCGCCCTCGACCTCTCCAGTGGATCATTCGGCGATTCATCCAAGGAGTCCAAGTGCGAAAGCATCGAGTCCACTGCCGAAATTCTCATGGCGGACAACTCTGAGCGTCATATGCCCCCTGGGTTCACGACGCTCAGGCTGATCGCGTAGGAGCGTCACATGGCAACACCGGTGGCGGGGCTCCGGGCCATGAGCCCTACGTCCCCCAAGCTCTCACCCGGGAGCAGCGGGGCGAGCTCTGTTGCAGGAATGACCAACTCCTCAACACCCCCATCACAGGGATGACATCGGAGGCATTAGCCATTGAGTCGACTCGCCTGGCCACTCTGGCCAAACGTGATCACCTCGAACGCCTTCAGAGGGAGCTAGACGAACGCGAGCGCTGTCAGCCCAGTTCTAGTCAGCACAAATGCCGACTCTACTCGAGTGACCAACCTCGTAAGTATCAACTCCTCGGTACTCCACTTCAAAATCTAGCAATCGCCACTCGTCTCGCGGATTCCATCCGACCCTCTGGCTCTTCGCTGGGAGAAAGGATTCGTCATATCCAGGCGCTCCTCAAGACATCGTTGTCATAGAATGCGGCGGTGTCCCAGTCTAGAGACCGGATCCATAGCGCATCCGTGCATGCGGAGACCGTCCAGTCGGCTCATATCCCACTCAGCTCGGGCAAGCGTCGAGCCGTTTCTTCCTCCAAAGATCGTCATGAAGATTGGAGGCGCGATCGAGTTGCGTCGCCCCGGCGTAATGACGACTACGATCATGCCCTGATGCCTCCACCATGGGATGTCGCGTACGGGCGCCAGCCCTATGACGACAGACGAACACATGACGGCGATTGCAGGCTGAGTCCTTCTCGTCCATCGAGAGACACTCGAGACCCGCTGTTCAATGCGAGATCTGTTCTCTCTCAAAACCTGGTCGACAGAGGCTGGGCCCTGCGAGAAGGCCAAGATCACGATGTACGAGTGGTTCCGTACCATCAGGTCTCGAGTGCTTCAGTCATTACATACGAGCGGCTGAGATTCCCAACAACTTCAGGTTGCTGATACGTCCATTTTGCATCATGATTTTATATCGATATTTATTGCATTATGGGCTGTTATTACACATTATGTCACAATACTTATGCCTATTCTCTCTTATTTTACAAGGTTTACATGAAGAGGGGAAATGCCGGCAGCTAGAATTCTGGGCTAGAAAAGGAGCAAATATTAGAGACCTATTCTGCACATCTCCAAAAGTCCTGAAACTCCACGGGAGCACTTTTCAGAATATATAAAAAATATTGGGCGCAAGAAGTACCAGAGGGGGCCACACCCTGGCCATGAGGATGGGGGGCACGCCCTACCCCCCTGGGCGCACCCCCTGCCTCGTGGGCTCCCTGGTGGTCCTCCGATGCCTATCTTCTGCTATAGGAGGTCTTTCATCCGAGGAAAAATTATAAGAAAGCTTCCGGGATGAGACTCCGCCGCCACGAGGCAGAACCTTGGCAGAACCAATCTAGGGCTCTGGCGGAGCTGTTTTGCCGGGGAAACTTCCCTCCGGGAGGGGGAAATCATCACCATCGTCATCACCAACGATCCTCTCATCGAGAGGGGGTCAATCTCCATCAACATCTTCACCAGCACCATCTCATCTCAAACCCTAGTTCATCTCTTGTATCCAATCTTTGTATCCAAACCTCAGATTGGTACCTGTAGGATCGAAAGTATGTCTAGAGGGGGGGGGGTGATTAGACTACTTGACCAAATAAAAACTTAACCTTTTCCCAATTTTAGTTCTTGGCAGATTTTAGCTATTGTAGGAAAAGTCAAGCAATCATCACACAATTCAAGCAAGCATGCAAAGAGTATATTGGCAGCGGAAAGTAAAGCATGCAACTTGCAAGAATGTAAAGGGAAGGGTTTGGAGAATTCAAACGCAATTGGAGACACAGATGTTTTTCCCGTGGTTCGGATAGGTGGTGCTATCCTACATCCACGTTGATGGAGACTTCAACCCACGAAGGGTAACGGTCGCGCGAGTCCACGGAGGGCTCCACCCACGAAGGGTCCACGAAGTAGCAACCTTGTCTATCCCACCATGGCCATCGCCCACGAAGGACTTGCCTCACTAGTGGTAGATCTTCATGAAGTAGGCGATCTCCTTGCCCTTACAAACTCCTTGGTTCAACTCCACAATCTTGTCGGAGGCTCCCAAGTGACACCTAGCCAATCTAGGAGACACCACTCTCCAAGAAGTAACAAATGGTGTGTTGATGATGAACTCCTTGCTCTTGTGCTTCAAATGATAGTCTCCCCAACACTCAACTCTCTCTCATAGGATTTGGATTTTGTGGAAAGAAGATTTGAGTGGAAAGCAACTTGGGGAAGGCTAGAGATCAAGATTCATATGGTAGGAATGGAATATCGTGGTCTCAACACATGAGTAGGTGGTTCTCTCTCAGAACATATGAGTTGGAATTGTGTATGTGTTCTGATGGCTCTCTCCACGAATGAAGAGGAGGTGGAGGGGTATATATAGCCTCCACACAAAATCCAACCGTTACACACAGTTTTCCAATCTCGGTGGGACCGAATCAACAAACTCGGTCGGACCGAAAAGGTAAACCTAGTGACCGTTAGAGATTTTCGGTGGGACTGACATGCAACTCGGTAGGACCGATATGGTTAGGGTTTGGGCATAACGTAATCTCGGTGAGACCGATTACACAAACTCGGCGAGACCGAGTTTGGTAATAAGCTAACCAGAGAGTTGGTCAGGCAAACTCGGTGGGACCGATTTGCTCTTTCGGTGAGACCGAAAAGTTACAAAAGGGAAACAAAGAGTTTACATTGCAATCTCGGTGGGACCGATTCGCTCTTTCGGTGAGACCGGAAAGTTACGAAAGGGAAACAGAGAGTTTGCAATCCCATCTCGGTGAGACCGAGATCCCTATCGGTAGAACCGAATTGCTAGGGTTTGGCAGTGGCTTATGACAAGTGAAACTCGGTGGCGCCGGATAGAAAGAATCGGTAGGACCGAGTTTGGCTTAGGGTTTAGGTCATATGTGGATATGGGAAAGTAGTTGAGGGTTTTGGAGCATATCACTAAGCACATGAAGCAAAAGGCTCATTAAGCAACACCTCATCCCTCCTTGATAGTATTGGCTTTTCCTAAAGACTCAATGTGATCTTGGATCACTAAAATATAAAATGAAGAGTCTTGAGCTTTTGAGCTTGAGCCAATCCTTTGTCCTTAGCATTTTGAGGGTTCCACTTTCACATCCATGCCATGCCAATCATTGAGCTTTCCTGAAATAGTCATCTTGGAATAGCATTAGCTCAATGAGCTATATGTTGTTATGAATTACCAAAACCACCTAGGGATAGTTGCACTTTCAGTACCTGTGGGTTGCTAGTAGTGTTGATTACTCCTTGTAGTTGATGCTAGTTGGTTTACTTGGTGGAAGATCATATGTTCAGATCCATTGTGCATATTAATACCCCTCTGATTATGAACATGAATATGCTTTGTGAGTAGTTACATTTGTTCCTGAGGACATGGGAGAAGTCTTGCTATTAGTAGTCATGTGAATTTGGTATTCGTTCGATATTTGATGAGATGTATGTTGTCATGCCTCTAGTGGTGTCATGTGAATGTCGACTACATGACACTTCACCATTGTTTGGGCCTAGAGGGAGGCATTGGGAAATAATAAGTAGATGATGGGTTGCTAGAGTGACAGAAGCTTAAACCCTAGTTTATGCATTGTTTCGTAAGGGGCTGATTTGGATCCATATGTTTCATGCTATGGTTAGGTTTACCTTAATACTTCTGTCGTAGTTGCGGATGCTTGCAATGGGGGTTAATCATAAGTGGGATGCTTGTCCAAGTAAGGATAGTACCCAAGCACCGGTCCACCCACATATCAAATTATCAAAGTACCGAACGCGAATCATATGAATGTGATGAAAACTAGCTTGACGATAATTCCCATGTGTCCTCAGGAGCGCTTTACTTCATATAAGAGTTTGTCCAGGATTGTCCTATGCTACAAAAAGGATTGGGCCATCTTGCTGCACCTTATTTACTTCTATTACTTGCTACTCGTTACAAATTACCTTATCACAAAACTATCTGTTACCGATAATTTCAGTGCTTGCAGAGAATACCTTAGTGAAAACTGCTTATCATTTCCTTCTGCTCCTCATTGGGTTCGACACTCTTACTTATCGAAAAGGCTACGATAGATCCCCTATACTTGTGGGTCATCAAGACTCTTTTCTGGCGCCGTTGCCGGGGAGTGAAGTGCCTTTGGTAGGTGGAATTTGGTAAGGAAAAATTTATATAGTGTGCTGAAATTTACTGTCACTTGTTACTATGGAAAGTAACCCTTTGAGGGGCTTCTTCGGGGTATCTTCACCCCGATCGGTAGAGCAAATAGTTGCTCCTCAACCTACTGAAAATGTTTACTTTAAAATTCATTCGGGTATGATAGAGAAACTGCTAGCTAATCCTTTTGCAGGAGATGGAACATTACATCCCGACTTACACTTAATCTATGTGGATGAAGTTTGTGGATTATTTAAGCTTGCAGGTATGCCCGATGATGTTATCAAGAAGAAGGTCTTCCCTTTATCTTTGAAGGGAGATGCATTGACATGGTATAGGCTATGCGATGATATGGGATCATGGGACTATAAGCGATTGAAATTGGAATTTCACCAGAAGTTTTATCCTATGCATCCCGATGATGTTATCAAGAAGAAGGTCTTCCCTTTATCTTTGAAGGGAGATGCATTGACATGGTATAGGCTATGCGATGATATGGGATCATGGGACTATAAGCGATTGAAATTGGAATTTCACCAGAAGTTTTATCCTATGCATCTTGTTCATCGTGATCGTAATTATATATATATAATTTTTGGCCTCGCGAAGGAGAAAGCATCGCTCAAGCTTGGGGGAGGTTTAAGTTAATGTTATATTCATGCCCCAATCATGAGCTCTCAAGAGAAATGATTATTCAAAATTTTTATGCTCGACTTTCTAACAACAATCGCTCCATGCTCGATACTTCTTGTACTAGATATTTTATGATGAGAACTATTGAATTCAAATGGGATTTATTAGAAAGAATTAAACGTAACTCCGAAGATTGGGACCTCGACAAAGGTAAGGAGTCAGGTATAACACCTAAGTTTGATTGTGTTAAATCTTTTATGGATAGCGATGCATTTCGTGAATTTAGCACTAAATATGGACTTGACTCTGAGATAGTAGCTTCCTTTTGTGAATCCTTTGCTACTCATGTTGATATCCCTAAGGATAAGTGGTTTAAATGTAATCCTCCCATTGAAGTAAAAGTAGTTGCACCTATTAAAGTTGAAGAAAAGACTATCACTTATAATGATCCTGTTGTTCCTACTGCTTATGTTGAGAAACCACCTTTCCCTGTTAGAATAAAGGATCATGCTAAAGCTTCAACTATAGTCAACAAAAGTAATATTAAGACACCCAAACCCCCTGAACAAATTAAAGTTGAACCTAATATTGCTATGGTTAAAGATCTCTTGGCTGATAATATTGATGGGCATGTTATTTACTTCTGTGATGAGACTGCTAGAATTGCTAGACCTGATACTAAAAATAAACATAGACCTGTTGTAGGCATGCCTGTTATTTCTGTTAAAATAGGAGATCATTGCTATCATGGCTTATGTGATATGGGTTCTAGTGCAAGTGCAATACCCCATTCCTTATACAAAGAAATTATGCATGATATTGCACCTGCTGAGATAGAAGATATCGATGTTACCATTAAGCTTGCCAATAGAGATACTATTTCACCAATTGGGATTGTTAGAGATGTTGAAGTCTTGTGTGGGAAGGTTAAATATCCTGCTGATTTTCTTGTTCTTGGTTCCCCACAAGATAGCTTTTGTCTCATTATATTTGGTAGACCCTTCTTGAACACTGTTAATGCTAAGATAGACTGCAAGAAGGATATCATTTCTATTGGTTTAGGGGATATGTCTCATGAGTTTAATTTTGCTAAATTTCATAGACAACCCCGTGATGAGGAATTGCCTAGTAAAGATGAAATTATTGGTCTTGCTCCTATTGCCGTGCCTCCTACCGATCCTTTAGAACAATATTTGCTAGACCATGAAAATGATATGTTCATGAATGAAAGAAGGGAAATAAATGAAGTATTCTTTAAATAGGGACCTATTCTGAAACACAACTTGCCTGTTGAAATTCTAGGGGATCCTCCTCCACCCAAGGGTGATCCTGTGTTTGAGCTTAAACCATTGCCTGATACTCTTAAATATGCTTATCTTGATGAAAAGAAGATATATCCTGTTATTATTAGTGCTAACCTTTCAGAGCATGAAGAAGATAAATTATTGAAAACTCTGAAGAAGGACCACGCTGCTATTGGATATACTCTTGATGATCTTAAAGGCATTAGTCTCACTCTATGTCAACACAAAATAAATTTGGAGAAAGACGCCAAACCAGTTATTGATCACCAACGGCGGTTGAATCCTAAGATGAAACAAGTGGTAAGAAAGGAAATATTAAACCTCCTTGAAGCAGGTATAATTTATCCCGTTGCTGATAGTCAGTGGGTAAGTCTTGTCCATTGTGTCCCTAAGAAGGGAGGTATCACCGTTGTTCCTAATGATAAAGATGAATTGATCCCACAAAGAATTATTACAGGTTCTAGGATGGTAATTGATTTCCGCAAATTAAATAAAGCTACTAAAAAGATCATTACCCTTTGCCTTTTATTGAACAAATGCTAAAAAGATTATCCAAACATACACATTTTTGCTTTCCAGATGGTTACTCCGGTTTCTCTCAAATACCTCTGTCAACTGATGATCAAGCAAAGACCACTTTTACTTGCCCTTTCGGTACTTTTTCTTATAGACATATGCCTTTTGGTTTATGTAATGCACCTGCTACCTTTCATAGATGCATGATGGCTATATTCTCTGACTTTTGTGAAAAGATTTGTGAGGTATTCATGGATGATTTCTCCGTTTATGGATCCTCTTTTGATGATTGCTTGAGCAACCTTGATCGAGTTTTGCAGAGATGTGAAGAAACTAATCTTGTTCTGAATTGGGAGAAATGCCACTTTATGGTTAATGAAGGTATTTTCTTGGGGCATAAAATTTCTGAAAGAGGTATTGAAGTTGATAAAGCTAAAGTCGATGCTATTGAAAAGATGCCGTGTCCCAAGGACATCAAAGGTATAAGAAGTTTCCTTGGTCATGCTGGTTTTTATAGGAGGTTCATTAAGGACTTCTCAAAAATTTCTCGGCCTCTGACTAACCTATTACAAAAAGATATTCCTTTTGTCTTTGATGATGATTGTGTAGAAGCATTTGAAATACTTAAGAAAGCCCTGATTTCTGCACCTATTGTTCAGCCACCTGATTGGAATTTACCCTTTGAAATTATGTGTGATGCTAGTGATTATGCTATAGGGGCTGTTCTAGGACAAAAGTTGATAAGAAATTAAATATTATTCAATATGCTAGTAAAACCCTAGACGGTGCCCAAAGAAATTATGGTACTACTGAAAAGGAATTCTTAGCAGCTGTATTTGCTTGTGATAAGTTCAGACCTTATATTGTTGATTCTAAAGTAACTATTCACACTGATCATGCTGCTATTAAATACCTTATGGAAAAGAAAGATGCTAAACTTAGACTTATTAGATGGGTTCTCCTGCTACAAGAATTTGATTTGCATATTATTGATAGAAAGGGAGCTGAGAACCCCGTTGCAGACAACTTGTCTAGGTTAGAAAATGTTCTTGATGACCCACTACCTATTGATGATAGCTTTCCTGATGAACAATTAAATGTCATAAATGCTTCTCAAACTGCTCCATGGTATGATGATTATGCTAATTATATTGTTGCTAAATTTATACCACCTAGTTTCAAA
The DNA here is from genome assembly GCF_056163025.1 of Triticum urartu. NCBI lineage: Eukaryota > Viridiplantae > Streptophyta > Magnoliopsida > Poales > Poaceae > Triticum > Triticum urartu. Next base: position 410,539,716 of record NC_141873.1, read on the forward strand.
TACCAGCAAAAGAAAAAGTTCTTCTATGATTTGAGACATTACTTTTGGGATGACCCACATATTTATAAAGAAGGAGTACATGATATTATTAGACGTTGTGTACCTGAGCATGAACAGGAACAGATCCTACGCAAGTGTCACTCCGAGGCTTATGGAGGACACCATGCTGGAGATAGAACTGCACATAAGGTATCGCAATCCGGTTTTTATTGGCCTACTCTCTTCAAGGATGCCTGTAAGTTTGTCTTGTCTTGTGATGAATGTCAAAGAATTGGTAATATTAGTAGACGTCAAGAAATGCCTATGAATTATTCACTTGTTATTGAACCATTTGATGTTTGGGGCTTTGATTATATGGGACCTTTTCCTTCCTCTAATGGGTATACACATATTTTAGTTGCTGTTGATTACGTTACTAAGTGGGTAGACGCTATTCCAACTAGTAGTGCTGATCATAACACCTCTATTAAGATGCTTAAAGAAGTTATTTTCTGGGGTTTGGAGTCCCTAGATATTTAATGACTGATGGTGGTTCACATTTTATTCATGGTGCCTTTCGTAAAATGCTTGCTAAGTATGATGTTAATCATAGAATTGCATCTCCTTATCACCCACAGTCTAGTGGTCAAGTAGAATTGAGTAACAGAGAGCTCAAATTAATTTTGCAAAAGACTGTTAATAGATCTTGAAAGAATTGGTCCGAGAAACTTGATGATGCATTATGGGCCTATAGAACTGCATATAAAAATCCTATGGGTATGTCTCCATATAAAATGGTTTATGGTAAAGCATGTCACTTACCTCTTGAATTAGAACATAAGGCATATTGGGCTATTAAAGATCTCAACTATGACTTCAAACTTGTTGGTGAGAAGAGGCTTTTTGACATTAGCTCACTTGATGAATGGAGAACCCAGGCTTATGAAAATGCCAAGCTGTTTAAAGAAAAAGTTAAAATATGGTATGATAAAAGGATATAAAAGCGTGAGTCCAATGTAGGTGATTATGTATTGCTATACAACTCTCGTTTAAGATTTTTTGCAGGCAAACTTCTCTCTAAATGGGAAGGTCCTTACGTTATCGAGGAGGTCTATCATTCTGGTGCTATAAAAGTCAACAACTTCGAAGGCACAAATCTGAAGGTGGTGAACGGTCAAAGAATTAAACATTATATCTCAGGTAATCCTATAAATGTTGAAAATAATATTATCGAAACCATAACCCTGGAGGAATACATAAGGGACACTTTCCAGAACGTTTTAGACCCTAAAAAGGAATAAGTATGTGGTACGTTAAGTAAACCGACTCCAAAACAGTTCTAATGGCAATTTTTCTCCGTTTTGGAATATTTAGAAAAATAGGAAAATAAGAAGCAGTCCAGGAAGGACACGAGGCTTCCACAAGGGTGGGAGGCGCGCCCTACCCCCTGGGCACGCCCCCTGCCTCGTGGGCACCTCGTGTGCTCTCCAGACTACACGATACTTCTTTTGGTCGGTAAAAATTCATTATATAATCTCCCGAAGGTTTTGACCACCGTATCACGCAAATATCTCTTGTCTTTGTTTCAAGCTATTTTTTCTGACAGATCCAGGTCGTCATGTGGTCTTCAAGTGCCCCAAGGACAAGTTCTTCGAGAAGGTCATCAACCCCTACTCCGCGGAGGTGCTGCAACACCCTCAAACCATTGAGATGCGTGAGGGGTTGTTGCACATCTGCGATGTTGAGGGGCCAAGGAGGACTGGAAGCACGGAGGCAAGGCTTGAGGCATTGGAGCAACGAGTTTTCAAGTGTCAGGAGATGGTGGAGCGTGGACTCAACTCCAATCACATTATGATCACGGAGTTCACCAACAACCACAAGCTGGACATCAAGGACATTGGGGAGGCCATCTTCAAGCTTCATGAGAAAATCGAGCACCTCCAAGCCCAGATCTATGACTTGCACAATCAAAATTGTGAGTATGGATATAGATTCAAGAGGATGAGTTTGGCTGCAGATTTGAGGATTCAGGAGACTCGATAATCCTTCTATGATGGTGAGCCTATGCCTTGGAAGAGGGACAACAAGCCTACATCATCAGCAACTCCACCTTCTTCACCAAGAAAGAAGAACTGAGTATCTGGTATGGGCACTCCCCTTGGCAACTACCAAGCTTGGTGGAGTGCCCCGGTATCGTATCACCATCAATTTTATCTCTACCGTTTTTCTTAGTTCGATCCTTTTGATAATATATTGATCTAGTAGAATAAAGTTTTAGTATGATCTAGTTGTGAGTTTTGATTTATGATCCTCTTATGTAATCGAGTCCGTGAGCTATATATAATAATTAGTGTTGAGTCAAGGGCTTTATTATTTTGCTATGATCTTTAGGGAATAAAATAAAAGAGAAGAAATAAAAATAAACAAAGAGATCATATGGATCTTATGGAGAGTAATGAGCTCACATATAAAGAGTATGATGAATAAAAGTTGTTGAGAGTTGACAAACATAGTTTTGGTCATCGTTGCAATTAATAGGAAGTAATAAAGAAAGAGAGGTCTTCACATATAAATATACTATCTTGGACATATTTTATAATTGTGAGCACTCATTAAAATATGACATGCTAAAGAGTTGACGTTGGGCAAGGAAGACAACGTAATGGGCTATGTTTTCTTACATCTGAGGTAAATTATATTGTCATGGATCATCCAACATGTTGAGCTTGCCTTTCCCTCTCATGCTAGCCAATTTCTTCGCACCAAGTAGAGATACTACTTGTGCTTCCAAATATCCCTAAACCTAGTTCTACCATAATAGTCCACCATATCTACCTATGGATTGAGTAAGATCCTTCAAATAAGTTGTCATCGGTGCAAGCAATAAAAATTGCCCTCTAAATATGTATGACTTATTAGTGCGGAGAAAATAAGCTTTATACGATCTTGTGATATGGAAGAAATAAAAGCGACGGACTGCATAATAAAGGTCCATATCACAAGTGGCAATATAAAGTGACGTTCTTTTGCATTAAGATTTTGTGCATCCAACCATAAAAGCGCATGACAACCTCTGCTTCCCTTTGCGAAGGGCCTATTTTTTACTTTTATCTTCTACCTTACATAAGAGTCATGGTGATCTTCACCTTTCCTTTTTACATTTTATCCTTTGGCAAGCACAATATGTTGGAAAGATCCTGATATATATAGCTAATTGGATGTGAGTCTTCATGAACTATTGTTGTTGACATTTTCCTTGAGGTAAAACGTTGGGAGGCAAAACTATAAGCCCCTATCTTTCTCTATGTCCGATTAAAACTTCATACCCATACATATTGCGTGAGTGTCAACAATTGTGAAAGACTAAAAGATGGTTGAGTATGTGGTCTTGCTGAAAAGCTCTTATATTGACTCTTTCCTATGATACGATAAATTGCAATTGCCTCAATGACTGAGATTAGAGTTTGTTGGTTCTCAATGAAGTTTACGATTCATACTTAAAATTGTGATTGAATTATTACTTTAGCATAAGAAATCATATGACAATATATATATACACACATATACATATACAGCCCGTCTTTTCTGATAATATTATCAGAATAGTTATTCTGATAACACTTCCGCACTGCATGCTCAATGCGTGGGCTGATGACCCACAAGTATAGGGGATCTATCGTAGTCCTTTCGATAAGTAAGAGTGTCGAACTCAACAAGGAGCAGAAGGAAATGATAAGCGGGTTTTAGCAAGGTATTCTCTGCAAGTACTGAAATAAGTGGTGACAGATAGTTTTGTGATGAGATAATTTGTAACGAGTAACAAGTAACAAAAGTAAATAAAGTGCAGCAAGGTGGCCCAATCCTTTTTGTAGCAAAGGACAAGCCTGGACAAACTCTTGTATAAGGAAAAGCGCTCCCGAGGACACATGGGAATATCGTCAAGCTAGTTTTCATCACGTTCATATGATTCGCGTTCGGTACTTTGATAATTTGACATGTGGGTGGACCGGTGCTTGGGTGCTGTTCTTACTTGAACAAGCATCCCACTTATGATTAACCTCTATTGCAAGCATCAGCAACTACAAAAAAAGTATTAAGGTAAAACTAACCATAGCATGAAACATATGGATCCAAATCAGCCCCTTACGAAGCAACGCATAAACTAGGGTTTAAGCTTCTGTCACTCTAGCAACCCATCATCTACTCATTGCTTCCCAGTGCCTTCCTCTAGGCCCAAATAATGGTGAAGTGTTATGTAGTCGACGTTCACATAACACCACTAGAGGCTAGACAACATACATCTCATCAAAATATCGAACGAATACCAAATTCACATGACTACTAATAGCAAGACTTCTCCCTTGTCCTCAGGAACAAACGGAGCTACTCACAAAGCATATTCATGTTCATAATCAGAGGGGTAATAATATGCATAAAGGATCTGAACATATGATCTTCCACCAATTAAACCAACTAGCATCAACTACAAGGAGTAATTAACACTACTAGCAACCTACTAGCACCAATCCCGGACTTGGAGACAAGAATTGGATACAAGAGATGAACTAGGGTTTTGAGATGAGATGGTGCTGATGAAGATGTTGATGGAGATTGCCCTCTCCCGATGAGAGGAGCGTTGGTGATGACGATGGCGATGATTTCCCCCTCCGGGAGGGAAGTTTCCCCGGCAGAACAGCTCTGTCGGAGCTCTAGATTGGATCCGCCAAGGTTCCACCTCATGGCGGCGGAGTTTCGTCCCGAAAGTTTGCTTCCTATTTTTCTCTCGACGAAAGACTTCATATAGGAGAAGATGGTCAACGGAGAGCCACCAAGGGGCCCACGAGGTAGGGGGCGCGCCCTAGGGGGGGGCGCCCCCCACCCTCGTGGAAAGGGTGTGGGCCCCTTGGTCTTCATCTTTGGCAAGGATTTTTCATTATTTATTATAAGGCATTCCATAGAGTTTCAGGACTTTTGGAGTTGTGCAGAATAGGTCTCTAATATTTTCTCCTTTTGCAGCCCAGAATTCCAGCTGCCGGCATTCTCCCTCCTTATGTAAACCTTGTAAAATAAGAGAGAATAGCCATAAGTATTGTGACATAATGTGAAATAACAACCCGTAATGCAATAAATATCGATATAAAAGCATGATGCAAAATGGACGTATCAACTCCCCCAAGCTTAGACCTCACTTGTCCTCAAGCGAAAGCTGATAACAGTAAATATGTCCCCATGTTTAGAGGTAGAGGCGTCGATAAAAATAAAATACGGGCATGAAGGCATCATGATTATTCTCATAACAACAACATATATAGATATTGTCATATGATTACTTATGTTCAAGTGATGATCTATTCACAATGCAAAAGTATGAATCAGAAACCTTATTGAGAACCAACAAACTATAACCTTAGTCATTGAAGCAATTGCAATTTATCATAACATCAGAAAGAGTCTATGTCAGAGCTAAAAAGCAAGTCCACATACTCAACTATCATCTAGTCCTTCATGATTGCTAACACTCGCACAATACTTGTGGTTACAGAGTTTTAATCGGACACAGAGAAAGGTAGGGGCTTATAGTTTGGCCCCACAACCTTTTACCTCGAGGGTAATGTCAACAATAATAACTCATGCCCCCTACATCCAATTAGATATGTATATCAGGTTCTTTCCAACATGCCGGGCTTGCCAAAGGATAAAATGAAAAAGGGAGAGGTGAAGATCACCATGACACTTGCATAAGGTAGAAGATAATAATAAAAGATAGGCCCTTCACAGAGGGAAGCAGAGGTTGCCATGCGCTTTTATGGTTGGATGCACAAAATCTTAATGCGAAAGAACGTCACTTTATATTGCCCCTTGTGATATGAACCTTTATTATGCAGTCCGTCGCTTTTATTACTTCCACATCACAAGATCGTATAAAGCTTATTTCGCCCACACTAATCATACATATTTAGAGCAATTTTTATTACTTTGCACCGATGACAACTTACTTGAAGGATCTTACTCAATCCATAGGTAGATATGGTGGACTCTCATGGCAAAACTGGTTTAAGGGTATTTGGAAGCACAAGTAGTATCTCTACTTGGTGCTGAGAATTTGGCTAGCATGAGGGGGAAAGGCAAGCTCAACATGTTGGATGATCCATGACAACATACTTTATTTCAGATATAAGAAAACATAACCCATTACGTTGTCTTCCTTGTCCAACATCAACTCTTTAGCATGTCATATTTTGATGAGTGCTCCCAATCATAAAAGATGTCAATAATAGTATATTTATATGTGAAACCTCTCTTTCCTTATTACTTCCTATTAATTGTAACAATGACCAAAGCTATGTCTGCCAACTTACAACAACTTTTAATCATCACACTCTTTCTATGTGAAGTCATCACTATCAATAAGATCAATATGAACTTTTGTTTCTTCTTATTCTTTTTCTCTTTTCTTTTATTCACCCAAGATCATAGCAAGGAAATCAAGCCCTTGACTCAACACTAATCTTTATTATATAGCTCACGGACTCGATTACATAGAGAGATCATAAAGAAAAACTTAAAACTAGATCATGCCATAAACTTTGTTCTACTAAATCAAAATACTACTAATAGGATCGAACTAAGGAAAACTGTAAAGATAAGAGTTGTGATTGTGATACGATACCGGGGCACCTCCCCCAAGCTTGGCAGCTGCCAAGGGGAGTGCCCATACCCATGTGATTATGTCTCCTTCTTTGTTGTTGGTGAAATATTCTTGGTGATGATTCCTCTCAGGATACGGTTCTCCTCCTCGAGCTTGTTGACTTGCTGCTTGAGGTCCATTGTTTCCTTACGAAGCTTTCCTGTGACGGCTAAAGCTCCTTGCACCCAAGGGTGTTTCATAGCTGAGGGAGAACAAGTGACACTCCTCTTCATATTTCCATAAGAAAGAAATCTAACATTGGAAGGGATAACCGAGTTTGGAATAGCTGAGCTCTGTGGTTCCCCCATCATGAACCCAGCTCGGAAGCGAGAGGTGACTTCTTGATCCTCCATGGCATCTATCCTCATTAAGTCAGCCTCCATCTCCTCCTCCGTTGTTGGCCCAAAGTGGTCAGGGTCGCTGTTTGCCCTTGGTTCCGGTGCCGGATTAGATACCCGGCTCTCCCCGACTGACTCTTGAGAAGACATCTTGCTCTAATCTACAGCAGCAACAGCTCAAAACAAAAACAGAGGATATTTGCGTGATACGGGAGTCAAAACCTTCGGGAGAATATATAATGAATTTTTACCGACCAAAATATGTGTCGTGTACGAAAACGGAGTCCGGAGGGCACACGAGGAGCTCACGAGGTAGGGGGCGCGCCCAGGGGGGTAGGGCGCGCCCTCCACCCTCGTGGGGCCCTCGTGTCCTTCCCGTACTGCTACTTAATTTTCTATTTTTCTAAATTTTCCAAAATGGAGAAATATTGCCTTAAAAATTGTTTTGGAGTCGGTTTACTTACTGTGCCACATACCTATTCCTTTTCGGAGTGTGAAACGTTCTGGAAAGTGTCCCTTATGTATTCCTCCGGGGTTACGGTTTCAATAATATTGGTTTCAACATTTATGGGATTACCTGAGATATAATGTTTGATTCTTTGACCGTTTACCACCTTCGGATATGTGCCTTCGAAGTTGTTGATTTTTATGGCACCGGAACGATAGACCTCCCCGATAACATAGGGACCTTCCCATTTAGAGAGAAGTTTTCCTGCAAAAAATCTTAAACGAGAGTTGTATAGCAATACATAATCACCTATATTAAACTCACGCTTTTGTATCCTTTTGTCATGCCATCTTTTAACCTTTTCTTTAAACAACTTGGCATTTTCATAAGCTTGGGTTCTCCATTCATCAAGTGAGCTAATATCAAATAACCTCTTTTCACCGGCAAGTTTGAAATCATAATTGAGCTCTTTAATAGCCCAATATGCCTTATGTTCTAGTTCGAGAGGTAAGTGACATGCTTTTCCATATACCATTTTATACGGAGACATACCCATAGGATTTTTATATGCAGTTCTATAGGCCCATAATGCATCATCAAGTTTCTTGGACCAATTCTTTCTAGACCTATTGACAGTCTTTTGCAAAATTAATTTGAGTTCTCTATTACTCAATTCTACTTGACCACTAGACTGTGGGTGATACAGAGATGCAATTCTATGATTGAGGTCATATTTAGCAAGCATTTTACGGAAAGCACCATGAATAAAATGTGAACCACCATCACTCATTAAATATCCAGGGACTCCAAACCTCGGAAAAATAACTTCTTTAAGCATTTTAATAGAAGTGTTATGATCAACACTACTAGTTGGAATAGCTTCTACCCACTTAGTAACGTAATCAACAGCAACTAAAATATGTGTATATTTATTAGAGGCATGAAAAGGTCCCATATAATCAAAGCGCCAAACATTAAATGGTTCAATAACAAGTGCATAATTCATAGGCATTTCTTGATGTCTACTAATATTACCAATTCTTTGACATTCATCACAAGATAGGACAAACTTACGGGCATCCTGGAAGAGAGTAGGCCAATAAAAACCGGATTGCAATACCTTATGTGCAGTTCTATCTCCCGCGTGGTGTCCTCCATAAGTTTCGGAGTGGCACTTGCGTAGGATCTGTTCCTGTTCACGCTCAGGTACACAACGTCTAATAACACCATCTACTCCTTCTTTATAAAGATGTGGGTCATCCCAAAAGTAATGTCTCAAATCATAGAAGAACTTTTTTTGTTGGTATGTGAAGCTAGGTGGTATAAATTTAGCAACTATGTAATTAGCATAATCAGCATACCAAGGGGTACTACGAGAAGTACTTATGACTTTTAATTGTTCATCAGGGAAACTATCATCAATAGGTAGTGGGTCATCAAGAACATTCTCTAACCTAGATAAGTTGTCTGCTGTTCTCAGCTCCTTTTCTATCAACAATATGCAAATCAAATTCTTGTAGCAAGAGAACCCATCTAATAAGTCTAGGTTTAGCATCTTTCTTCTCCATAAGATATTGAATAGCAGCATGATGAGTGTGGATAGTTACTTTAGAATCAACAATATAAGGTCTGAACTTATCACAAGCAAATACAACTGCTAAAATTTCTTTTTCAGTAGTAGCATAATTTCTTTGAGCATTGTCTAGAGTCTTACTAGCATAATGGATAACATTTAATTTCTTACCAACTCTTTGCCCTAGAACAGCACCTACGGCATAATCGCTAGTATCACACATAATTTCAAAGGTAAATTCCAATCAGGTGGCTGAACAATAGGTGCAGAGACTAATGCTTTCTTAAGTATTTCAAATGCTTCTACACAATCATCATCAAAGACAAATGGTATATCTTTTTGTAATAAATTAGTCAGAGGCCGAGAAATTTTTGAGAAGTCCTTAATGAACCTCCTATAAAATCCGGCGTGACCAAGGAAACTTATTATACCTTTGATGTCCTTGGGACATGGCATCTTTTCAATAGCATCAACCTTGGCTTTATCAACTTCAATACCTCTTTCAGAAACTTTATGCCCCAAGACAATACCTTCATTAACCATAAAGTGGCACTTTTCCCAATTCAAGACAAGATTAGTTTCTTCACATCTCTGCAAAACTCGATCAAGATTGCTCAAGCAATCATCAAAAGAGGAACCATAGACGGAAAAGTCGTCCATGAAAACCTCACAAATCTTTTCACAAAAGTCAGAGAATATAGACATCATGCATCTTTGAAAGGTAGTAGGTGCATTATATAAACCAAAAGGCATACGTCTATAAGAAAAAGTACCAAAAGGGCATGTAAAAGTAGTCTTTGATTGATCTTTAGCCGACACAGGTATTTGAGAGAAACCGGAATAACCATCTAGAAAGCAGTAATGTGTATGTTTGCATAATCTTTCTAGCATTTGATCGATAAAAGGTAAGGGGTAATGATCTTTCTTAGTAGCCTTATTTAATTTGCAGAAATCAATTACCATCCTATAACCTGTAATAATTCTTTGTGGAATCAATTCATCTTTATCATTAGGAACAACAGTAATACCTCCCTTCTTAGGGACACAATGAATAGGACTTACCCACTGACTATCATCAACGGGATAAATTATACCTGCCTCCAGAAGCTTTAGTATTTCTTTTCTTACCACTTCTTTCATTTTAGGATTCAAACAACGTTGAGGATCACGAACTGGTTTGGCATCTGCTTCCAAATTTATTTTATGTTGACATAGAGTGGGACTAATGCCCTTAAGATCATCAAGAGTATATCCAATAGCAGCACGGTGCTTCTTCAGAATTTTCAATAATCTTTCTTCTTCATGCTCTGAAAGGTTAGCACTAATAATAACAGGATATATTTTCTTTTCATCAAGATAAGCATATTTAAGATTATCAGGCAACGATTTAAGCTCAAACACGGTATCACCCTTAGGTGGAGGAGGATCCCCTAGGATTTCAACAGGAAAATTGTGTTTCAGCATAGGTTCGTGTTTAAAGAATACTTCATCTATTTCCCTTCTTTCATTCATAAACATATCATTCTCATGGTCTAGCAAATATTGTTCTAAAGGATCACTAGGGGGTACGGTAATAGAAGCAAGACCAATAATTTCATCCTTACTAGGCAATTCTTCTTCACGGTGTTGTTTACTAAATTTAGAGAGATTAAATTCATGAGTCATATCATCTAAGCCGACAGTAACAACATCCCTTGTGCAATCTATGGTAGCATTAACAGTATTTAAGAAGGGTCTACCAAATATAATGGGACAAAAGCTATCTTGTGGGGAACCAAGAACAAGAAAATCAGCAGGATATTTAGTTTCCCCACACAAGACTTCAACATCTCTAACAATTCCCATTGGTGAAATAGTATATCTATTAGCAAGTTCAATAGTAACATCAATTTCTTCTAACTCAACAGGTGCAATGTCATGCATAATTTCTTTGTATAAGTCAATAGGTATTGCACTAGCACTAGCACCCATATCACATAAGCCATGATAACAATGATCTCCTATTTTAACAGAAATAACATGCATGCCTACCACAGGTCTAGGTTTATCTGTATCACGGGGTTTAGCAATTCTAGCAGTTTCTATTGGAGATATGCCCTAGAGGCAATCATGTATGATGATATTTCCTATGTGTTTATGAATAAAGATAGTCCTTGGACATTATTAATGATGTGTATCAGCAAGTACGTGACTTGTTTGTGGGACTATGCATTGTATGATGACTGTCCTAAAAGATCCCTAGTCGAAAGGGCTGTGTGGACGCGCAGCCAACTAGACTAGCATATGACACGGTCGATGGCTTGGTCTCACTAGCCATGGAACATTGGATGCTAATCGGATAATATGGACTTGGAAGGATTTGGTCGGATTCGACGTAGCCGGATCCGAGTCGAGATAAGGTCCAAGCTGGAGAGACCCAACTATGAGACGCAGCGATATGTCATCTGTGAGTCTCTAGTACAACATATGTTCTATGTCCTAAGACCTGAGCTGACGCATGTACTCGGGATGGTGATAGACTTGCTTTGGGCCGACCAAACGCTACTCCGTAACTGGGTAGTTATAAAGGTAGGTTTCGGGTTTTTCCAGAACCATGCTGCGGGACGTAGTCGAGCAAGATGGGATTTGCCCCTCCAACCAGGAGAGATATACTCTGGGCCCCTCGTGTGATCCGACCAGGATAAGCATGGCCATGCGACAAGGATTATGAGATAATCCAGTTTTGTGGTCGGCATCACTGAAATGAGAAAGAGGTCGGGCTAGCACAAGGATGACAGACTCGCCTTGAGCTTGACAACATATATCGTGTGGCAAAAGGAATGGAAGCGTGATGTACAGGTTCGCTAACCAGCTTCATGAAGGAAATATGCCCTAGAGGCAATAATAAAGTTATTATTTATTTCCTTATATCATGATAAAAGTTTATTATTCATGCTAGAATTGTATTAACCAGAAACATAATACATGTGTGAATACATAGACAAACAGAGTGTCACTAGTATGCCTCTACTTGACTAGCTCATTAATCAAAGATGGTTATGTTTCCTAACCATGGACAAAGAGTTGTTATTTGATTAAACGGGATCACATCATTAGTTGAATGATCTGATTGACATGACCCATTCCATTAGCTTAGCACCCGATCGTTTAGTATGTTGCTATTGCTTTCTTCATGACTTATACATGTTCCTATGACTATGAGATTATGCAACTCCCGTTTGCCAGAGGAACACTTTGTGTGCTACCAAACGTCACAACGTAACTGGGTGATTATAAAGGAGCTCTACAGGTGTCTCCAAAGGTACATGTTGGGTTGGCATATTTCGAGATTAGGATTTGTCACTCCGATTGTCGGAGAGGTATCTCTGGGCCCTCTCGGTAATGCACATCACTTAAGCCTTGCAAGCATTGCGACTAATGAGTTAGTTGCGGGATGATGTATTACAGAACGAGTAAAGAGACTTGCCGGTAACGAGATTGAACTAGGTATAGGATACCGACGATCAAATCTCGGGCAAGTAACATACCGATGACAAAGGGAACAACGTATGTTGTTATGCGGTCTGACCGATCAAAGATCTTCGTAGAATATGTGGGAGCCAATATGAGCATCCAGGTTCCGCTATTGGTTATTGACCGGAGACGTGTCTCGGTCATGTCTACATTGTTCTCGAACCCGTAGGGTCCGCACGCTTAAGGTTACGATGACAGTTATATTATGAGTTTATGCATTTTGATGTACCGAAGGTTGTTCGGAGTCCCGGATGTGATGACGGACATGACGAGGAGTTTTTAAATGGTCGAGACATAAAGATTGATATATTGGAAGCCTATGTTTGGATATCGGAAGTGCTCCGGGTGAAATCGGGATTTTACCGGAGTACCGGGAGGTTACCGGAACCCCCCGGGAGACTATATGGGCCTTAGTGGGCCTTAGTGGAAAAGAGAAGGGGCAGCCCAAGATGGGCCGGGGGCCCCTCCCCTCCCTTGGTCCGAATAGGACAAGGAGAGGGGGCCGGCCACCCTCTCTCTTTTCCCCCCTCCGCGAATCCTATTCCAACTAGGATTGGGGGGGGGGGGAATCCTACTCCCAGAGGGAGTAGGACTCCTCCTGGTGCGCCTCTCCTAGGCCGGCCGCACCCCCCCCTTGATCCTTTATATACGGAGGCAGGGGAACCCCAGATAGACACAAGTTGATCCACGTGATCATACTCTTAGCCGTGTGCGGTGCCCCCTTCCACCATAGTCCTCGATAATATTGTAGCGGTGCTTAGGCGAAGCCCTGCAACAGTAGTACATCAAGATCGTCACCACGCCGTCGTGCTGACGGAACTCTTCCCCGACACTTTGCTGGATTGGAGTCCGGGGATCGTCATCGAGCTGAATGTGTGCTAGAACTCGGAGGTGCCGTAGTTTCGGTGCTTGATCGGTCAGGCCGTGGAGACGTACGACTACATCAACCAAACGCTTCCGTTGTCGATCTACAAGGGTACGTAGATCATACTCTCCCCTCTCGTTGCTATGCATCACCATGATCTTGCGTGAGCGTAGGAATTTTTTTGAAATTACTACGAAACCCAACACTTCATAGTCTGCTTGGTGTTCGGCATGCCTTGCTAGAGGCCGCTACCAACCGTGCAGTTCGGAGGTGATCCGAACTGCGACCAAGCCAACTTGAACCTAAGGGGCCGCGCGCTTAAGGGAAGGAACCTACGAGGTCGGATCCGAGGACACTGGTGGAATGTGATCCGAACTGTATTTGGATTGTGGCCGAGTAGACTTATGGGCTTTAGGGTCTGTGCGAGGCCCAAGAGTGTTGAGCCCGTGACGGACGCCTATATATATATATATAGTGGGGGTGCGGCACACTCTTGGGCTGATCGCTTCGGCACTGTCACTAGGGTTTGCATGTGTTGCGAATAGACACCTCCACTCGCCGCCGGTTGTGTGATCGGACCTAGCAGTCCGCCGCACGACGTTCCTCCTTCACGCGTGGATACCGTTAGAGGCGGTGCACTTGCGCCGCTCCGGCGAACCTGTACGTGGGAACCAACCACCGGTTGTACGAGGGAGATCAGACAAGGAGGAGATGATCTACGCGGGCGCGCTGCCCCAACTCTTCTTCCGCTGCATGACACTGTGCATCTAGTGTCGTGGTTCTAAGTCTGACAGTAGTGTAGGGGGGTAAGTATGGAGAGGCAAGATCTTAGCTATGGAGAAGTTGTAAGCACGCAAGGTTTACGAGTTCAGGCCCTTCTCGGAGGAAGTAATAGCCCTACGTCTTGGAGCCTGGAGGCGGTCGACTGGATTATGTGAGTATGAGTTACAGAGGTGCAAACCCTTGTCTCGGAGGAGGGGGGTGGCTTATATAGAGTGCGCCAGGACCCCGGCCAGCCCACGTTTCAAAGGGTTTAATGTACATTAAGGCAGGGCGTTACTGGTAACGCTAGTAATAAAGTGCTATGATGACCATAAAAGCTATTTAATGACCGACCGTTAGCGTGCGGAGTGACTTCAGGTCTCCTGGCCGTCGAGTGGTTGGATCTTGGTCGAGTGATTGCTTCTTGGTCGAGCGTCTTCGAGTCTGTCGAGTGGAACACCTCCAAGTCGATTGAAAGGCGGTTTCTTCTAGAGATGTCCTTGGGTAGGGCAGTTAGGACAGGTCCATGACCCTACCCTAGGTACATAGCTTCATCATTAGCCCCCGAATGGATCGAGGTTTGAGTGGGGAAGGAGTTGAGAACCTCTTCGAGTCATTTTTCATGCCGTGAGCATACCCTGTTCCGGATCAATGGACCTGAGTGATGACAGCAACTTCCTTTTCAGTCGCCTTGATCCATTCTTAATTCTTCGTCGAGTGAGTTTCTTCACTTGTAAAGCTCCGAGTGACGGTGCGGAGGAGATCTTTTAGTTTGACAAGTTTGTTTGCTGCCCGCAGATTTTGTGGGATCTGAATTTTGGGAAGCGCGCGAGACGGGGGAGGCCGCAGTAATCGTATGGGATAGAGCGGAGACGCCTCGATCCCCATGCCGCCTTTTTTCGCCACGTACCGCGCGCGCGATCGTTACGGGATTTGACAGAGCCACCTGGGCCTACCCATCAGCCACTCGGAAGCGGCCTCATATAAGGCATTGGACCGGGGTCTCCTGAACAGTGCGTTCCCATTTCCTCTTCTCCTCTTCACGCCCCTCCGCTGCGCTCGCTCTCGCCCCAGCATCACCGCTCCGTACGCGTCTCGCCGGCGACAATGGCGAAGGAGAAGACGGCGGCTCTGGAGCGGGCAAAGAAGGCGACGGCGAGGTCGAAGGGGAAGGCGACCAGTCGGGGCGGATCTTCCTCGCGGACCGGCCTGCCGAGGGGCTGGATCCAGGGCGACTGGATCCACTCGAGGATCACCCAAGAAGACCTCGATGACCTGGCCGAAGGGGGGCTGATCCCCTATGACTCAGCACGGCTTCCGGGGAAGGAATCTGAGCCGCAACCTCGGGAGGGTGAGTGTGTTCTTCTTGCCACCCACGTCGACCGTGGATTTTCCTTGCCTCCTCACCCTTTCTTTCGAGGGTTTCTGAACTTCTTTGGGGCACAACTCCACCATTTTACCCCCAACTCGATCGTTTATCTCGCCGCTTTCATTTCTTTGTGTGAGAATTTCCTGGGTTGCCGGCCTCACTGGGGTCTTTTCAAGCATATTTTCACTTGTCGCTCCCAGACAGTGAAAAAGGCTAATCCGAGTGATGAGAGGACCGAAGTGATCCAGATGTGTGGGGGTCTTGGCATCCAGATGAGAGGGAAAAGCTCCTTTTCGGCCATGATTCTTCCTGACTCGGTTCGCGGATGGCCGTCGACCTGGTTTTACTATAAAGACCAGTCGACGCCAGGGCAATCGACTGGCCTCCCTCCCTTTACCATGGACCGAGTGGAGAAACCCTCCCCTTTAAAGGTGCTCCTGGAGGAGAAGGGGCACGTGAAGCTGTTGGTCGATTGAGTGGTTCAGCTTATTCGTGACGGGGTCACTGGTATGGATCTCCTGGAGGTCTTCCTTCAGCGGCGCATCCAACCTCTTCAAGCTCGAGACCATCCGATGTGGATGTATTCGGGTCTTGAAGACTCCACTCGGATCCACCCAGAGGAGGTCGAGGACGACACACTGGAGAAGTGGCTGTCGGGCATTACCGGGAACAAGGACAATCCCAGGGGAGCTAGGAGAGTTCCCCCGTTCGACCAATGTCATGCACCAGAGCAGGTCTGATTCTGAGTTTTTGCTTGTAATCTGAATTCACTCGCGCAGCTGCCTATATTGCGTCGACTGACTTTGTTCTCCCTGCTTCCTTTCAGGCTATTATTGAAATGTATTCAATGCCCAACGGGGAGCAAGAGCAAGCACTGGAAGGTGAGGCGAGTGGCGGCGACAGTGGCGAGTGGACTTCCGATGGTGAAGGGGATGGAGGAAGCGACGGCTCAAGTGATGGAGAAGAAGTCGAGTCGCCCCCTCGCAGGGAGAGGTGATCCAAGCTCGACCAAGAACGGCCGAGTGCCCGCGACAAGGCAACTACTCAGGCTGGTCAGTCTTCGAAGCGTCCTCGGATCTCTTCACCAACCCCGACTGAGAAGGCGCCAAAGCACCCCAAAGTTTCAGAGCCGAGGACTCGGAAGGCATTGCCGAAGATCAAGATTGATATCCCCGTCGCCTCCACGTGAGTGTCTCTCTTTGTATTCACTCGACGCTCCGCGCTGTTTGTTTTTCTTGTTTTGACTGGACGAACTTTGTAATTGTCAGCGCTGCCACTTCCGGGACCTCAGCTTATAGGGATGATGATGAGGTGATGGAGGATGCGGTCACTTCTAATCCGGGTATGATTTCTGCCATACTATCTTTACTCGGTCGATTCAACTGCAATGTGCATCATTGGGTGACGTGATTTTGGCAATTGAACTTTGCACAGCTCCCAACATTATTGACCTCCCTGATGATGATGAAGAGTCCGAGAGGCCTTTGACGAGGAAGAATAGGCGAGCTCCTGTAAGTGAGGCGCTACAGCCGACGTCGAGGGCGGATCCAGTCGTTCAGGACACTTGCGACGTCAATCGGGGTTCTGTTACCTTCGCCGAGCCACTGTCGAGTGCCTTGCCTTCTTCGTCGACTGCTCGAGCCCCTGTCGACCCGCCTTCACTTTTTGCGACCCATCATGTCCCAGAGGACGAGGTGAATGCTGCTAGGGAAGCCATATGCCAGGCGGGCATTATGATGGAGAAGATGAAGATGGTGCGGGACGCCAGCCAAGCCGCCTATGATGCCAGCTCGGCTCTCCAGAGCAACATTCAGGTTAGTTGGTCGCCGCTTGTTCTGTTAGGATATGCTACCTGAAGATTCTTTTCGAAAACCTTTGCACCTGTACACCCACTGGGTGCGTCGATTGAATTTTTGGACTAGTGGGGGCACGCTGAGTGCACCCACTGGGTGTAGTCCCCGAGACTACGGTGGACTGCTGGCAGTCGACTGTAGTCTTTGTATTTTGCCTAATGTATAAACCAAACTGGTAGTTTGTCTCTTCCACTCGGTCTGGTCGAGTGGGATCAGAACCGGTGGGGGCACGCTAAGTGCACCCACTAGGTGTAGTCCCCGAGACTATGGTGGACTGCTGGCAGTCGATTGTAGTCTGAGTTCTACTTTCTCTCTTTCTGCCCCTTTTTTTGAACTCGACTTCGGCGGGCCGGTCGAGTGGGATCAGAACCGGTGGGGGCACGCTAAGTGCACCCACTGGTGTAGTCCCCGAGACTATGGTGGACTGCGGGCAGTTGACACTAGTCTTAGTATTTATTGCCTTTGTTGTTTTTTGTTGTAAAAATAACTTCTCCCCTTTTATTTCAGAAATCTTGTGATCTTGGATCTCGCTTTGCTGACTTGGAGAAGCAGCAGATTCAACTGAACCTTGACTTGGAGCTGGCCAGGACAGAGCTGCAAAAGGTCAGAGACGGTGCCGCAGGTAAGACGAGTTTGTTGACTGGTCAGTTTTAGGCTTGAGTACCCTTCTGCTATTTCTGAATCAATCATCATTTCTTTGCAGAAAAACTGAGAGAAGCTCTAGAGAAGAAGGATCAGGATTTGGCCGCTGCTCGTAAGGAGGCTGACGACAAGACCGCTCTGGCCGAACAGAAGCTGGCTTCGGTCGGCCTGTTGGAAGAAGAGAATACCAGGCTGAAGACCGCTCTGAATGACTCCAACAAGGAGTGCTCACGCTGGAAGAAGGCGAATCTCGTCCAGGGCGAGAAAATGGAAGGCATTGCTCGCAGGAGGGATGATCTGGAGAGCTATCTGAGAAGTCTTGCCAAGAAGTTGTTCATCAAGCTTGAAGGTGCACATTCTGTTCCGACTGATTTTTTTTTGTGTTGACTCAATGTACGAAAATTGACTTATCCTTGGATCATGAATGCAGAGTTTTGCCAGAACTTTGAAGAGGAGACTGGGCGGATTGAACCAGGTTTGGATCCAATCAACTCCCCCGTGAAAGATGAAACTGCCATGAATCTGCTCCGTTTGGAATCTCGCATCGACAGTGCCGTGGACTACTTGGCTCGACTGAAGGTTGCCATGTCGCGGATTGACCCGACGCTTTGGCCAGAGGCTGTGCTCCAAAATGATATTGAGTCCCTGATGACTCGACTAAATGAAATCCCCGACCGAGTGCAGGAGTGGAAGAAGTCTGCTGCTTGGTGTGGCGCTGACGTGGCTCTGTCTTTGGTTCGTGTCCACTGCAAGGAGGTGCGACAGGACAAACTGGCAGCAATCAAGGTCGCCAACACCCAGAAGCATGACTTCCGAACCTTTATGGAGACTTTCATCGCTGCAGCCACTCGGATAGCCGACGATGTCGACCTGGATGAGTTCGTCGAGCCTGCCAGCCCTCCTCCCGCGGAGTGAACAAACTCTTATGTCCACCTTAAATTTGCCTCGGAATGCCGAGTGGTTTTTGTAACCGTTAAACTTTTTCGGGCTGCATGCCCGAGTACTTCGATCTGTGATCTGGAACCTTTGGAATTTACCCGAACTTGGTTTACCGTTGAATATCTTTATGAATCTCCTGCTGAGTGAACCCATTCTTCATTCGAGACAACTTTGCATTCGCAGCGCAGCTCTGAAGGAGAGGGAAGCAGTCGACCCATGTCTTGTATTTGTGGCGAAGCTCCCCAGGGGAAGGCGGCGGTCGACCCACACCCTGTTACTGTAGAGTGGGACGGACGCACATTGTATTTGTGGTGAAGCTCTCCAGGAGAAGGTGGCACTCGACCCGCACTTCATTACTATAGAGCGGGATGAATCGCGCATTGTATTTGTGGCGAAGCTCCCCAGGAGAAGGTGGCAGTCGACCTGCCCCTCGTCGTCCTTGAGGAATGAGATGTGTTTCGTACTTAGGCGAGTTCTGGACTGCAGCTAAGCCCTCGAGTGGGAGGATTGCTCTCCACTCGGTAGGATTTTTTCAAACTTAGGCGAGTGCCGGACTGCAGCTAAGTCTCCAAGTGATAGAACTTAGGCGAGTACTGGACTACAGCTAAGCCCCCGAGTGGGAGGATTGCTCTCCACTCGGTAGGATTTTTTCAAACTTAGGCGAGTGCTGGACTGCAGCTAAGCCCCCGAGTGGGAGAACTTAGGCGAGTACTGGACTGCAGCTAAGCCCCCGAGTGGGAGGATTGCTCTCCACTCGGTAGGATTTTTTCAAACTTAGGCGAGTGCCGGACTGCAGCTAAGTCTCCAAGTGAGAGAACTTAGGCGAGTACTAGACTGCAGCTAAGCCCCCGAGTGGGAGGATTGCTCTCCACTCGGTAGGATTTTTTCAAACTTTGGCGAGTGCTGGACTGCAGCTAAGCCCCCGAGTGGGAGAACTTAGGCGAGTACTGGACTGCAGCTAAGCCCCCGAGTCGGAGGATTGCTCTCCACTCGGTAGGATTTTTTCAAACTTAGGCGAGTGCCGGACTGCAGCTAAGTCTCCAAGTGAGATAACTTAGGCGAGTACTAGACTGCAGCTAAGCCCCCGAGTGGGAGGATTGCTCTCCACTCGGTAGGATTTTTTTCAAACTTAGGCGAGTGCTGGACTGCAGCTAAGCCCTCGAGTGGGAGAACTTAGGCGAGTACTGGACTGCAGCTAAGCCCCCGAGTGGGACGATTGCTCTCCACTCGGTAGGATTTTTTCAAACTTAGGCGAGTGTTGGACTGCAGCTAAGTCCCCGAGTGGGAGAACTTAGGCGAGTACTGGACTGCAGCTAAGCCCCGAGTGGGAGGATTGCTCTCCGCTCGGTAGGATTTTTTCAAACTTAGGCGAGTGCTGGACTGCAGCTAAGCCCCCGAGTGGGAGAACTTAGGCGAGTGCTGGACTGCAGCTAAGCCCCCGAGTGGGAGGATTGCTCTCCACTCGGTAGGATTTTTTCAAACTTAGGCGAGTGCTGGATTGCAGCTAAGCCCCTGAGTGGGAGAACTTAGGCGAGTACTGGACTGCAGCTAAGCCCCCGAGTGGGAGGATTGCTCTCCGCTCGGTAGGATTTTTTCAAACTTTGGCGAAACGGATTCGCAGCTAAGCCCCCAAGTGGGAGGCTGGCTCGCCACTCGGTAGGAAACTGGTTTTACAAACTTAGGCGAAGCGGATTCGCAGCTAAGCCACCCACCGGGGGATTTCTTACGCAAACAAAAACAATAATAATCACTGGGAAAATTATAACGCTCTTGTCTTTGATAAATAAACTACAGGAGTTTTTCTTATTACATCTCATCCGAGTGAGAATTCAAGTATAAAAGGGGCGAAGTAGCTCCGCATTCCAGGCTCGTGACTCATCAATCCGGCGATCGACATTGTAGAGGTGGTATGCTCCATTGTGGAGGACTCTGGTGACTATGAAGGGGCGTTCCCAAGTAGGAGCGAGCTTGTGTGGTTTCTGCTGATCCACTCGGAGGACTAAGTCTCCTTCTTGGAAGGCTTGACTCTTCACGTTTCTGGCATGGAATCGACGCAAGTCTTGCTGATAGATGGTCGATCGAATCAAGGCCATTTCCCTTTCTTCTTCTAAGAGGTCGACTGCGTCCTGCCGGGCTTGTTCTGCTTCATCTTATGAGTAGAGCTCGACTCTGGGAGCGTTGTGAAGCAGGTCACTCGGTAAGACTGCTTCGGCCCCGTAGACTAGAAAGAATGGGGTTCTTCCGGTAGATCGATTCAGGGTTGTCCTCAATCCCCAAAGGACTGATGGAAGCTCGTCGACCCATGCACCTGCTGCATGCTTGAGATCGCGCATCAATCGGGGTTTCAGTCCTTTGAGAATTAGGCCGTTTGCCCTTTCTGCTTGCCCATTCGACTGGGGGTGAGCGACCGAAGCATAGTCGACCCGAGTGCCCTAAGAGGCGCAAAAGGCCCTGAATTTGTCGGAATTGAAGTTTGACCCGTTGTCGGTGATGATGCTGTGTGGAACTCCATATCTGAATATCAACTCTCTGATGAAACTGATAGTGGTGCAAGCATCAAGATTCTTGATAGGCTTGGCTTCAATCCATTTGGTGAACTTGTCGACTGCTACCAGCACATGAGTGAAGCCGCTCCTGCCTGTTCTCAGTGGTCCAACCATGTCCAACCCCAAACAGCAAAAGGCCAGACGAGTGGAATGGTTTTCAGGGCTGACGTGGGCTTGTGTGGCATATTGGAGTAATACTGACATCCTGCACATTTGTCGACTATCTCTTTGGCCATCTCATTGGCTCTTGGCCAGTAGAACCCCGCTCGGTATGCTTTAGCCACAATGGTCCGAGAGGACACATGATGACCACAGGTCCCCGAGTGGATATCGTTAAGGATCATCTGACCTTCTTATGGCATAATACACTTCTGGCCGACCCCCGTCGCGCTTTCTCTATATAACTGTCCCTTTATGACTGTAAAGGCCTTGGATCGACGGACGATCTGTTGAGCCTCTTCTTCGTCTTCTGGGAGTTCTTTCCTTAGGATGCACGTGATGTATGGTTCTGTCTAGACGGGAGTGATAACCAAGACTTCCATGATCAGGTCGACCACAGCTGGAACTTCAACTTCAGTCGGATCCGTGGCACTTTTTGGCTGCGGGGCCTCTTCAGTGAAGGGATCCTCCTGGACTGATGGTGTGTGGATGTGTTCCAAACACACAGTGCTGGGAATGGCTTCTCTTTTGGAACCTATTTTTGCCAGATCATCAGCTGCTTGATTTTTCAGTCGGGGTATGTGATGAAGCTCTAACCCCTCGAATTTCTTCTCCAGCTTTCTCACTGCATTGCAATAACCAGTCATGGCTGGACTTCTGACGTCCCATTCCTTCATCACTTGATTGACCACCAAATCTGAGTCGCCATAGACCATGAGGCGACGGACGCCGAGTGAAATGGCCATGCACAACCCATATAAAAGTGCTTCGTATTCTGCCTCGTTGTTAGAGGAATCAAAGTGGATTTGAAGAACATATCTGAGTTTATCTCCTCTGGGGGAGACCAACACCACTCCGGCTCTGGAACCATTTAGCATCTTGGAACCGTCAAAGAACATGGTCCAATGCTCCGAGTGAACCTGAGTCGGCAGTTGCTGTTCAATCCACTCGGCGACGAAATCCGCGATTGCCTGGGACTTGATAGCTTTCTTTGCCTCAAACTTGATATCTAGAGGAAGGAGTTCAATCGCCCATTTTGCCACTCGACCAGTTGCGTCCCTGTTATGCAAGATCTCTGACAACGGAGCGTCGCTGACGACTGTAATGGAATGATCAGAGAAGTAGTGGGCAACTTTCTTTGTGGTCATATAAATCCCATATATGAGCTTCTAATAATGAGGATATCTTTGCTTCGATGGGGTCAAGACTTCAGAAATATAATACACTGGGCATTGAACTTTGAAGGTTTTCCCTTCTTCTTCCTGCTCGACGGTAAGTACCGTACTGACGACTTGTCCTGTGGCTGCAATGTAAAGCAGCAAAGGCTCCTTGCTGATTGGGGCAGCAAGCACCGGCTGGGTGGAGAGCAGAGCTTTAAGCTCTGCGAACGCTACGTCAGCTTCAGGAGTCCACTCGAACTTGTCAGACTTCTTCATCAATCGATAAAGAGGTAATGCCTTTTCACCGAGACGAGATATGAATCGACTTAGGGCGGCCAAGCAACCAGTAAGCTTCTGAACATCGTGCACTCGCACAGGACATTTCATTCGGAGTATGGTACCGACTTTTTTTGGATTGGCGTCGATTCCCTGTTCGGAAACGAGAAAACCGAGTAACTTTCCACCAGGAACCCCGAATGTGCATTTTGATGGATTAAGCTTGATATCGAACCTTCTGAGGTTGGCAAAGGTTTCAGCAAGGTCAGTCAGCAGGTCGGAACCCTTCCGTGACTTGACCACAATATCATCCATGTACGCCTCCACATTCCGACTGATTTGGGTGAGCAAACACTTCTGAATCATCCTCATGAATGTGGCTCCGACATTCTTGAGGCCGAATGGCATGGTAACATAACAAAAGCACCCGAAAGGAGTGATGAAAGCTGTTTTGATCTCGTCAGGCCCATACAGACGGATCTGATGGTACCCGGAATAAGCGTCTAAAAAAGACAGTCGCTCACATCCCGCAGTCGAGTCGACTATCTGGTCGATGCGGGGGAGAGGAAAATGATCTTTCGGGCAGGCCCGATTGATATGTTTAAAGTCAATGCACATGCGAAGTGACTTGTCCTTCTTGGGGACCATGACAACATTGGCGAGCCACTCGGAGTGGTAGATTTCTCGAATGAATTCCGCCGCTAAGAGCCGAGCTACCTCTTCGCCAATGGCCTTTCTCTTCTGGACGGCGGACCGTCGGAGAAGTTCCTTGACAGGTTTTATTTTTGAGTCGACTCTTAGGCGGTGCTCAGCCAGCTCCCTGGGAACACCCGGCATGTCAGAGGGCTTCCATGCGAAAATGTCTGAGTTCTCATGGAGGAACTGGATGAGCGCTTCTTCCTATTTGGAGTCGAGTGTTGTCGAGATATGAGTTGGACCAGCGCTGGGGTCGGTCGGGTGGATGTGAGCTGTCTTCGTATCGCCAGTCGACTGAAAAGCTGACTCTGTAGCGGGCTTCTTGGCTCACAACAAATCACTCGGGTCTGCAGTATTCTGGTACTCCTGCAACTCCACCACTGCCATCTGAGCATCGGCGATCTTCGAACCTTTTTGAAAACATTCTTCCGCTTTCTTCCGATTGCCCGTAATAGTGATCACGCCTTTGGGGCCAGGCATCTTCAATTTGAGATACACATAACACGGTCGGGCCATGAAGCGTGCATAAGCCGGCCTGCCCACAATAGCGTGGTAGGCACTCTGGAAGTCTACAACTTCAAATGTCAACTTCTCTTTGCGGTAATTCTTGGAATCACCGAAAACCACATCAAGAGAAATCTGTCCGAGTGATTCAGCCTTCTTCCCAGGAATGACTCCATGGAAACTCATGTTGCTGGCACTGAGTCTGGACATCGGAATGCCCATCCCTTTCAACGTCTCAGCATACAATACGTTCAAACCACTGCCACCATCCATCAAGACTTTGGTCAGTCGAGTGCCTTCAACCACTCGGTCGACCACTAGAGCTTGCCTCCCAGGGGTGGCAATATGCGTTGGGTGATTGGATTGGTCGAACGTGATGGCAGTCTAGGACCATTTCAAATAACTTGGTGTCGCCGGAGTAACCATATTCACCTCTCGGTTGATGACTTTCAGTCGACTTTTGCTCTCAACATCAGCAAAAATCATCAAGGTGGAATTGACTTGAGGGTATCTTTCGTCACTGTCCTCTTTGTCCTCGACCTTGTCCGACTCCTTTTCCTTACCTTTGGGCTGTTTGCCCTGGAACTGCTGGATCAAGAGTCGACACTGTCGAGTGGTATGTTTCGGGTAAATGAAATTACCCTCTTCATCTTTCTTTGTGTGGACGAGACATGGCAAGTCCAACACATCATTTCCATCCTGGTCTTTAACCTTTTTGGGGTTCCAAGGCCCTTTAGGTTTCCCTTTAAACTTTCCTTGGGTTAAAGAAAAGGCTTCCCCGGGAGCCGCTGGCTCGGCTTTCCGCTTCTGTTTCCGATTGGAATTGCCTCCGGGCTCTTGGGCGACTGACTTGAGTTTGCCACTCCTGAGTCAATCCTCATCTTCGCCATTAGCGTACTTGGTGGCAATCTCCATCATCCGATTCAGGGACATATCCCCGGTTCAACCGAATTTCAAATTCAGTTCTCTGTACTTGACGCCTTCCTTGAAGGCACAAACTGCTTGGTGGTCAGGCACATTCTCCACCGAGTGATTTAACGTGATCCACCTCTGGATGTAATCCCTCAAAGTTTCATTCGGCTTCTGTACACAAGACCGCAGTTCCGTCAGCCCTGCCGGCCGCTTGCACGTGCCTTCAAATGTGGTGACGAACACTCGGGAGAGATCCTCCCAAGTGTAAATGCTGCTAGGTGCTAACTGGTTCAACCACGCTTTGGCCGAGCCCTCCAACATGAGAGGCAGGTGCTTCATGGCCACTTCATCATTGCCGTCGCCGATCTGGACGGCCACTCGGTAATCTTCAAGCCAAGTATCGGGCTTGGACTTGCCAGTGAACTTACCGACTCCAGTCGCCAACCTGAAGTTGGGAGGAATCACAACGGCCCTGATGGCTCTACTAAAGCACTCTGGCCCCGAAACATGTACTCTGCTGCTGGTAGGTGCATCTCTGTCGTGACCATCTCAGTGAGCCCTGTTCCTGTCGACCAAACCCTGGACGAGAATGGATCTCGCGTCAAAGCCTGGCCCTCTGGGGTCGACTGGAATCCTTCGCCCACCACTATGAGGGCGCCTGTCATCCTCCTGGCGAGGCACATACGACCCGCTCCTCGGGGAAGGCGTGGGCACTCGACGTCGACCGTCACGATCGACTCGGTGATCATACTACTCATGGTTCCCATACTGGTCACACCGGTCTCCACGTCCCTCACACCTCGGGGGCGATCTCGGGCTGTGAGCCGACTGGACTGTGTCTGCGGCAACGGATCTGCTGTGAATCCTGTTCCGCGACTGAGAAACAGCGGAATTCTGATCTCCTGCTGCCCGGAGTAACGCTCTGATCTGTAGCAAGCCTCTGCCAGCCTCCAACTAGGAAGGCTGAATCGACTCCGCTATACGGGCAGCAGCTACTAAATTCTGAATCGGAGTTCGATATACCTGCAGGGGCGGGAAGAGATAACGTCGACTGGATTTGGGAACCCGTTGTCGCGCACGCTCATCGAGTGCTCGCTGGAGGTTCTCCAGTCGAGTGCGCTCGGCCAAGTTTGCCAGGCACGCGTCCTCCAAGGCGTGAGCCTCGGGGGTTTCTCCAACGATAGGAGTGTGCAGTGCATCCATGTTCCGGCGGCGAAGTTCTTCTCTCTACAGCGACGTGAGAGGCTCGGGAAGATACTACTCATGGAGACGCGACGAGTCGCCTCCACCTGCGCCTCCGTCGGTGCGGGGAAAACCGGGAGGACTGGGTGGTCCATCGTCCATCAGAACCTCTGCCGCCGGATCGCTGTTGTCGCACTCGGATGCGGTCTCTGCGGAGCCAGTCGAACAGGCCGTAGAGGGATTTGTCGGGCTCGATTGCCGCGACTTGAGGGGTGGCCGACTGACGTGCCACCGCGTGCCTCACCCACCGCTGAAGTCTCGACCGACCAGAGTGCTTGCGCCGGCGGGAAACAAGGAGGGAGGACAACACAGGAGCCGACCGGTAGGGGGTCGACGGTTGCTGCGGGAGAACGCCGCGGACGCACATGCTAAAGTGCGTTGCCCCGCGAGCAGGGAGTGCGTCCACGTCGAGCAGAGCCTCCTGGAGCCAAGCAGAGTCGTCGACGATGAACGTGAGCGCGCCGAGACGGATCTCGCGGCCCTCCATCGAAACTCCGCCGAAAACCATGATGATTCGGGTCGGAAAAGGTCGCAACTCCTCCAATAAACGCTAAAACACCTGCCCCACGGTGGGCGCCAACTGTCGTGGTTCTAAGTCTGACAGTAGTGTAGGGGGGTAAGTATGGAGAGGCAAGATCTTAGCTATGGAGAAGTTGTAAGCACGCAAGGTTTACGAGTTCAGGCCCTTCTCGGAGGAAGTAATAGCCCTACGTCTCGGAGTCCGGAGGCGGTCGACTGGATTATGTGAGTATGAGTTACAGAGGTGCGAACCCTTGTCTCGGAAGAGGGGGGTGGCTTATATAGAGTGCGCCAGGACCCTGGCCAGCCCACGTTACAAAGGGTTTAATGTACATTAAGGCAGGGCGTTACTAGTAACGCTAGTAATAAAGTGCTATGATGACCATAAAAGCTATTTAATGACCGACCGTTAGCGCGCGGAGTGACTTCAGGTCTCCTGGCCGTCGAGTGGTTGGATCTTGGTCGAGTGATTGCTTCTTGGTCGAGCGTCTTCGAGTCTGTCGAGTGGAACACCTCCAAGTCGATTGAAAGGTGGTTTCTTCTAGAGATGTCCTTGGGTAGGGCAGTTAGGACAGGTCCATGACCCTACCCTAGGTACATAGCTTCATCATCTAGTGGTAACGAACTGTGATCCATCTCCCGTAGCATGTTCTTGGTTGTTCTGCGTGTAGGAAATGTTAAATTTGCTGTCGACGCACCCTACCGTAGATCCCAACAGTGGTATTAGAGCCTCTGCTATAGGATTTGGATTCAGATCGTATGCATATTAGATATGTGGAGGCAATAGATGAGATCTGTTGTCATTGATAAGATTTGCTGTGTGCACGGTTGATGAGATCAACTGCACATGGGGATCGATGTGGCTATGTTTTCTGTTGATTGGGATCGATGAGGTCGTAACACGATCTACCCCTACCGGTCGGTTATCCGCCATCGGGGTTAACAGTGAAACGTAAATCCGAATCGGATTCACGATGATTGATGAGATCGGTCAGATCAGAGAATTTGGCGTGATCGGAGTTCAGATGTGATCTGTAATTTCCGAAAACATCGGGCGCTGCCTGCACCCGCGAGGGGCGCTGCCCCTTGGAACCCCGCCCGCTGACCAGCTAGCGGGACCGCCGTGTGCGTAGCGCCTTGTATTTCGTACATGATCACTCAAACCGGTAGAATACGATTCTATGCATAACTTTATTTTGCAGGGTTTGATGTGAATAGTATGGCTCATGTGTATGTGATGCATGTGTGTAAATTATACATGGCCTGCGTGTCATGTTTGGCAGCCGGCAGGAGCCAAAGTGTTGTCATTATATTGTATAACGACCCGCGTGTCGACTTGTGACTCTATGTAAAATTCGTTACTAGTTATAGTAGTTGGATAATAGAGATCAGGTTGGTGGCTTGGCGTCCCGGCGTGACAAATAAGATGGAGTTTCTAGATGGTCATTGGAGTTGGAGCCGACCTGGAAGAACATCCATGAAGGAGCCATACTATTTCACAATATGTGTTTATTTGTGATTGTTATGCTTCCTTGTTTTCTATGCATGTTAGAACGGTAGAAAGATCCCTCATGAATATGAAGCGAATTGCCATCCTCGATGTTGCACCTTCGCACGTCAAGTACGTTTAGTAGTGGGCTCATAAAATTGGGGTGCTACTAGGTGTCCTTGAACTCAAGGGTTCGTGTCGGACACGGACATGCACTGCATTAGGTTGACTTGACAAGGCTATCAAAACGGTTTTGGGCCTTGTGGCAATAGAGGTCAGGAGCCGGGGTATGAGATACCTACCCGACCGACAGGAATTGTATAGAGATACGATTAGCAAGGAGTTGCTTACCGGATAGGCATGTTGTCTAGCAGTGATGCTAAAGCTCACTAGTCGCATGTGCTAGTCGGATCCTGAATCATTGAGAGTTTGCGGAGGGATGCTGACTTCACTGGGAGTATTTCTGTTTAAGGCTAGAATTACTCTACATAAACACATTGCTTAGTGATTGCATATTTTTCTGATGTAGATCAATGGCACCACCTGCTCAACCCAACTTTGCATTGAAATCAATTCTGGAAAAGGATAAACTGAATGGAACAAACTTTACTACCTGGTATAGAAATTCGAGAATTGTTCTCAAGCATGATAAAAAGGAACATGTTCTAGAGGATCCGCTTCCAGAGGAACCTGCCGATAATGCTAGTACCACAACCAAGAATGCCTACCGGAAATCGTTGATGAATCAAACGAGATCAGCTGCCTCATGCTGGCTTGTATGGAGCCCGATTTGCAGCAGCATTTCAAAGATGTTGGGGCTTTTGATATGATCGAGAGTCTCAAGAGCATGTTTCAGGTGCAGGCTAGGACCGAAAGGTTCAACGTCTGGCGATCCTTGATGGATTGTAAGCTGAAGGAAGGTGATCCACTGAGCCCGCATGTGATCAAGATGATCGGATATGTGCAAGCTTTGCATCGGTTGGGCTTCCCGCTCTTGGATGAGCTGGCTACTGATGCAGTTCTGGGTTCTCTTCTGCCCAGCTATGGGACGTTCATCTCGAACTATCATATGCATGGCATGGATAAGAAGCTCACTGAATAGCATGGGATGCTCAAAGTGGCAGAGCAGGATATTAAGAAAGGCACGCATCAAGTGTTGATGGTGCAGAAATCAGCTAAGTTCAAGAAGAGTTGGTCTAAGAAGAAGGCTAAGGCAAAGGGCACGGAGATGGTAACCTCCGCCGCTGCGCAAAGTCTGGACCGGACTCAAAGACCATTTGCTATCATTGCAAGGAAACTGGTCACTGGAAGAGGAACTGTAGCAAGTGGCTTGGAGAGCATGGCAAGAAGGCCGGGAATGCTGCTTCAGGCAAAGGTACACTTGTTGCATATGTTATAGACATTTACTTTGCTGACATACCCAGTAGCTCTTGGGTATTTGATACTAGATCGGTTGTTCATATTTGCAACTCGATGAAGGGGCTACTAAGAACTAGGCGTGTGGCACAAGGGGAGATTGACATCAGGGTCGGCAACAAAGCAAGAGTTGCTGCGTTGGAGGTCGGCACGATGCAGCTCCAGCTTCCTTCTGGATTTATTTTGGAATTGAATAATTGTTATTACATTCCTGCACTTAGTCGGAACATTATTTCTGCCTCATGCTTGATGAGTCAGGGTTATGAATTCAATTTAAAGGACAATGGTTGTTCGATTTATTTGAATGGTATGTTCCACGGCTATGCACCCATTGTTGATGGGTTATTTATATTGAATCTAGAACAGGAACCGGTCTATAACGTGAATGTCAAGAGGCATAAGCCCAATGAGATAAATCCGACATACTTCTGGCATTGCTGGCTTGGACATATTAGTCTGAAACGCATGAAGAAGCTCCATGATGATGGACTCCTAACTTCGACCGACTTTGGGTCGTTCGAGATATGCGAATCATGCTTGCTCGGCAAGATGACTAAGTCTCCTTTCGCAAAGAGTTGCGAGAGGGCATCCGAGCTATTGGAATTGATACACAGTGACGTGTGTGGACTAATGAGCACAACTGCTAGAGGTGGCTATCAGTACTTCGTGACTTTTACCGACGACTTGAGTAGATATGGATATATCTATTTGATGAGGCACAAGTCAGAGACTTTTGAAAAGTTCAAAGAGTTTCAAAACGAGGTGGAGAATCAGCTCGGCAAGACTATAAAACTTCTACGATCTGATCGTGGAGGTGAGTACATGAGCCAGGAGTTTGATGATCATTGGAAAAGCAGAGGTGTAGTACCTCAGCTCACACCTCCGGGTACGCCACAGAGAAATGGTGTATCAGAATGGAGGAATCGCACCTTGTTGGACATGGTTCGATCTATGATGAGCAAGTCAGATTTACCCTTGTCATTCTGGGGATACGCTCTAGAAACTGCAGCTTTCACACTTAACAGGGTACCATCAAAATCCATATACAGGACACCACATGAGATGTGGACCGAGAAGAGTCCCAGTTTGTCTGTTCTAAAGATTTGGAGTTGTGAAGCATTTGTCAAGAAACTTATGTCAGACAAGCTTACACCCAAGTCAGATAAATGCATATTCGTGGGATATCCGAGCGAAACCTTGGGATATAACTTCTACAACCGGGAAGAGAACAAAGTGTTTGTTGCTCGGAATGGGGTTTTCCTTGAGAAAGAGTTTCTCAGTCAGGAGGCCAGTGGGAGGACGGTCCGACTCGAAGAAATTCGACGACCACTCGGGGACGGCTCGACTGGTGATGAGATCATACCGGAGTCAGTCAGGGAACCCGTAGTGGAAGCAACACCGGAACCACGGAGGTCGGAAAGATTGCGCAGAGTGCGCGATGTATTATTGCTAGAAAGCAACGAGTCGGCTACATATGCGGAAGCGATGGTGAGCCCAGATTCCGAGGCATGGCTGGAGGCCATGAGATCCGAGTTAAAGTCCATGGATGAGAATCAAGTTTGGGACTTGGTTGATCCGCCGCCTGGCGTAACGGCCATTGGTTGCAAATGGGTCTTTAAGAAGAAAACCGATGTGGATGGAAATGTTCAGATCCACAAAGCTCGGCTTGTCGCTAAGGGTTATGGACAAGTTCAAGGAATTGACTACGACGAGACTTACTCGCCGGTAGCGATGCTGAAGTCGGTGAGGATCGTACTAGCTATAGCTGCATATTTCGATTACGAGATATGACAGATGGATGTCAAGACGGCTTTCCTTCATGGAAATTTAACCGAGGACGTGTATATGATACATCCCGAGGGTTTTGTTGATCCGACTAGCACTAGTAAGGTATGCAAGCTCAAGAGATCCATTTATGGGTTGAGTCAAGCATCTCGGAGCTGGAACATTCGTTTTGATGAGGTCGTCACTGGTTTCGTCTTCATCAAAAGCGAAGAGGACTCTTGTTTATACAAGAAGTTAAGTGGGAGCTCGATAGTGTTTTTGATCTTGTATGTGGATGACATACTACTGATCAAAAATGATATTTCGATGCTGAACTCTGTCAAGGAGTCATTGAATGGCAAGTTTTCGATGAAGGACCTTGGTGAGGCAACGTACATTTTAGGCATTAAGATCTATGGAGATAGATCAAGGAGGCTGCTTGGTTTAAGCCAGAGCACGTACATAGATAAAGTGTTGAAGCGGTTCAACATGAGTGAGGCAAAGAAAGGGTTCTTGCCACTCTCACATGTTATAAGGCTAAGCGAGACTCAGAGTCCTTCGACATCTGATGAGCGAAGCAGGATGAGTAGGATTCCATATGCCTCGGCAATCGGATCCATCATGTATGCCATGATATGTACGCGGCCCGATGTTGCTTTTGCAATAAGCCTAACAAGTAGATACCTGGCCAATCCAGGTGAGAGTCACTGGGCAGCGGTAAAGACTATTTTGAAGTACCTGAAAAGGACTAAAGAGATGTTCCTAGTTTATGGAGGTGAGGAAGAGCTCGTCGTAAGGGGTTACGCCGATGCTAGTTTCCAAACCGACAGAGATGATTGTCGATCACAGTCCGGATTCGTGTACGTCATGAATGGAGGAGCAGTGAGCTGGATGAGTTCCAAGCAAGATACGATGGCTGATTCTACTACAGAAGCCGAATATATTGCGGCTTGTGAAGCAGCAAAGGAAGGTGTTTGGATCCAGAACTTTCTGGATGATCTTGGTATTTTCCTAGCCTCGGTAAAACCGTTGGACCTTTATTGTGATAATTCTGGTGCCATCGCACAAGCCAAGGAGCCGAGGAATCACCACAAGGTCAGACACATAGATCGGAAATATCACCTGATACGAACGATCGTAAAGAGTGGTGATGTAGATATATGCAAAATTCACACGGATGCAAATGTTGCGGATCCGTTGACTAAGCCGCTTCCACAACCCAAGCATGAGGGGCACGTTAGAACTATGGGCATTCGATGTCTATTTGATTGACTCTAGTGCAAGTGGGAGACTGTTGGAGATATGCCCTAGAGGCAATCATGTATGATGATATTTCCTATGTGTTTATGAATAAAGATAGTCCTTGGACATTATCAATGATGTGTATCAGCAAGTATGTGACTTGTTTGTGGGACTATGCATTGTATGATGACTGTCCTAAAAGGTCCCTAGTCGAAAGGGCTGTGTGGACGCGCAGCCAACTAGACTAGCATATGACACGGTCGATGGCTTGGTCTCACTAGCCATGGTGCATTGGATGCTAACCGGATAATATGAACTTGGAAGGATCTGGTCGGATTTGACGTAGTCGGATCCGAGTCGAGATAAGGTCCAAGCCGGACAGACCCAACTATGAGACGCAGCGATATGTCATCTGTGAGTCTCTAGTACAACATATGTTCTATGTCCTAAGACATGAGCTGACGCATGTACTCGGGATGGTGATAGACTTGCTTTGGGCCGACCAAACGCTACTCCGTAACTGGGTAGTTATAAAGGTAGGTTTCGGGTTTGTCCAGAACCATGCTGCGAGATGTAGTCGAGCAAGATGGGATTTGCCCCTCTGATCAGGAGAGATATACTCTGGGCCCCTCGTGTGATCCGACCAGGATAAGCATGGCCGTGCGACAAGGATTATGAGATAATCTGGTTTTGTGGTCGGCATCACTGAAACGAGAAAGAGGTCGGGCTAGCACAAGGATGATAGACTTGCCTTGAGCTCGACAACATATATCGTGTGGCAAAAGGAATGGAAGTGTGATGTACAGGTTCGCTAACCAGCTTCATAGTCTGCTTGGTGTTCGGCATGCCTTGCTAGAGGCCGCTACCAACCGTGCAGTTCGGAGGTGATCCGAACTACGACCAAGCCGACTTGAACCTAAGGGGTCGCGCGCTTAAGGGAAGGAACCTACGACGTCGTATCCGAGGACACTGGTCGGATGTGATCTGAACTGTATTCGGATTGTGGCTGAGTAGACTTATGGGCTTTAGGGTCCGTGCAAGGCCCAAGTGTTGAGCCCGTGACGGACGCCTATATATATAGTGGAGGTGCGGCACACTCATGGGATGATCGCTTCGGCGCTGTCACTAGGGTTTGCATGTGTCGCGAATAGACACCTCCACTCGCTGCCGGTTGTGTGATCGGACCTAGCAGTCCGCCGCACGACGTTCCTCCTGTACGCGCGGATACCGTTAGAGGCGGTGCACTTGCGCCGCTCCGGCGAACCTGTACGTGGTAACCGACCACCGGTTGCACGAGGGAGATCAGACGAGGAGGAGACGATCTACGCGGACGCGCTGCCCCAATTCTTCTTCCGCTGCACGACACTGCATGTCTAGTGGTAACGAACTGTGATCCATC
This sequence comes from Triticum urartu, assembly GCF_056163025.1. Lineage (NCBI taxonomy): Eukaryota > Viridiplantae > Streptophyta > Magnoliopsida > Poales > Poaceae > Triticum > Triticum urartu. The sequence continues at coordinate 410,574,009 of NC_141873.1, forward strand.
TCCCGTAGCATGTTCTTGGTTGTTCTGCGCGTAGGAAATTTTAAATTTGCAGTCGACGCACCCTACCATAGATCCCAACAGTTTCATCACAGAAATAAATAACATGCCAATCTATATTATCAGACAAGAGATCTTTAACAATAGCAATATTAGGTTCAACTTTAACTTGCTCAGGAGGTGTATATGTTTTAATATTCCTTTTACGAACCATAGTTGAAGCTTTAGCATGATCCTTTATCCTAACAGGGAAAGGTGGTTTCTCAACATAATGAGTAGGAACAATAAGATCACTATAAGTGAAAGTCTTTTCTTCAACTTTAATAGGTGCAGCTACTTTTACTTCTATGGGAGGATGATATTTAAACCACTTCTCCTTGGGGAGATCAACATAAGTAGCAAAAGATTCACAGAAAGAAGCTACTATCTCAGAGTCAAGTCCATATTTAGTGCTAAACTTACGGTAAATATTGGTATCCATAAAAGATTTAACACAATCAAACTTAGGTGTCATACCTAACTCCTTACCTTTGTCGAGATCCCAATCTTCAGAGTTGTGTTTAATTCTATCCAATAAATCCCATCTAAATCCAATAGTCTTCATCATAAAAGAGCCAGCACAAGAAGTATCGAGCATGGTGCGATTATTTTCGGAAAGCCGAGCATAAATTTTTTGAATAATCATTTCTCTTGAGAGCTCATGATTGGGGCATGAATATAACATTGATTTAAGCCTCCACCAAGCTTGAGCGATGCTTTCTCCTTCGCGAGGTCAAAAATTATATATATAATTGCGATCACGATGAACAAGATGCATAGGGTAATACTTTTTGATGAAATTCCAATTTCAATCTTCTATAGTTCCATGATCTCGTATCATCACATAGCCTATACCATATCAATGCGTCTCCCTTCAAAGATAAAGGGAAGACCTTCTTCTTAGCACCATCATCGGGTATACCTGCAAGCTTAAATAATCTACAAACTTCATCCACATATATTAGGTGTTCATCAGGATGCTTTGTTCCATCTCCTGTAAAAGGATTAGCTAGAAGTTTTTCTATGACACCCGAAGGATATTCATAAGGAATTTCATCTTCAATAGGTTCACTAGGTTGAGGAGCAACTCTTTGCTCTACTGGTCGGGGTGAACATACCCCGAACAAGCCCATCAGAGGATTACTTTCCATAGTAACAAGTGACAGTAAATTTCAGCACACTATATAAATTTTTCCTTACCAAATTCCACCTACCAAAGGCGCTTCACTCCCTGGCAACGGCGCCAGAAAAGAGTCTTGATGACCCACAATTATAGGGGATCTATCGTAGTCCTTTCGATAAGTAAGAGTGTCGAACCCAACGAGGAGCAGAAGGAAATGATAAGCGGTTTTCAGCAAGGTATTCTCTGCAAGTACTGAAATAAGTGGTAACAGATAGTTTTGTGATGAGATAATTTGTAATGAGCAACAAGTAACAAAAGTAAATAAAGTGCAGCAAGGTGGCCCAATCCTTTTTGTAGCAAAGGACAAGCCTGGACAAACTCTTATATAAGGAAAAGCGCTCCCGAGGACACATGCGAATATCGTCAAGCTAGTTTTCATCACGTTCATATGATTCGTGTTCGGTACTTTGATAATTTGACATGTGGGTGGACCGATGCTTGGGTGCTGTTCTTACTTGAACAAGCATCCCACTTATGATTAACCTCTATTGCAAGCATCCGCAACTACAACAAAAGTATTAAGGTAAACCTAACCATAGCATGAAACATATGGATACAAATCAGCCCCTTACGAAGCAACACATAAACTAGGGTTTAAGCTTCTATCACTCTAGCAACCCATCATCTACTTATTACTTCCAAATGCCTTCCTCTAGGCCCAAATAATGGTGAAGTGTTATGTAGTCGACGTTCACATAACACCACTAGAGGCTAGACAACATACATCTCATCAAAATATCGAACGAATACCAAATTCATATGACTACTAATAGCAAGACTTCTCCCATGTCCTCAGGAACAAAAGTAACTACTCACAAAGAATATTCATGTTCATAATCAGAGGGGTAATAATATGCATAAAGGATCTGAACATATGATTTTCCACCAATTAAACCAACTAGCATCAACTACAAGGAGTAATTAACACTACTAGCAACCTACTACCACCAATCCCGGACTTGGAGACAAGAATTGGATACAAGAGATGAACTAGGGTTTTGAGATGAGATGGTGCTGATGAAGATGTTGATGGAGATTTCCCTCTCCCGATGAGAGGAGTGTTGGTGATGACGATGACGATGATTTCCCCCTCCGGGAGGGAAGTTTCCCCGGTAGAACAGCTCTGCTGGAGCTCTAGATTGGATCCGCCAAGGTTCCGCCTCGTGGCGGTGGAGTTTCGTCCCGAAAGGTTGCTTCCTATTTTTTTCTCGACGAAAGACTTCATATAGGAGAAGATGGTCATCGGTGAGCCACCAAGGGGCCCACGAGGTAGGGGGCGCGCCCTAGGGGGGGGGCGCCCCCACCCTCGTGGAAAGGGTGTGGGCCCCCTGGTCTTCATCTTTGACGAGGATTTTTCATTATTTATTATAAGGCATTCCGTGGAGTTTAAGGACTTTTGAAGTTATGCAGAATAGGTCTCTAATATTTGCTCATTTTCCAGCCCAGAATTCCAGCTGCCGGCATTCTGCCTCCTTATGTAAACCTTGTAAAATAAGAGAGAATAGCCATAAGTATTATGACATAATGTGAAATAATAGTCCATAATGCAATAAATATCGATATAAAAGCATGATGCAAAATGGACGTATCAAGGGCACTGCACTTTCTATAGCAAGAGCACTGCATTACAGAGACTAGTTAACTTCATGTCGGAAAAAACTGCGTGTAGTGTTTTTTTGGTACTGTTTTCGCTCTAATTTTTTAAAAATTTATCGGAAGTAGACGTGTAATATACCGTTGGAAAGCTACGGATTAGGCGCAACTTCGCCATGTTGAACACTTTTCGAGATTCCCCGCGGTTTAAGAGCAGTTTCAAAAATGGTGCGGCCCACAATGAGTGGCAGCGAGCATTTTTTCGCGTTTTTTTCTAAGCCGCTCGTCGGAATGAGGCAAATAATACACTGTTGGATAGATATCGTCGAGGCGCATCTTTTTCATAACTATTGTTTTATCTAATTCGTTACGATTTAAAAGCAGTTTCAAATTTACTAAATTACGGAATTCTGTTTTTTGAAATTTTTCAAATTTTTCGGTACTATTTTCGCTCCAGTTTTTGAACCGTTTGTCGAAACAAGGCATGTGATACGCCATTGGAAAGCTACGGACGAGGCGCAATTTTCATATGTTTAAATGCTTTTGAGATTCCTTATGGTTTTTAGTTAATTTTAAAAATCGTGCGGCGGACGACGAGTGGCAGCGGCCGTTTTTTGCAAAATATTTACAAACCGCTGGTCGGAATGATTCAAACGATACGCCGTTGGAAAGATATCGATGAGGTGCAACTTTTTCATGTAGAACACTCTCTCTAATTCTTTACGGTTTAAGAGGAATTTCGAATTTACCGAAATGCGGACACTCTGTTTTTCGCGACACCCAAATCGACGTGCGTACTTCATCCGACTAAAACCGCACTGCATCGGACGAAAAACCGCACTGACTCAGACGGGTAAGAGAACTGCATGGTTTCTTTTTTGTGGGACGTAATTTTTTGAAGACGAGAAAGAAAACCGCACTACTTTTAGACTGAAAACCGCACTGCATCAGACGGTCAAGTAAGCTTCATGGTTTCTTTTCTCATAAGATTTTTTTCAAACAAGCACTAAAATCGACGTGTGCACTTCATCCGACAGAAGAACGCACTGCTTCAGATGAAAAATTGCACTGGATCAGCTGGCCAAATGAACTTCATGATTTCTTTCATCCTTTTTCTAACTTTTTTTATGAAACACGAAACACCTGGTAACTCGTGGGATGAGTGCAGTGCAAATCAAAGGGAAAGTGAACCGCTACACAAATTAAAGTGCACTAAATGGATTTTTTGTCGTTTTCAAACTACTTTTTTATAAATACGTTCAAACTGAATTATCGAGGCTAGTGTACTGCATTTTTTTGCAAATTATCGAGGCTAGTGTACTGCATTTTCTTTTTGCAAAATGCTTTTGTAAGTTTGCACGGTTGAGGTTAGTGAGCTGCACTATTATTTTTCATTTTCTCTTCTCATTTTTTTAAGAATGCTCCCTGATTGCTGAGACGAGATAAGTGTACTGTATCAATGTTTCTCAGAGCGAACCACAAAGAACTTCGTCTGCCCACGCACCGGACTGCAAGTGCACCACCCCAAACCGCATGAGTGCACCAGAAACATGTACGTAGAAACATGTACACACCCATTGCACAACAAAACGTGCACCAGAGCTCTCCCATAGTGAAGTGCACTTTAAGACTACAAAACAAAACTGAAAACAACCAAATTGCACGCCCAGGTGCTCCGCACTGCGCGAACAGTCGGGTGTACCACTATTTTATCAATAATTTTGCACAGGGACTTTGGGGGCGGAGGCCCTCCTCTCACTCGCCATGGTGTCGTTGCCAGTGAACTGAAAAGTCCCACACCGTGTAGATTTTATTTGAAACAAACAACCTGTTTTTTGGTCCCTCTGAATCACACAAGAGGGAGGCTCAGCGAACTGAATTACATGACGGAAATAAGCAAACCTTCTTTTGCTGCTGAACCGCACGGTGTCTATATAAGAAAACGAGCTACACAAGGAAAATATGAGCACCACCACACCTAGGAAATCACACGCCGACGACAACCGGATTACATTTCCGCGCTCTGCTTCTGGGAACAGCACGCCGGCACCAACCGTACTGCATTGCCACACATTGCTTATGGGAACCGCACTGCATCGCCGTGCAGGGCATACTTCATCACTGAAACAGGGAGTGGACTGCACCCAGTGTCGCGATGTTGGAGATGCTGGGATCCGGCGATGGGAGGAGCGACCGATGCAGGCGTTGACAGGGATCCGGCGGCCGATGCAGGCGTTGACGAGGATCCGGCGATGGCAGGTGAGCCACAGCAACACCGGTGGCCATAGCTTGAACTGGAGGTAGCCGTCGCGTGGTCGGGTGCTGGCCGGCGATAGCGACCCGCCGAGGGGGGGGGGGGGGGGGGGGGGGTTGGTCGCTTGGGCCGCCCTGCCGGAGAGGGAGAGGAAGACCCTGGCCCCGGCGGCGTTGCCATGGTGTGGATCCAGCGGGGAAGGGCAGTAAGGTGTGGATCCGAAGGCGCCGGCGCTGGACTAGCGGAGGTCACTGAGGCAGGGCCGCGGCGGATCTGGGGGTGGGAAGGATGGATCCAGCTATGGTGGCCAGTAGGAGGTCGTCGGTGGTCGGGAACTGAGCCATGGGGTGGGGTGGGACGGCGGTTGGGCACGTGGTGGTGTTGGCCAGGACCGGCGGTAGAACGGGTCCCAGACCAGCGATGGGTGGGTGGGGGCACGGGATTGGAATCGGGATCGGGGCGTGGCTGTTGGGCGCTCTGCAGCTTACGGTTCAATGGCGGTGGGGGAGGAGATGGTGTGGGAAGGGAGGTGGATAGGTGGTGCGGTGGACGCGGTTGGGGGAGGGAGGTGGCATGGTGGAGGTGGTGGGGGAGGGAGGGACTTGGTGTGGTGGGGAAGGAAATGAGCAGCCGAAGAAGGCGGGGAGGGAAGGGGCCGCGGTGCTCAGGTGGGGGTGTTAGCAGAATAAGACTGTTAATAAGGTCTTAAGGGGTGTTATCATAATAGACCCACTTTATATATATATATGTTGCTGTTCTAAGAACGATCATGATGCCCTCATGTCCGTATTTTATTTTTATCGACATCACAATGTCTAAATATGTGGACATATTTTTCGATTTCGGCTTTCGTTTGAGGACAAGCGAGGTCTAAGCTTGGGGGAGTTGATACGTCCATTTTGCATCATGCTTTTATATCGATATTTATTGCATTATGGTCTGTTGTTACACATTATGTCACAATACTTATACCAATTTTTTTGCACCAAGTAGAGATACTACTTGTGCTTCCAAATATCCCTAAACCCAGTTCTGCCATAAGAGTCCACAATATCTATCTATGGATTGAGTAAGATCCTTCAAGTAATTTGTTATCGGTGCAAACAATAAAAATTGCTCTCTAAATATGTATGACTTATTAGTGTGGAGAAAATAAGCTTTATACGATCTTGTGATGTGGAAGAAATAAAAGCGACGGACTGCATAATAAAGGTCCATATCACAAGTGGCAATATAAAGTGACGTTCTTTTGCATTAAGATTTTGTGCATCTAACCATAAAAGCGCATGACAACCTCTGCTTCCCTCTATGAAGGGCCTATCTTTTACTTTTATCTTCTACCTTATATAAAAGTCATGGTGATCTTCACCTTTCCTTTTTACATTTTATCCTTTGGCAAGCACAATGTGTTGGAAAGATCCTGATATATATAGCTAATTGGATGTGAGTCTTCATGAACTATTATTGTTGACATTACCCTTGAGGTAAAACGTTGGGAGACAAAACTATAAGCCCCTATCTTTCTCTGTGTCCTATTAAAACTTCACACCCATAAATATTGCGTGAGTGTTAGCAATTGTGAAAGACTAAAAGATGGTTGAGTATGTGGGCTTGCTAAAAAACTCTTATATTGACTCTTTCCTATGTTATGACTGATATTAGAGTTTGTTGGTTCTCAATGAAGTTTATGATTCATATTTGAAATTGTGATTGAATTGTTACTTTAGCATAAGAGATCATATGATAATATATATATATATATATGTTGCTGTTCTAAGAATGATCATGATGCCCTCATGTCCGTATTTTATTTTTATTGACACCTCTATCTCTAAACATGTGGACATATTTTTCGATTTCGGCTTTCGCTTATGGACAAGCGAGGTCCAAGCTTGGGAGAGTTGATACGTCCATTTTTCATCATGCTTTTATATCGATACTTATTGCATTATGGTCTGTTATTACAAATTATGTCATAATACTTATGCCTATTCTCTCTTATTTTACAAGGTTTACAAGAAGAGGGGGAATGCCGGCAGTTGGAATTCTGGGCTGGAAAAGGAGCAAATATTAGAGACCTATTCTGCACATCTCCAAAAGTCCTGAAACTCCATGGGTGCACTTTTCAGAATATATATAAAATATTGGGCGCAAGAAGTACCAGAGGGGGGCCACACCCTCGCCACGAGTGTGGGGGGCGCGCCCTACCCCCCATGGGCGCGCCCCCTGCCACGTGGGCTCCCTGGTGGTCCTCCGATGCCCATCTTCTGCTATATGAGGTCTTTCGTCCGAGAAAAAATTATAAGCAAGCTTTCGTGACGAGACTCCGCCGCCACGAGGCGGAACCTTGGCGACACCAATCTAGGGCTCCGTCAGAGCTACTCTTCCAGGGAAACTTCCCTCCGGGAGGGGGAAATCATCACCATCGTTATCACCAACGATCCTCTCATCGGGAGGGGGTCAATCTCCATCAACATCTTCACCAGCACCATCTCATCTCAAACCCTAGTTCATCTCTTATATCCAATCTTTGTATCCAAACCTCAGATTGGTACCTATGGGTTGCTAGTAGTGTTGATTACTCCTTGTAGTTGATGCTAGTTGGTTTACTTGGTGGAAGATCATATGCTCAGATCCATTATGCATATTAATACCCCTCTGATTATGAACATGAATATGCTTTGTGAGTAGTTAAGTTTGTTCCTGAGGACATGGGAGAAGTCTTGCTATTAGTAGTCATGTGAATTTGGTATTCGTTCGATATTTTGATGAGATGTATGTTGTCATCCCTCTAGTGGTGTCATGTGAACGTCGACTACATGACACTTCACCATTGTTTGGGCATAGAGGGAGGCATTGGGAAGTAATAAGTAGATGATGGGTTGCTAGAGTGACAGAAGCTTAAACCCTAGTTTATGCGTTGCTTCGTAAGGGGCTGATTTGGATCCATATGTTTCATGCTATGGTTAGGTTTACCTTAATACTTCTGTTGTAGTTGCGGATGCTTGCAATGGGGGTTAATCATAAGTGGGATGCTTGTCCAAGTAAGGACAGTACCCAAGCACCGGTCCACCCACATATCAAATTATCAAAGTACCAAACACGAATCATATGAACATGATGAAAACTAGCTTGACGATAATTCCCATGTGTCCTTGGGAGCGCTTTACTTCATATAAGAGTTTGTCTAGACTTGTCCTTTGCTACAAAAAGGATTGGGCCATCTTGCTGCACCTTATTTACTTTTATTACTTTCTACTCGTTACAAATTACCTTATCACAAAACTATCTGTTACCGATAATTTCAGTGCTTGCAGAGAATACCTTACTGAAAACTGCTTATCATTTCCTTCTGCTCCTCGTTGGGTTCGACACTCTTACTTATTGAAAAGGCTACTATAGATCCCCTATACTTGTGGGTCATCAAGACACTTTTCTGGCGCCATTGCCGGGGAGTGAAGCGCCTTTGGTAGGTAGAATTTGGTGAGGAAAAATTTATATAGTGTGCTGAAATTTACTGTCACTTGTTACTATGGACAGTAATCCTTTGAGGGGCTTGTTCGAGGTATCTTCACCCAGACCGGTAGAGCAAATAGTTGCTCCTCAACCTACTGAACCTACTGAAAATATTTACTTTGAAATTCCTTCGGGTATGATAGAGAAACTGCTAGCTAATCCTTTTGGAGGAGATGGAACATTACATCCCGACTTACACTTAATCTATGTGGATGAAGTTTGTGGACTATTTGAGCTTGCAAGTATGCTCGATGATGTTATCAAGAAGAAGGTCTTCCCTTTATATTTGAAGGGAAATGCATTGACATGGTATAGGCTATGTGATGATATGGGATCATGGGACTATAAGTGATTGAAATTGGAATTTCACCAGAAGTTTTATCCTATTAATCTTGTTCATCGTGATCGTAATTATATATATAATTTTTGGCCTCGCGAAGGAGAAAGCATCGCTCAAGCTTGGGGGAGGCTTAAGTCAATGTTATATTCATGACCCAATCATGAGATCTCAAGAGAAATGATTATTCAAAAATTTTATGCTCGACTTTCGAACAACAATCGCTCCATGCTCGATACTTCTTGTACTGGATCTTTTATGATGAAAACTATTGAATTCAAATGGGATTTATTGGAAAGAATTAAACGCAACTCTGAAGATTGGGACCTCGACAAAGGTAAGGAGTCAGGTATAACACCTAAGTTTGATTGTGTTAAATCTTTTATGGATACCAATGCATTTCGTGAATTTAGCACTAAATATGGACTTGACTCTGAGATAGGAGCTTACTTTTGTGAATCCTTTGCTACTCATGTTGATCTCCCTAAGGAGAAGTGGTTTAAATATAATCCTCCCATTGAAGTAAAAGTAGTTGCACCTATTAAAGTTGAAGAAAAGACTATCACTTATAATGATCCTGTTGTTCCTACTACTTATGTTGAGAAACCACCTTTCCCTGTTAGAATAAAGGATCATGCTAAAGCTCCAACTATAGTCAACAAAAGTAATATTAAGACACCCAAACCCCCTGAACAAATTAAAGTTGAACCTAATAGGCGACCAGAAGATTTGCTAGCGAGTCCAAGCCTGAGATATGGCTAGAAGATTACCGAGTGGCAGTCCAGATTGGCGGCGGCAACGACAATGTGACCATGAAGCATGTGCCGCTGATGCTAGAAGGCTCCGTGATACGTCTCCATCGTATCTACTTTTCCTAACACTTTTCCTCCTGTTTTGGCCTCTAATTTGCATGATTTGAATGAAACTAACCCGGACTGACGTTGTTTTCAGCAAAACTACCATGGTGTTGTTTTTGTGCAGAAATAGAAGTTCTCGGATTGGAACGAAACTTTGCGAGGATTTTTTATACAATAAAAGAAAATTACTGGAGCCAAGAACCACCAAAGGGGGGCACCTGGGTGGGCACAACCCACCAGGGCACGCCCCTTCCTCCTAGCACGCCCAGGTGGGTTGTCCCAACTTGGTGGACCGCAGACCTCAATCTTGATACTATAAAATATCATTTTCGGAGAAAATATCATGGAGAAGGAATTATCGCATTTCATGAGACGGAGCTGCCACCACCTCCTGTTCTTCATCGGGAGGCCAGATCTGAAGTCCGTTTGGGGCTCTGGAAAGGGGGATCTTCGATCTTCATCATCACCAACCCTTCTCCATCGCCAATTCCATGATGCTCCCCACCAGGATTGAGTAATTCCTTCGTGGGCTCGCCGATTGGTGAGGAGTTGGATGAGATTCATCATGTAATCGAGTTAGTTTTGTTAGGGCTTGATCCCTAGTATCCATTATGTTCTGAGATTGATGTTGCTATGACTTTGCCATGCTTAATGCTTGTCACTTTGGGCCCGGGTGCCATGATTTCAGATCTAAACCGTTTATGCTATCACCATTATATCTATGTTCTAGATCCGATCTTGCAAGTTATAGTCACCAATTACATGTTATGATCCGCAAACCCCAGAGTGACAGAAGTCAGGATACTTTTCGGTGATGATCGTAGTTTAAGGAGTTCATGTATTCACTATGTGTTAATGCTTTGTTCCGGTTCTCTATTAAAACGAGGCCTTAATATCCCTTAGTTTCCAATAGGACCCCGCTGCCATGGGAGGATAGGACAAAAGATGTCATGCAAGTTCTTTCCATAAGCACGTATGACAATTTACAGAATACATGCCTACATTATATTTATGAACTAGAGCTAGTGCTGTATCGCCCTAGGTTATGACTATTATATGATGAATATCATCCAACAAATTCACCGATCCAGTGCCTACAAATTTCTCTCATATTGTTCCTGCTAAATTATTACTGCTATTGTTACTGTTACACTTGCTACAAAATCATTGCTATCACTGTTACTGTTATTATTGTTGTTGCTACTACTATCAAAACTATCATACTACTTTGCTACTGATTACGTTACTGTAGATAATTAATCTCAGGGTGTGGTTGAATTGACAACTCAGCTTCTAATACTTGCAAATATTCTTTGGCTCTCCTTGTGTCGAATACTCTACTCTCGAAAACTGTTGCGATCCCCTATACTTGTGGGTTATCAAGACCTTTTTCTGGCACGTTGCCGAGGAGCATAGCTATATTTGTTGAGTCACTTGGGATTATTATCAAATTATCAATATGAAGAATCTGAAGGACACTAAAACCAAGATCGTTCCCTCTAGGGCGAGCGGAGGTAAGGAACTGCCATCACACTCTGCCCTTGATTCACCTTATGTTTTGAGTAGACTTGCAACACTACCACATGTTATTAATCCTATTATGTCGCAAGTCATTGATGATGCTACTTCTGCTATGAATGATACTCATGATGATGCTAGTACCTTGCTTGATGATAATGTGCCACTAGATGAATTTCTTGATGAACAACTTGCTAGAACTAAAGCTTTTGAGAATGTTGAAACTGATGAAATTATTGAAACCGATGAAGAGCTTGAAACTGAAAATCTTGAAGCACCTATTAGATCTTGTTCTCCTATATATGAATAGCCTAAGATATTGGATGGTTATGTTATGGATGAGGAGACAACTAGAGACTTTCTTGCTTGCAATGATAGGGATGATCTTAAGAAATTATTATGCAAACTAAAAGAAAAATCTTTAAATGCTAGAATGAAATGTGATCCTAAGTTTGCTACTTCACCTATCTTTGTTGATGATAAGGATTATGAATTCTCTGTCGACCCAGAGTTGATTACTTTGGTTGAATCTAATCATTTCCATGGTTATGAAACTAAAACTGTTGCGGCACATCTTACTAAGTTGAATGACATAGCCACCCTTTTTGCTCATGATAAGAAAATTCGCTATTATTATATTCTTAAATTATTTCCGTTCTCATTAAAGGGTGATGCTAAGACTTGGTATAATACTCTTGCTCCTGGTTGTGTGCATAGTACCCAGAATATGATTTACTATTTCTCTGAAAAATATTTTCCTGCTCATAAGAAACAACCTTCCTTACAGGAAATATTTAACTTTGTGCAAATTGAAGAAGAGAGTCTCCCACAAGTTTGGGGGAGGCTTCCCAAATTGCTTAATGCTTTGCCTGATCATCCTCTTAAGAAAAACGAAATACTTGATATCTTCTATAATGGACTAACCGATGCTTCTAGGGATTTCCTAGATAGTTGTGCTAGTTGTGTTTTTAGGGAATGTAACACCCCGGATGCGACTTTCCATATTTGTATCCAACTCTTGCCGTTTCCGGTGTTAAGTTATATTTATTTCTTGGGTTCGGGTCTTTGCCTCCGTGTGTTGTTTTCGTTTTTCTTGCATCTCATATCATGCCATCACGTGCATTGCATTTGCATACATGTTCATCTCATGCATTCGAGCATTTTCCCCGTTGTCCGTTTTGCATTCCAGCGCTTCGTTCTCCTCCGGTGGCCATTTCTAGCTTTCTTTCATGTGTGGGGATTAAACATTTCCGGATTGGACCGAGACTTGTCATGCGGCCTTGGTTTACTACCGGTAGACCGCCTGTCAAGTTTCGTATCATTTGGACTTCGTTTGATACTCCAACGGTTAACCGAGGGACCGAAAAGGCCTCGTTTGTGTTGCAGCCCAACACCCCCCAAATTTGGCCCAAAACCCACCAAACTCTTCTCCATGTCCTAGAGCGTTCGATCACGATCGCGTGGGCGAAAACCGCACCTCATTCGGACTCTCCTAGCTCCCTCTATGCCTATATATACACCCCCTATTTCAGATCTCGTCTTCCTCCCCGTCCTCCTCGTTTTTTTAAAAAAAAAACAGCTCCACCGCGCCGACGGACGTGTCCGCCCCGGCCGGACAACGTCCGCCGCCGTCGCCTCCCGTCCAGTCCGCGCGCGCCACGTGGGCCGCGCCCACATCGCCGCCGCCGGGCCCGCCTGGCCCGCGCGCCGGCCCCCTTCCTCCTCCTCCCGGGCCAGAGGTGGCCATCGCCCGACCGCCGCCGCCCGAGGCCACCGGCCTCCGCCGCCGCCCGTAGCTCCGGTGGCCGGAGCCACCACCGCCGCCATCGCCGCCCGTCGCCTCGCCTGGCCCGGCCTCGGGACTCCGCCGCCGAGCCGCCCGCCGCCTCCACCGCCGGCGACCGAGCCGGATCTGGCCGCCCCTCCACCGGCCGGCGAGCCCCTCCTCTCCTCCGGCGTCCTTCTCCGGCGAGCGGGAGCTCCGGCGCCGATCTGCTACAGTGTCGCGAAGTGCTACAGTAAACCCTAGATCTAATCTGGGAGGTTGTTTTTTTTGCTAAGTTCCTAGAATTTTTACTCCATATGCTCCTGTTCGAGGACCCGTATCTCCGCAACCTTAGCTCCGTTTTGGGCGTATGATATATCAAAATCTTCGTCTCGACATGTACATCATTTCCTTCCATTGCATCATTTGCATTTGAGTTCATCTTGATGCCCAAAATGCTGTTAGAAGGAGGCTTCGTGAGTTAAATTGCAGATCCGTTAGTTCATCATGCACTTTTGTCATTTTTTCCATGTTTAATCCGTGCATGATATGCCTGTGCCCCTTTGGGATGATTTGTTAAGCATTTTGTCTTCTTTCCATAGGTTCCACCCATGCATTTTTAGGATGTGTGTGTTGTCTTGTGCAAGCTTGCGAAGAGAGGTACCTGAGATTGCTGATTTCAGGGACTTAGTGGTTTTCACTAAGTCTGGGATATTTTAGTTCGTGATGCTATATGTCCAGCTTATTTCCTAGTGATCCGTGCCTCTTTTGAGGATGATCAGTAAGGGAGTTTTCATATTTATATTATGCTCTATCCATCCATGTCTTTGTTTGCATATGTGGAGTGCTCTAGGTTGACTCAATCGAGCTCAACTTTTGCTTCGTTGTTAATCTGGGAAGATCGTCAACTTGTTTGCGATTTTGCCGATGCTACCGTTAGTGTTCCATGCATGCTATGTCTTTGTTCTTGCCATGTGTAGCTAGCATATTGTGCCTTATTGTTGGTTATATGCTTGCCTTGCCATGACTTGCACCGTAGTGAGTGCATCGAGCTCGTTTACATGCCTTCGTGAGTTATAATTTCAGCATGTCTCAGTTTTCACTAAGTCTGAAAACTGATTGTGTTCGAGCTATGTTCGTGAGCTCGGCAGAGTATTTTGTGAACCCTTTTGGCCCCAGGTCACTTTGGGTGTTTTGTTAAGCTTGTTGAGTAGCTCCATGCCATGTTCTTACTTGTCATGTTCAGGTTATCTATCATGTTGTTTTGCTGCTCCGAAGAGGGCTTCGTGATCTGAAATTTCAGGCTAGTGTTAATTTCGCTTAGTCTGGAATCTGTTTTGCATATTCATTTTTGCCATGCTTGTTTGAACCTCTTAATGGATGAATTTGCCTATGTCTCAGTGCTAGTGTTTTGTTAAACATCTTGTGTACATCACTGCCATGCATTTTGTTTTCATGTTTGGTGGCTGTAGCATGTTCATTTCGTTGCGTTTAGATGCCTACTTGCTGTAAATCGCAGACCGGTGTCATATCTTAAAACGCTTGCCATTTCTAAACCGTAACTCCGATTCCAATGATCTTTATATCGTTTTCAAGCGATTTCATCCCCTCTATCCAGTGGCACCCTTGGAATTCCAAGTTGAGGCCAGGTTCATGCATTTCCTGTCATATCTTGCATTTTGCATCCCGCATCGCATCCCGCATAGCATATCATCATTTCATCTCATTGCTTGGTCTTGCACGTGGTTGATTGTATCCTTGTTGCTTGTTTGTCTTGTTGGGTAGAGCCGGGAGACGAGTTCGCTACCGAGGAGCCCGTTGAGTTTGCTTGTGAGGATCCAGTCAACTCTGACAACTGTGCAGGCAAGATGATCATACCCTCGAAATCACTACTATCTTTGCTATGCTAATTTGCTCGCTCTTTTGCTTTGCCACTGCTACGATGCCTACCACTTGCTTGTTAGCCTCCCAATTGCATGATTGAACCTCTAACCTACCCTTGTCCTAGCAAACCGTTAATTGGCTATGTTACCGCTTTGCTCAGCCCCTCTTATAGCGTTGCTAGTTGCAGGTGAAGATTGGAGCCGTTCCTATTGGAACATCTTTTATTTTGCTTGTCGGGATATCACTATATTGCTATGTTATCTTAATGCATCTATATACTTGGTAAAGGGTGGAAGGCTCGGCCTCTCGCCTAGTGTTTTGTTCCACTCTTGCCGCCCTAGTTTCCGTCATATCGGTGTTATGTTCCCGGATTTTGCGTTCCTTACACGGTTGGGTTATAATGGGAACCCCTTGATATTTCGCCTTGATTAAAGCTTTTCCAGCAATGCCCAACATTGGTTTTACCATTTTCCACCTAGCCTTTTCCTTCCCTTGGGTTCTGCAGACTCAAGGGTCATCTTATTTTAACCCCCCCCGGGCCAGTGCTCCTCTGAGTGTTGGTCCACCTGTCAGCTACCGGTGGCCACCAGGGGCAACTCTGGGCTGGCCTACCCGTACCTAGGACAATCTGAGTGTGCCCTGAGAAAGAGATATGTGCAGCTCCTATCGGGATTTGTCGGCACATTCGGGCGGTGTTGCTGGTCTTGTTTTAACCTGTCGAAGTGTCTTGAGTTACCGAGATACCGAGTCTGATCGGAACGTCTTGGGAGGAGGTCTTTTCCTTCGTTGACCGTGAGAGCTTGTCATGGGCTAAGTTGGGACTCCCCTGCAGGGATTGAACTTTCGAAAGCCGTGCCCGCGGTTATGGGCAGATGGGAATTTGTTAATGTCCGGTTGTAGATAACTTGAATCTTAATTAATTAAATGAATCAACTGCGTGTGTTGCCGTGATGGCCTCTTCTCGGTGGAGTCCGGGAAGTGGACACGGTGTTGGAGTTATGCTTGCGCAGGTTATGCTTCTAGTTTCTCGCTCGTGCTTTGCCCCCTCTTCTCGCTCTCCTTTGCGAATAAGTTAGCCACCATATATGCTAGTCGCTTGCTGCAGCTCCACATATACTTGCCTTATCCTGTCCTATAAGCTTAAATAGTCTTGATAGCGTGGGTGTGAGATTGCTGAGTCCCCATGGCTCACAGATACTACAACTCCAGATGCAGGTCCAGGTGATTCCGCTCCAGGTGTCGAGTACGAGCTCAAGTGGGAGTTCGACGAGGACTCTCAGCGTTATTATGTTTCCTTTCCCGACGATCAGTAGTGGTGCCTAGTTGGGGTTATCGATTCAGGGCCTTGTCGCATGTTGGGGGTCTTTTCTATTTTGGTACCGTAGTCGGGCCATGAGTGATTTGTATGATGGATGTTATTTATGTACTTCGATGTGACGTGGCGAGTGTAAGCCAACTATGTTATCTCCCCCGTTTTATTATGTATTACATGGGATGTTGTAATGATTGCCTGACTTGCGACATTGCTTTCAATGCGGTTATGTCTCTAAGTCGTGCCTCGACACGTGGGAGCTATAGCCGCATCGAGGGCGTTACAGGGAACAAACTGTTTAAGAAGCTAAAGAACTATTGAATAACATATTGAAAAATTATAATGATTGCACTCTTACCGAACCACCGCTTAAACCTACTCCGAAGAAGAGGGGTATCTTATAGCTCAGTCCTGAAGATATGCAAGAGGGAAAGGAATCAATGAAGGAAAAATGTATTAAAGCTAAGGATGTCAAAAATTTACCTCCTATTGAAGAAATACATGGGATCGAATCATTTAAACACCACCACGTAAGGTGGTAGAGGTAAATTCTTTAATGAAATTCAATGACAATGACAATCCTTACAATATGCATCCTAGTCAATGTCTTTATGAGTTTGACAACTACATTAGAAAACAAGATCACTTCAGTGCAAATGTTATGAAACAACTGAAATACAATTCTGATATGATTGCTCGCTTGAGTGACTTGCCATTTAGAATTACCAATGATGTTAGAGGTGTAGGAAAACATGCCTCCATGGTTCAAACTCAACCAAAACAAGTTGCTAAATCTCAAAGAGATTTGTTTGATGAAATGAACAATAATATCAATGACCATGCTATTAGAGTAATGACTAGAGGAGGTAGAATGACTCAGGAACCACTTTACCCTGAGGGACACCCAAAAAGAATTGAACAAGACTCTCAAAAAGTGAACACTGATGCACCTAGTCCACCTAAAAAGAAAAAGAAGAAGAAAAATGATAGGACTTTGCGTGCCTCTAGTGAACCTGAAATAGAAAAACCTTCTGATAATGATAATGATGTTTCTATTTCTGATGTTGAAACTCAATTTGGTAATGAACACTCACCTTCTGATAATGAAAAAGATAATGATGAGGTTCATGAAGACACTCAAGCAAATAATAAAGAACGAGACAATGATGTTGAAATAGAACCAGTTGTTGATCTTGATAACCCACAACCCAAGAATAAAAGATACAAAAAAGAGACTTTGTTTCTAGAAAACATGGTAAGGAAAGAGAACCATGGGTTCAAAAAACTACGCCCTTTCCACCTAAATCAACTAAGAAAGGATGATGAAGAATTTGAACGCTTTGCTGAAATGATTATGCCAGTCTTTTTGCGTACCCGCTTGACTAATATCCTAAAAATGGCCCCTTGTGCAAAGTACATGAAAGACATCATCACCAACTAGAGAAAAATACCGGAAGATGAAATCTCCACCATGCTTGCTAATTATTATTTTAAGGATGGGTTACCTAAAAAACTTGGAGATCCGGGAATACCAACTATACCTTGCTCCATCAAACGAAATTATGTGAAAACTGCTTTATGTGATTTAGGAGCTGGTGTTAGTGTTATGCCTTTCTCTTTATATAAAAGACTTGATTTGAATAAACTCACACCTACCGAAATATCTTTGCAAATGGCTGACAAATCAACTGCCATACCTGTCGGTATTTGTGAGGATGTGCCCGTTGTTGTTGCAAACATTACTATCCGAACTGACTTTATTATACTTGAGATGCCCGAGGATGACAACATGTTGATTATCCTTGGTAGAACCTTTTTGAATACTATAGGGGATGTTATTTTATTGCAATTAAAGCAAGGTAACTTTTCATATCAATGGTAATGTGCATACGGTGCACTTCCCGAAGAAACAATTCCAAGTGAATGGTATAAATGTTATTGAAAAATCTCCAACAATCACTATTGGAAGTTTTCAACTACCTCTACCTACTGCCAAAAAGAAATATAAAATGCTTATTGTTGGGGACATTCATATCCCCATTGAGGTAACTTAGTGTTTTACGAAAGTTCTTCGGTTTCATGCTAATCGAAAGCGGTTGTTAATAAGACTTGATCAACATTATTAATGAATCATTTTTGAGAGGTATGAAGTTGATGAATTTAGTGAGCACTACCTTCTGTCCTTACCTTTTGTTTTATGTTTTTATTAGTTATATAAAATAAAATGCCATGATTTGTCTATTTTCTGAATTTCCCGTGCAATAAAAAATGACCCCAAAATAAAAGTTCTCAGAATGCTCTAAAAATTTAATACGATTTTTTTCTGAATTTTTGATGAAAATAACATTAGAGGGGGTGCACCTGGTGGGTTGTGGTCCCCATGTGGGTCCCCTCACTTATCTCTTTAGCCCATGTCACCACCTACCTCCAGAAAAAATCACCATTGCTCTCTCTCTCTCTCTCTCGTGTTCTTTCTCTCAAACCGCGGATTTCGATCTCTTTGCTCGAAGCCCCATCTCTGAAATTGTTTCGGGCTCTAAAAATTTAATACGATTTTTTTCTTCTGAATTTTTGATGCAAATAACATCAGAGGGGGTGCACCTGGTGGGTTGTGGTCCCCATGTGGGCCCCCTCACTTATCTCTTTAGCCCATGTCACCACCTACCTCCAGAAAAAATCACCATTGCTCTCTCTCTCTCTCTCTCTCTATCTATCTCTTGTGTTCTTGCTCTCAAACCCGCGGATTTCGATCTTTTTTCTCGAAGCCCCGTTTCTGAAATTGTTTCGGGGGATTGCTACTTGGTATGTGACTCCTCCATTGGTCCAATTAGTTTTTGCTTTAGTAGTTTATATTTTGAATAATTAGTTACTCTTGGTGCTGCTGTAGATGAGCTTGCATGTTGAATTCTTAGAGTTCTAAGTAGTTTGAATGCTTGATATGGCCTCTATGCATCCCTATGAGTAGTTGCTATGAATCTTGTGAAGTTCTGTTGAGAAAATTTTGTGGCCTAAAAATTTCAAAATTTTGTTCATAGAAAAAAGATGAGTTTCTTTAGGAAGTTTGCTTCCAAGAAGAACTCCAAGGGAGTTATCAGGGAGTCGTCGGATAATGACCTCCACACCCGGAGAATGGTGCAGGTACGACCGTGCGAATGGCCGCACAACCCATTCATGGATGGAGTTGGAATCCGTCAAGAGTTTGTACAATTCGATGCTAATGCCGGCCTCATCGACTTCATCGCAGCTGAATGTGAACAATATCATCTCCTCACAAATTCCTTTGTGCAAAATTTTCATTTCATGAGTAGGAATAATCCTCCCGAGGTGCAGTTTAATGATATGCTGAAACCCATCAGATACCACTTACTGAATTTTTTGACATATGCTTGATCCCTTCTGTTGGGGATTTAAGGGAGCCTAGGCTTGCAGAGTTCGAGGGCTTTTATCGTACTCGTTTCATGGGAGATGAGAGAGGGGTGTCGAGTGTCACCACCTTCAGTACATTATTTTACTCTATTCATTGCAAAGTGTTTACTTGCTAGAGAGAAGGTTGGTGCACTTAGTGCCCCCAATTTTGCTGTTTTACACCGTGCACTTTACAGTGACAACACTTATAGCTTGGGAGCTATTGTGGCACGTCGCCTACACATTAACATATCCAAGGGTAAAATACATGATGGTATTTATGCTACTCGCTTGGCGAGTCATTTTAATGTTCAGATACGCTAGCATGATTATCCCTTGCCCAATGTTCATTTAGATCGCCAGGCTATGGCACATCATCAATTCATTGATGGCGAGAACACCACTATTGATATTCCTTATAACCTGGTTTTCAGTGTGAACACTCGTGATATTATTCCATTGCCTGCACCTGCTTTGTTTGATCCGATTGCCATGGGCGGATATGGTATCATGCCAGAGGATATCATTGCCTACCGGAATGCCCAGGCAGCAACATAGGAGGAACCTCAAGAGTGGGACCCTCAGGTGCCTGCTCCCCTGACGACTTAGAGGCATAACCGCATTGAAAGCAATGTCGCAAGTAAGATAATCTTCACAACAACCCATGTAAATAGATAATAAGGGGAAATGTACATAGTTGGCTTACACTCGCCACGTCACACAAAGTACATGAATAACATTACAATCATCCAATACACTCATGGTCCGACTACGGTACCAAAATAAAAGATCAGCCCCAACATGCGACATGGTCCCGATCGCCCCAACTGGGCACCACTACTGATCATCAGGGAAAGACACATAGTAACGGCGTGAGTCTTTGTCAAACTCCCACTTTAGCTCAAGCGCATCATCTGGAACGGAGTCATCGGGCCCTGCATCTGTTTTGGAAGTAATCTGTGAGCCACAGGGACTCAGCAATCTCGCACCCTCGCGATCAAGACTATTTAAGCTTATAAGTAAAGCAAGGTAATATGTGGAGCTGCAGCAAGCGACTAGCATATATGGTGGCTAACCTGTTCGCAAAAGAGAGCGAGAAGAGAAGGCAAAGCACGAACATGAACTAAAGAACAACCTACGACAAATATTACTCCAACACCGTGTTCACTTCCCGGACTCCGCCGAGAAGAGACCATCACGGTAACACACGCAGTTGATTCATTTTAATTAAGTTAACGTTCATGTTATCTACAATCGGACATTAACAAATTCCCATCTGCCCATAACCGCGTGCACGGCTTTCGAAAGTTCAAATCCCTGCAGGGGAGTCCCAACTTAGCCCATCACAAGCTCTCATGGTCAATGAAGGATAAACCTTCTCCCGAGACATTCTGATCAGACTCGGTATCCCGGTTCTACAAGACAACTTCGACAAACATAAAACAAGTCTAGCAACACCGCCTGAATATGCCGACAAATCTCGATAGGAGCTACACATATCTCGTTCTCAGGGCACACTCAGATGAGTGCTCCATACAACTAAAACCAAACCTCGAGTTTCCCTGAGGGGGCGCTGCATAGGGCTCTAGTTTGGACCAACACTCAGAGGAGCACTGGCCCGGGGGGGTTTAAATAAGATGACCCTCGGGCTCCGGAAACCCAAGGGAAAAAGAGGCTAGGTGGCAAATGGTAAAACCAAGGTTGGGCATTGCTGGAGGAGTTTATTCAAGGCGAACTGTCAAGGGGTTCCCATTATCACCCAACCGCGTAAGGAACGCAAAATCCGGGAACATAACACCGATATGACGGAAACTAGGGCGGCAAGAGTGGAACAAAACACTAGGCCAAAGGCCGAGCCTTCCACCCTTTACCAAGTATATAGATGCATTAAGATATCAAGATAATATAGTGATATCCCAACAAGAAAATAATGTTCCAACAAGGAACTGTCTCCAATCTTCACCTGCAACTAGCAACGCTATAAGAGGGGCTGAGCAAAGCGGTAACATAGTCAATCAACGGTTTGCTAGGACATGGTGGGTTAGAGGTTTGACATGGCAATTTGGGAGGCATGATAAGCAAGTGGTAGGTATCGTAGCATAGGCATAGCAAAAGAGCGAGCATCTAGCGAAGCAAAGATAGAAGTGATTTCGAGGGTATGATCATCTTGCCTGCAAAGTTGTCAGAGTTGACTTGATCCTCGTAAGCAAACTCAACGGGCTCCTTGTTAGAGAACTCGTCTCCCGGCTTTACCCAAACAAGACAAACAAGCAAAAGGAATACAATCAACCACGTGCGAAGCTCAAACAACATGATGCAAACATGGTATGCTATGCGGGATGCGATATGCGATGCATATGCAAGATTTGACAAGGAATGATTGAACCTGGCCTCAACTTGGAAATCCAAGAGTGCCACTGGAAAGGTGAGGTTATTTCGGTTGAAATCGATATAAAGAACACCGGAATCGGAGGCACGGTTTGGAAATGGCAAGCAAAACAAATATGGCACCGGTCTGCGATAAACAGCAACTAGCCATCTAAATGCATCAAGATAATTATGCTACATCACTCAAACAAGACAACAAAATACATGGCAGGCATCCACTCGTAATGCTTGACAAAAGAGGAACACTGAGCTACAGCCAATTCATCCATTAACAGGTTCAAATAAGCATGGAAAAAGTGAAAATGGTAAACAGGTTTCAGACTTAGTGAAATTAACACAAGCCTGAAATTTCAGATCAGGTAGCACATTTGGGAGCATGAAAACTATATGCTACAGGATCTTAACATGGCAAAGTAAGGCATGACATGAAGCTACTAAAAGCACTTAACAAAAGTCCCTTAGTGACCTTGAGCCAAAAGGGACCAGAAAATACAATTGCAAGCATGTGAACATGGCAAAAACATAATCAGATTACAGACTTAGTGAAAAACTGGAGCATGCAAATATGTGAACGAGTAGGCATGTTCACGAGCTCGATGCACTCACTACAGAGCAAGGCATGACAATCTAAGCATACACCCATCAAGAATACATATCATAGAAGCTAGACATGGCAAGAACAACAACATATCATGCACGGATCAACAACAACATCCTCGGCAAAATCGCTAACAAGTAAACAATCTGCCAGGATTCACGAAATGGCAAAAGTAGAGCTCGATTGACTCAAGCTAGGTTGCTCCATAATTGCAAACAAAGATATCGATGGATAGAACACCACAATATTAACAAATCATCCTTACTGATCATCCTCAAAAGAGGCACGGATCACTAGGAAACAACATGAACATATGGCATATTGATAAAAACAGATCAAGGACTTAGTGAAATTCTAAGTCCCTAAAATCAGCATTAACGAATGCACTACTTTGCAAGCTTGTGCTAGTCACCAAACATGTCACAAAAATACATGGTAAGTACCTCTGTAAAGATGGCATGGCATATAACAAAACTCATGTAGAACTCAGGGGCATATCATGCACACATAAAACATGGTAAAAATGACAAATAGCTATTTGGTGCAGCAGATCTGACAATTATCTCAAATAGCTGTCTTCCAACAGCATTTCGGGCATCAAGATGAGCTCAAATGAAAATGATGCAATGAGATGAAATTATGTACTCTCTGAGACGAACATTTTGATATGCTACACGTGCAAAACGGAGCTACGGATGCAAAGTTACGATGCAATGAAGAGGCCTAAATAATTAGGGTTTCGGGGAGAAAGTCAACCCCAGATCTAGATCCAGATCGGGATCTCGCCGGAGTTTACTGTAGCCGCTGGAGAACTCGAGCTCGCCGGACTTTGTAGTTCACCGGAGAGGGAGAGGCCGGCCGGGGCGGGTCGACGGCGTGGAGGGGGCGGCGCCGGCGCGGCACGGTCACCGGAGCGCGTCGGGTCGGCGACGAGGCGGCTGCAGGCCTCCGGGCGACGCTGCGAGCTGGCGGCCGCGGCGGAGGTCGCCGGAGCCGGGATCCGCGGCGGCGCGGCGAAGGACGAAGGGCGCCGACGAGCGGCGCGGGCGGCTCGCCCGGTAGGTACGGGCGACGGGAGGAGCCGGGCCAGGAGGGCCCCGCCTGGGCCCCTGCGGGCCAGCGCGCGGGCAGGCGCGGCGAAGTGAGCGCGGTGGCGGCGGCGAATCGGAGAGCACCACGTGGCGGCGGCGGCTGGGTCAGACACGTCCGGCCCGATGCGGACACGTCCGGCGGCGAGAGGTGGGAGGAGACTATGGTTAGGGTAGAATGGATCCGGGATTTTCGGGGAGAGACCTATATATAGGCATAGAGGGAGCTAGGAGAGTCCAAATGAGGTGCGTTTTTCGGCCACGTGATCGTGATCGAACGCTCTAGATGATGGAGAGGGTTTAGGTGGGTTTTGGGCCAAAACGGAAGGGTGTTGGGCTGCAACACACACGAGGCCTTCTCGGTCCCTCGGTTAACCGTTGGCGTATCAAACGAAGTCCAAATGGCACGAAACTTGTGAGGCGGTCTACCGGTAGTAAACCAAGGCCGCATGGAAAGTTTCGGTCCAATCCGGAAATGTTTAACCCCCACACACGAAAAGAGGTAGAAAGGACCACCGGAGGAGATAGGAGCGCCGGAATGCAAAACAGACAACGGGGAAGATGCTCGGATGCATGAGACGAACACGTATGCAAATGCAATGCACATGATGACATGATATGAGATGCATGACAACGGCAACAACACACGGAGACAAAAACCCAAACCCTAGGAAATAAAATAACTTAGCGCCGGAAACGGCAAGAGTTGGAGTACATATTAGGTAAATTACATCCGGCGTGTTACAACACTCCACCACTATGAAAGGATCTCATCCCGAGATCTAGGACTGGAAGAACGCCGGGTACTCAGAACAGAGGTGATCCTCACGTTCCCAGGTGGCTTCATGGTCGGAATGGTCTGACCACTTGACTTTGAGGAATTTGATTGACTCATTGCGAGTCTTGCATTCAGTCTCTTCAAGAATAGCAACTGGGTGCTCACAATAAGAGAGGTCTTCTTGGAGATCAATGTCTTCGAAGTTGACAGTGCGGTCAGGAGTCTTGAAGCACTTGCGGAGCTGAGAGACATGGAACACGTCGTGCACATTTGCAAAGTTTGGAGGAAGCTCGAGTTGATAGGCGAGATCGCCTCTCTTGCTGACGCTCTTGAAAGGACCCACATATCTAGGGGCAAGCTTCCCTTTGATACCGAAGCGACGAGTACCTTTCATTGGAGAGACGCGGAGGTACACATGATCTCCGATCTCGAAAGCCAAATCACGGTGCTTACTATCATAGTA
The DNA here is from genome assembly GCF_056163025.1 of Triticum urartu. Lineage (NCBI taxonomy): Eukaryota > Viridiplantae > Streptophyta > Magnoliopsida > Poales > Poaceae > Triticum > Triticum urartu. Next base: position 410,598,984 of record NC_141873.1, read on the forward strand.
GCTCTTCTGGCGCGATTGCGCTGCTTTGAGGTTATCACGAATGACTTTGCACATCTCCTCTGCCTCTGTGATCAAGTCATTTCCAAGAAGTTGACATTCACCGGTTTCTGACCAGTTAAGAGGAGTATGCACTTCCTGCCATACAGGATTTCGAATGGGGCCTTGCCCGAACTGGCTTGAAAACTGTTGTTGTAGGAGAATTCGGCATATGGAAGACAATCCTCCCACTTCATACCGAAGGAGATAACGCAAGCCCTGAGCATATCTTCGAGAATCTGATTGACACGCTCGACTTGACCGCTAGTTTGAGGATGAAAAGTTGTGCTGAAGCGGATTTGGTGCCCATGGCCTTCTGAAAAGAATCCCAAAACTTGGAGGTAAAGATACTGCCACGGTCTGAAGAGATCACCTGTGGAATACCGTGCAGAGAGACAATCCGAGAGGTATAAAGCTCCGCCAATTGAGCTGCAGTGATTGACTCTTTGATAGGCATAAAGTGAGCCACTTTAGTGAGGTTTGTCGGTGACAACGAATATAGCATCACGCTTGGACTTTGGAAACCCAGTCACGAAGTCCATCTCAATGTGGTCAAACTTCCATTCTGGAATGGCAAGAGGTTGGAGGAGTCCAGCTGGTCTTTGGTGTTCTGCCTTCACTCTTCTGTAGACATCACATTCATTCACGAACTGAGCAATCTCGCGCTTCATTCGAGTCCACCAATAAGCCTGCTTGAGGTCCTGATACATCTTCGTACTCCCAGGGTGGATGGAGAGGAGTGAATTGTGAGCCTCATTCATGATAACTTTACGAAGGTCACCTTTGGGCACAACAATACGATCCTCGAAGAAGAGAGTATCCTTGTCATCAAGGCGGTAGCTCTTGTACTTGGGTTGACTCTTGGCAATCCCAATCTTCACCTTCTTCACCATAGCATCAAGAAGTTGAGCCTCGCGAATCTGATCTTCCAAAGTAGGAGAGACCTAAAGGTTGGCGAGGAAACCTTGAGGAACAACTTGCAGATTGAGTTTGCGGAAAGCTTCACAAAGCTCGGGTTGGTAAGGCTTGAGAATCAGACTGTTGCAGTACGCCTTCCTACTCAACGCGTCAGCAATCACATTGGCCTTGCCTGGAGTATAATCGATACTCGGATTATACTCTTGAATCATTTCGACCCAACGAGTCTGCCTGAGGTTGAGAATAGGCTGAGTGAAGATGTACTTGAGACTCTTGTGGTCAGTGAAGATGTCCACTTTTCTCCCCAATAAGAGATGTCTCCAAGTCAAAAGAGCATGCACAACTGCCGCCAACTCGAGGTCATGAGTGGGGTAGTTCTTCTCGTTCGGCTTCAACTGGCGAGAGGTATAAGCCACAACTTTCTTCTCTTGCATTAACACTGCACCAAGACCTTGAAGAGAGGCATCGCAGAAGACCTCGAACAGTTTGGATTCATCAGGAGGAGTAAGAACTGGAGCAGTGACCAATTTCTCTTTCAAAGTGTTGAAAGCGATGTCACATTCCGGAGACCAAACGTACTTGACGTGCTTCTGGAGAAGGTTTGAAAGAGGCTTCATGATCTTTGAAAAGTTCTCAACGAACCTTCGACAGTAGCTTGCGAGACCAAGGAAGCTGCGGAGTTGCTTCATGTTCTGAGGTGGTTCCCAATTCACAATTGCAGACACCTTCTCAGGATTCACCGCTATGCCCTTGGCAGAGATGATATGCCCAAGATAAAGAACCTCATCGAGCCAAAACTCGCACTTTGAGAACTTGGCGTAGAACTGATGTTCCTTGAGCTTATCGAGCACCAAACGCAAGTGCTTGGCATGATCTTCCTTGTTCTTAGAAAAGACCAGAATGTCATCGAGATAGACCAAAACGAAGTCATTTGTGTAGGCGTTGAAGATGAAGTTCATCATGCGAGAGAAAGTCGGAGGAGCGTTGACGAGGCCAAAAGACATGACAGTGTATTCATATGAACCATAGCTTGTTCTGAAAGCCGTCTTGGGAATATCTTGCTCACGGATTCGAATCTGGTGATAGCCCATACGGAGATCAAGCTTGGAGAATACTTGGGCACCTTTGAGTTGTTCGAACAACTCATTGATGTTGGGAAGTGGGTACTTGTTCTTGATAGTCTTCTTGTTCAATGGACGATAGTCAACACAAAGTCGGTCCGTTCCATCCTTCTTCTTCTTCACAAAAAGTACTCCACAACCCCATGGAGAAGAACTAGGTCGGATGAGACCCATGCGCTCTTGAATATCGAGTTGCTTCTTCAGCTCCTTCAACTCTTTAGGTCCGAGCTTGTAAGGACGCTTGCAAACTGGTTCCGTGCCAGGTTCAAGATCGATGACAAATTCAACTGGCTGGTGCAGAGGCATTCCTGGAAGCTCTTCTGGAAAGACGTCTTGATATTCGCAAACGACTGGAATTTGGGAGATGGCATCCAGTTCACCCTTCTCATTGAGAGAAAACAGACGGATGGTATCGTCATGAGCGGCAAAGACAATTACATCCTTAGACGAATGAGTTAATTGAATCTGCCTGGCTGCACAATCAAGATGCGCCTTGTGCTTAGAAAGCCAATCCATTCCGAGAATAAGATCGATATCCGAGTCGCCCAGAACAATAGGAGAAACTAGAAATTTGTAATCGCCCAACGTGATAGTAACATCCGGGACGCAGATATTAGCTGTCATTTGCTTGCCCGGTGACACGATTTGCAAAGAACTTTGCAGATACTGATAATCGCACTCATACTTTGATGCAAAAGGTTTGGAAATGAAACAATGCGATGCACCCATGTCAAAAAGAACTCTTGCAGGAATATCGTTAACAGGAAGGTTACCCATGATGACATCTGACGAGTCCTCTGCCTGAGCTGCATTCATCAAGTTGACCTTGGCGTGCTTGGGGTTATGCTTGACCACAGCTGTACTTGCCGATCTCACAGGAGGAGGAGGAGGGAGGCGCCTCTGATTGAAGCATTTGTTGGCATAGTGACCATTCTGTTGGCACTTGTTGCACGTGAGCTCTGAAAGCGGACGGTGATATGGAGCACTCGATCTTGGAGCTTGAGACGAAGTCTTGTTCTGAAAGCCAGGGTTGAGTGGGTGGGAAGATCCACTGTCACCTTTGCTCTTCTGCTGATAAGGCTGACAGAACGAAGGAGGAGGAAGCCAATACTTCTGCTGCTTAGCCACTTGAGTTGAGGAAGAAGGAGTAGCATCTCTGACTCGCTTCTTGGAAGCATCACACTTCAGTTGAGCAGAGTCTTGCTTCAATGCCATGTTGTAAAACTCATCGTACCTCCTGGGCTCAAAGAGGACAAGAGCTAGCTGGATTTCTTCTCTGAGACCACCCCTGAACTGGTATATCATGCTCTTCTCGTCAGGGACGTCCTGCTTAGCAAAGCGGGCGAGCTTCTGAAACATCTTGTTGTAGTCATAGATAGACATAGAGCCTTGCTTCAGGTTGCGGAATTCCTCATGCTTGCTTTCAACCACGCTCTGAGGAATATGATGAGCTTTGAAGTCTTGACAGAATTCATCCCAGGTAATCACACGACCTCCTCTGGAATCTTTGTACTGCTGAAACCATTCTGCAACTTGGTCTTTGAGTTGGAAGGAAGTGAACTTGACAAAGTCCTCAGGCCTGATGTTACTGCACTCGAAATGCTTGCACAAGTCCACGAGCCAATCATCAGCGTCAGTTGCCTCAACGCAATTGCTGAAGGTCTTTGGCTGGTTAGCAAGGAACTGGTTGAGTGTAGCAAAGTGATTCTGATTGTTGCCTTGGTTGCCTTGGTTCGCTTGGTTGCGCTTTTGAAGAAGTTAAATGATCAGCTGCGTGTTTGCATTGGTAGCGGCCATCACAGCTTGCCATGCCTCCGGAGGTGGAGGTGGTGGTGGCGGATCAGGATTCAGAGTCGTGCGCATTGGAGGAGCCATCCTGAAGAGGTTGACATCCATTAGCACATTGATAGACAAATATTGAAGCTGAATCCAACGGGTATAAATTGCAACATATAGTCATCACATCCGAACAAAATGAACGAATGCATTCCAATTGAAATGGTCACATATCCATAAATTGAGAAGCCACTTAGAATTTAGGTAGAGGAATAAAATCAACAAGGTACGGAGCAAGAATGAATACTCGGTAAGGATCACCCAATCTCAAACCAAATATCCGCGGAAGAAGAACTAGAGCTACAAGAATTCCCACCTATGAAACTCCCGAACCTTTCCGGTTATGCAATCAGGTGTTGGGGATATTGGGGAAGCATAATATCTCACCCAAATCTAGCAAATCCTACATCCAGCTGTATCCATCCTTCAACACATAACCGAGAAAACTTCGGAAATCGTCTACCTCAACCTTTGAAAAGCATCCGTTATACAAGTTATGGCAATACCCCCGAACTCCCGCCCCAGTACTGGGTGGTGTCGAGGTTATCTCACCAACAACTGCATAAAACAGATTTTTGATGTCGGCGAACTAAACTCAGGTATTCCAGAACTGCAATGATAAAATTGTGACGACAACACCTCGGAGCTCAACTCCCCGGGACAATGCCACAACCCCTAAATGACAGGAGGCACCAAGAACAATGTTCTCGTCACAAATCGATCGGAACGATTCCAAGATACCCGCGTGATCCTAAATTTTTTTTAGTGAAATTTGAGAAGAGAAGAGTCAAAACTCTACGTCAGGATGCCTTACCAGAGCGATGAAGGGACTGGGGAGTAAAAAGAATTCCTAAACTCTCCGATACATAATTCCTAAATGACTCAAAACATTTTTCTAGACTCAACTCGTCAGCTAATTCGATCAAGCAGTGGGGGCTCCTAAGGTCGGGGAAGGCTCTAATTACCAACTTGTAACACCCTCGATGCGGCTATAGCTCCTACGTGTCGAAGCATGACTTAGAGGCATAACCGCATTGAAAGCAATGTCGCAAGTAAGGTAATATTCACAACAACCCATGTAAATAGATAATAAGGGGAAAGGTACATAGTTGGCTTACACTCGCCACGTCACACGAAGTACATGAATAACATTACAATCATCCAATACACTCATGGTCCGACTACGGTACCAAAATAAAAGATCAACCCCAACATGTGACACGGTCCCGATCACCCCAACTGGGCACCACTACTGATCATCAGGGAAAGACACATAGTAACAGCGTGAGTCTTCGTTGAACTCCCACTTTAGCTCAAGTGCATCATCTGGAACGGAGTCATCGGGCCCTGCATCTGTTTTGGAAGTAATCTGTGAGCCACGGGGACTCAGCAATCTCGCACCCTCGCGATCAAGACTATTTAAGCTTATAGGTAAAGCAAGGTAATATGTGGAGCTGCAGCAAGCGACTAGCATATATGGTGGCTAATCTGTTCGCAAAAGAGAGCGAGAAGAGAAGGCAAAGCACGAATGATGAACTAAAGAACAACCTACGGCAAATATTAGTCCAACACCGTGTTCACTTCTCGGACTCCGCCGAGAAGAGACCATCACGGTAACACACGCAGTTGATTCATTTTAATTAAGTTAAGGTTCATGTTATCTACAATCAGACACTAAAAATTCCCATCTGCCCATAACCGCGGGCACGACTTTCGAAAGTTCAAATACCTGCAGGGGAGTCCCAACTTAGCCCATCACAAGCTCTCACGGTCAATGAAGGATAAACCTTCTCCCGAGACATTCTGATCAGACTCGGTATCCCGGTTCTACAAGACAACTTCGACAAAGATAAAACAAGTCCAGCAACACCACCCGAATGTGCCGACAAATCCCGATAGGATCTGCACATATCTCGTTCTCAGGGCACACTCAGATGAGAGCTCCATACAACTAAAACCAAACCTCGAGTTTCCCCAAGGGGGCGCTGCACAGGGCTCTAGTTTGGACCAACACTTAGAGGAGCACTGGCCCGGGGGGGGGGGTTTAAATAAGATGACCCTCGGGCTCCGGAAACCCAAGGGAAAAAGAGTCTAGGTGGCAAATGGTAAAACCAAGGTTGGGCATTGCTGGAGGAGTTTATTCAAGGCGAACTGTCAAGGCGTTCCCATTATCACCCAACCGCGTAAGGAACGCAAAATCCGGGAACATAACACCGAAGACGAATACTAGGGCGGCAAGAGTGGAACAAAACACTAGGCCAAAGGCCGAGCCTTCCACCCTTTACCAAGTATATAGATGCATTAAGATAACAAGATAATATAGTGATATCCCAACAAGAAAATAATGTTCCAACAAGGAACTGTCTCCAATCTTCACCTGCAACTAGCAACGCTATAAGAGGGGCTGAGCAAAGCGGTAACATAGTCAATCAACGGTTTGCTAGGACATGGTGGGTTAGAGGTTTGACATGGCAATTTGGGAGGCATGATAAGCAAGTGGTAGGTATCGTAGCATAGGCATAGCAAAAGAGCGAGCATCTAGCGAAGCAAATATAGAAGTGATTTCGAGGGTATGATCATCTTGCCTGCAAAGTTGTCAGAGTTGACTTGATCCTTGTAAGCAAACTCAACGGGCTCCTTGTTAGAGAACTCGTCTCCCGGCTTTACCCAAACAAGACAAACAAGCAAAAGGAATACAATCAACCACGTGCGAAGCTCAAACAACATGATGCAAACATGGTATGCTATGCGGGATGCGATATGCGATGCATATGCAAGATTTGACAAGGAATGATTGAACCTGGCCTCAACTTGGAAATCCAAGAGTGCCACTGGAAAGGTGAGGTGATTTCGGTTGAAATCGATATAAAGAACACCGGAATCGGAGGCATGGTTTGGAAATGGCAAGCAAAACAAATATGGCACCGGTCTGCGATAAACAGCAACTAGCCATCTAAATGCATCAAGATAATTATGCTATAAGAGGGGCTGAGCAAAGCGGTAACATAGCCAATCAATGGTTTGCTAGGACACGGTGGGTTAGAAGTTTGACATGGAAATTTGGGAGGCATGATAAGCACGTGGTAGGTATCATAGCATAGGCATAGCAAAAGAGCGAGCATATAGCAAAGCAAAGATAGAAGTGATTTCGAGGGTATGATCATCTTGCCTGCAAAGTTGTCAGAGTTGACTTGATCCTCGTAAGCAAACTCAACGGGCTCCTCGTTAGATAACTCGTCTTCCGGATCTACCCAAACAAGACAAACAAGCAAAAGGAATACAATCAACCACGTGCAAAGCTCAAACAACATGATGCAAACATGGTATGCTATGCGGGATGCGATATGCGATGCATATGCAAGATTTGACAAGGAATGATTGAACCTGGCCTCAACTTGGAAATCCAAGAGTGCCACTGGAAAGTTGAGGTGATTTCGGTTGAAATCGATATAAAGAACACCGGAATCGGAGGCACGGTTTGGAAATGGCAAGCAAAACAAATATGGCACCGGTCTGCGATAAACAGCAACTAGCCATCTAAATGCATCAGATAATTATGCTATAGCACTCAAACAAGACAACAAAATACATGGCAGGCATCCACTCATAATGCTTGACAAAAGATGAACACTGAGCTACAGCCAATTCATCCATTCACAGGTTCAAACAAGCATGGCAAAAGTGAAAATGGTAAACAGGTTTCAGACTTAGTGAAATTAACACAAGCCTGAAATTTCAGATCAGGTAGCACATTTGGGAGCATGAAAACTATATGCTACAGGAACTTAAAATGGCAAAGTAAGGCATGACATGAAGCTACTCAAAGAACTTAACAAAAGTCCCTTAGTGACCTTGAGCAAAAAGGGATCAGAAAATACAATTGCAAGCATGTGAACATGGCAAAAACATAATCAGATTACAGACTTAGTGAAAAACTGGAGCATGCAAATCTGTTAACGAGTAGGCATGTTCACGAGCTCGATGCACTCACTACAGAGCAAGGAATGACAATCTAAGCATACAACCATCAAGAATACATATCTTAGAATCTCGACATGGCAAGAACAACAACATAGCATACACGGATCAACAACAACATCCTCGGCAAAATCGCTAACAAGCAAACAATCTGCCAGGATTCACGAAATGGCAAAAGTAGAGCTCGATTGACTCAGTCTAGAGTGCTCCATAATTGCACACAAAGACATGGATGGATAGAGCACCACAATAACAAATCATCCTTACTGATCATCCTCAAAAGAGGCATGGATCACTAGGAAACAACATGAACATATGGCATATTGATAAAAACAGATCAAGGACTTTAACGAATGCAGTACTTTGCAAGCTTGTGATAGTCACCACACATGTCACAAAAATACATGGTAAGCACCTCTGTAAAGATGGCATGGCATATAACAAAACTCATGTAGAACTCAGGGGCATATCATGCACCCATAAAACATGGTAAAAATGACAAATAGCTATTTGGTGCAGAAGATCTGACAATTATCTCAAATAGCTCTCTTCCAACAGCATTTTGGTATCAAGATGAGCTCAAATGAAAATGATGCAATGAGATGAAATTATGTACTCTCTGAGACTAACATTTTGATATGCTACACGCGCCAAACAGAGTTACGGATGCAAAGTTACGATGCGATGAAGATGCCTAAATAATTAGAGTTTAGGGGAGAAAGTCAACCCCAGATCTAGATCCAGATCGGGATCTCGCCGGAGTTTACTGTAGCTGCTGGAGAACTCGAGCTCGCCGGACTTTGTAGTTCACCAGAGAGGAAGAGGCTGGCCGGGGCGGGTCGACGGTGTGGAGGGGGCGGCGCCGGCGCGGCACGGTCGCCGGAGCGCGTCGAGTCGGCGATGAGGCGGCTGCAGGCCTCCGGGCGGCGCGGCGAGCTGGGCGGCCGCGGCGGAGGTCGCCGGAGCCGGGATCCGCGGCGGTGCGGCGAAGGACGAAGGGCGCCGGCGAGCGGCGCGGGCGGCTCGCCCGGTAGGTGCGGGCGGCGGGAGGAGCTGGGCCGAGAGGGCCCCGCCTGGGCCCCGGCGGGCCGGCGCGCGGGCAGGCGCGACGAAATGGGCGCAGTGGTGGCGGTGAATCGGAGAGCGCCACATGGCGGCGGCGGCTGGGTCGGACATGTCCGGCCCAAAGCGGACACGTCAGGCCCGAAGCGGACGCGTCCGGCGGCGAGAGGTGGGAGGAGACTAGGGTTAGGGCAGAATGGATCCGGGATTTTCGGGGAGAGACCTATATATAGGCATAGAGGGAGCTAGGATAGTCCAAATGAGGTGCGGTTTTCGGCCACGCAATTGTGATCGAACGCTCTAGATGATGGAGAGGGTTTAGGTGGGTTTTGGGCCAAAATGGAAGGGTGTTGGGCTGCAACACACACGAGGCCTTCTTGGTCCCTCGGTTAACCGTTGGCGTATCAAACGAAGTCCAAATGGCACGAAACTTGACAGGCGGTCTACCGGTAGTAAACCAAGGCCGCATGGCAAGTCTCGGTCCAATCCGGAAATGTTTAACCCCCACACACGAAAAGAGGTAGAAAGGACCACCAGAGGAGATAGGAGCGCCGGAATGCAAAACGGACAACGGGGAAAATGCTAAGATGCATGAGACGAACACGTATGCAAATGCAATGCACATGATGACATGATATGAGATGCATGACAACGGCAACAACACACAGAGACAAAAACCCGAACCCGAGGAAATATAATAACTTAGCGCCGGAAACGGCAAGAGTTGGAGTACATATTATGTAAATTACATCCGGGGTGTTACAGCGTATTTCCGCCGACATTACATTCATGTTCACACATTTCATTCCTGTTGTCAGTATTCATACTTTTTTATTGTATCACCCATGTTAGATTTATTTTCTCGTATTCTTCTTGTGTGTTTGAAAAACTTTGAGAAAACCCAAAAAGATTTCCTTGTTCTTCTTTTTCTTGTTGGGAGCTTTCCCGTGTAAATAGTTTTTCTCGTTTTTGCTTTTCTTTTCTTTTTTTTCTTTCTTCCAGAAAAACCAGAAACTCCAAAAATATTTCAGTGTGTTTCTCTGAATTTCTTTTCTGTTTATTGAGTCGTACCGAAGAGAAGACTGATACGTCCATTTTGCATCATGCTTTTATATCGATATTTATTGCATTATGGGCTGTTATTACACATTATGTCACAATACTTATGCCTATTCTCTCTTATTTTACAAGGTTTACATAAGGAGGGAGAATGCCGGCAGCTGGAATTCTGGGCTGGAAAAGGAGCAAATATTAGAGACCTATTCTGCACAGCACCAAAAGTCCTGAAACTTCACGGAAGTTATTTCCAGAATATATAAAAAATACTGAGCGCAAGAAGTACCAGAGGGGGGCCACCCACCAGCCACGAGGGTGGGGGCGCGCCCTACCCCCAGGGCGCACCCCCTACCTCGTGGGCCCCCTGGTGGCCCACCAATGCCCATCTTCAACTATATATGGAGTCTTTCGTCAAGAAAAAAATCATAAGCAAGCTTTCGGGACGAGACTCCGCCGCCACGAGGCGGAACCTTGGCAGAACCAATCTAGGGCTCCGGCAGAGCTATTCTACCAGGGAAACTTCCCTCCGGGAGGGGGACATCATCACCATCGTCATGACCAACGATCCTCTCATCGAGAGGGGATCAATCTCCATCAACATCTTCACCAGCACCATCTCATCTCAAACCCTAGTTAATCTCTTGTATTCAAACCTCAGATTGGTACCTGTGGGTTACTAGTAGTGTTGATTACTCCTTGTAGTTGATGCTAGTTGGTTTACTTGGTGGAAGATCATATGTTCAGATCCATTATGCATATTAATACCCCTTTGATTATGAACATGAATATGCTTTGTGAGTAGTTACGTTTGTTCCTGAGGACATGGGAGAAGTCTTGCTATTAGTAGTCATGTGAATTTGGTATTCGTTCAATATTTTGATGAGATGTATGTTGTCTTTCCTCTAGTGGTGTTATGTGAACGTAGACTACATGACACTTCACATTGTTTGGGCCTAGAGGAACGCATTGGGAAGTAATAAGTAGATGATGGATTGCTAGAGTGACAGAAGCTTAAACCCTAGTTTATGCGTTGCTTCGTAAGGGGCTGATTTGGATCCATATGTCTCATGCTATGGTTAGGTTTACCTTAATACTTTTGTTGTAGTTGCGGATGCTTGCAATAGTGGTTAATCATAAGTGGGATGCTTGTCCAAGTAAGGACAGCACTCAAGCACCGGTCCACCCACATATCAAATTATCAAAGTACCAAACGCGAATCATATGAACGTGATGAAAACTAGCTTGACGATAATTCCCATGTGTCCTCGGGAGCGCTTTACTTCATATAAGAGTTTGTCCAGGCTTGTCCTTTGCTACAAAAAGGATTGGTCCATCTTGCTGCACCTTATTTACTTTTATTACTTGCAACTCGTTACAAATTACCTTATCACAAAACTACCTATTACCGATAATTTCAGTGCTTGCAGAGAATACCTTGCTGAAAACTGCTTATCATTTCCTTCTGCTCCTCGTTGGGTTCGGCACTCTTACTTATCTAAAGGACTTTGATAGATCCCTATACTTGTGGGTCATCAAGACTCTTTTCTGGCGCTGTTGCCGAGGAGTGAAGCGCCTTTGGTAGGTGGAATTTGGTAAGGTAAAATTTATATAGTGTGCTGAAATTTACTGTCACTTGTTACTATGGAAAGTAATCCTTTGAGGGCCTTGTTAGGGGTATCTTCACCCTGACCAGTAGAGCAAATAGTTTCTCCTCAACCTACTGGACCTACTGAAAATGAAAATGTTTACTTAAAAATTCCTTCGGGTATGATAGAGAAACTGCTAGCTAATCCTTTTGCAGGAGATGGAACATTGCATCCTGACTTACACTTAATCTATGTGGATGAAGTTTGTGGATTATTTAAGCTTGCAGGTATGCCCGGTGATGTTATCAAGAAGAAGGTCTTCCCTTTATCTTTGAAGGGAGATGCATTGACATGGTATAGGCTATGTGATGATATGGGATCATTGGACTATAAGCGATTGAAATTGGAATTTCACAAGAAGTTTTATCCTATACATCTTGTTCATCGTGATCGCAATTATATATATAATTTTTGGCCTCGCAAAGGAGAAAGCATCGCTCAAGCTTGGGGGAGGCTTAAGTCAATGTTATATTCATGCCCCAATCATGAGCTCTCAAGAGAAATGATTATTTAAAAAATTTATGCTCGGCTTTCTGACAACAATCGCTCCATGCTCGATACTTCGTGTACTGGTTCCTTTATGATGAAGACTATTAAATTCAAATGGAATTTATTGGAGAGAATTAAACACAACTCTGAAGATTGGGATCTCGACAAAGGTAAGGAGTCAGGTATAACACCTAAGTTTGATCGTGTGAAATATTTTATGGATACCGATGTTTTCCGTAAATTTAGCACTAAATATGGACTAGACTCCGAGATAATAGCTTCTTTCTGTGAATCCTTTGCTACTCATGTTGATCTCCCTAAGGAGAAGTGGTTTAAATATAATCCTCCCATTGAAACAAAAGTAGTTGCACCTATTAAAGTTGAAGAAAAAACTATCACTTATAATGATCCTATTTTTCCTACTGCTTATGTTGAGAAACCACCTTTCCCTGTTAGAATAAAGGATCATGCTACAGCTTCTACTATGGTTCGTAAAAGTAATATTAGAACTTATACACCTCCTGAGCAAGTTAAAGTTGAACCTAATATTGCTATTGTTAAAGATCTCTTGGCTGATAATATTGATGGGCATGTTATTTACTTCTGTGATGAATCTGCTAGAATTGCTAGGCCTGATGCTAAAAATAAACATAGACCTGTTGTAGGCATGCCTGTTATTTCTGTTAAAATAGGAGATCATTGCTATCATGGCTTATGTGATGTGGGTGCTAGTGCTAGTGCAATACGTATTTCCTTATGTAAATAAATTATGCATGATATTGCACCAGCTGAGATAGAAGATATCGATGTTACCATTAAGCTTGCTAATAGAGATACTATTTCACCAATTGGGATTGTTAGAGACGTTGAAGTATTGTGTGGGAAGGCTAAATATCCTGCTGATTTCCTTGTTCTTGGTTCCCCTCAAGATAGCTTTTTCCCATTATATTTGGTAGACCCTTCTTGAATACTGTTAATGCTAAGATAGATTGCAAGAAGGATGTTGTTACTATTGGTTTGGATGATATGTCTCATAAGTTTACTTTTTTCTAAATTTCGTAGACAACCCCGTGATGAAGAATTGCCTAGCAAAGATGAAATTATTGGTCTTGCTTCTATTGCTGTGCCTCCTAATGATCCTTTAGAACAATATTTGCTAGACCATGAGAATGATATGTTTATGAATGAAATAAGGGAAAAGATGAAGTATTCTTTAAACAAGGACCCATTCTGAAACACAATTTGCCTGTTGAAATCCTAGGGGATCCACCTCCACCCAAGGGTGATCCCATGTTTGAGCTTAAACCATTGCCTGGTACTCTTAAATATGCTTATCTTGATGAAAAGAAGATATACCCTGTTATTATTAGTGCCAACCTTTCAGAGTATGAAGAAGAGAGATTATTGAAAACTCTAAAGAAGCACCATGCTGCTATTGGATATACTCTTGGTTATCTTAAGGGCATTAGTCCCACTGTATGTCAACACAAAATAAATTTGGAGAAAGACACCAAACCAGTTATTGATCACCAACGACGGCTGAATCCTAAGATGAAATAAGTGGTAAGAAAGGAAATATTGAAGCTCCTTGAGGCAGGTATAATTTATCCCGTTGCTGATAGTCAGTGGGTAAGTCCTGTCCATTGTGTCCCTAAGAAGGGATGTATTACTGTTGTTCCTAATGATAAAGATGAATTGATTCCACAAAGAATTATTACAGGTTATAGGATGGTAGCTGATTTCCGCAAATTAAATAAAGCTACTAAAAAAGATCATCACCCCTTACCTTTTATTGATCAAATGCTAGAAAGATTATCCCAATATACACATTTTTGCTTTCTAGATGGTTACTCCGGTTTCTCTCAAATACCCATGTCAGCTGATGATCAAGCAAATACCACTTTTACTTGCCCTTTCGGTACTTTTGCTTATAGACGTATGCCTTTTGGTCTATGTAATGCACCTGCTACCTTTCAAAGATGCATGATGGCTATATTTTCTGACTTTTGTGAAAAGATATGTGAGGTTTTCATGGATGATTTCTCCGTTTATGGACCCTCTTTTGATGATTGCTTGAACAACCTTGATCGAGTTTTGCAGAGATGTGAAGAAACTAATCTTGTTCTGAATTGGGAGAAATGCCACTTTATGGTTAATGAAGGTATTGTTTTGGGGCATAAAATTTCTGAAAGAGGCATTGAAGTTGATAAAGCTAAAGTTGATGCTATTGATAAGAAGCTTCCTCAGTCACGCCGGTTTTTCTAGGAGGTTCATTATGGACTTCTCAAAAATTTCTCGGCCTCTGACTAATCTATTACAAAAAGATATTCCTTTTCTCTTTGATGATGATTGTGTAGAAGCATTTGAAATACTTAAGAAAGCATTGATTTCTGCACCTATTATTTAGCCACCTGATTGGAATTTACCCTTTGAAATTATGTGTGATGCTAGTGATTATGCTGTAGGGGCTGTTCTAGGACAACGAGTTGATAAGAAATTAAATGTTATTAAATATGCTAGTAAGACCCTAGACGGTGCCCAAAGAAACTATGCTACTACTGAAAAAGAATTTTTAGCAGTAGTTTTTGCTTGTGATAAGTTCAGACCTTATATTGTTGATTCTAAAGTAACTATTCACACTGATCATGCTGCTATTAAATACCTTATGGAAAAGAAAGATGCTAAACCTAGACTTATTAGATGGGTTCTCCTGCTACAAGAATTTGATTTGCATATTATTGATAGAAAGGGAGCTGAGAACCCCGTTGCAGACAACTTGTCTAGGTTAGAGAATGTTCTTGATGATCCACTACCTATTGATGATAGCTTTCCCGATGAACAAATAAATGTCATAAATGCTTCTCGTACTGCTCCATGGTATGCTGATTATGCTAATTATATTGTTGCTAAATTTATACCACCTAGTTTCACATACCAGGAAAAGAAAAAGTTCTTCTATGATTTGAGACATTACTTTTGGGATGACCCACATCTTTATAAAGAAGGAGTAGATGGTATTGTTAGACATTGTGTACCTGAGCATGAGCAGGAACAAATCCTATGCAAGTGTCACTCTGAGGCTTATGGAGGACACCATGCTGGAGATAGAACTGCACATAAGGTATTGCAATCCGCTTTTTATTGGCCTACTCTCTTCAAGGATGCCCGTAAGTTTGTCTTGTCTTGTGATGGATGTCAAAGAATTGGTAATATTAGTAGACTTCAAGAAATTCCTATGAATTATTCAATTGTTATTGAACCATTTGATGTTTGGGGTTTTGATTATATGGGACCTTTTCCTTCCTCTAACGGGTATACACATATTTTAGTCGTTGTTGATTATGTTACTAAGTGGGTAGAAGCTATTCCAACTAGTAGTGCTGATCATAACACCTCTATTAAGATGCTTAAAGAAGTTATTTTCCCGAGGTTTGGGGTCCCTAGATATTTAATGACTGATGGTGGTTCACATTTTATTCATGGCGCCTTTCGTAAAATGCTTGCTAAGTATGATGTTAATCATAGAATTGCATCTCCTTATCACCCACAGTCTAGTGATCAAGTAGAATTGAGTAACAGAGAGCTCAAATTAATTTTGCAAAAGACTGTTAATAGATCAAGAAAGAATTGGTCCAAGAAACTTGATGATGCATTATGGGCCTATAGAACTGCATATAAAAATCCTATGGGTATGTCTCTGCATAAAATGGTTTATGGTAAAGCATGTCATTTACCTCTTGAGCTAGAACATAAGGCATATTGGGCCATTGAAGAGCTCAATTATGATTTCAAACTTGCCAGTGAGAAGAGGTTATTTGACATTAGCTCACTTGATGAGTGGAGAACCCAAGCCTATGAGAATGCCAACCTGTTTAAAGAAAAAGTTAAAAGATGGCATGATAAAAGGATACAAAAGCGTGAGTACAATGTAGGTGATTATGTATTGCTATACAACTCTCGTTTAAGATTTTTTGCAGAAAAACTTCTCTCTAAATGGGAAGGTCCTTACGTTATCAAGGAGGTCTATCATTCCGGTGCCATAAAAATCAACAACTTCGAAGGCGCAAATCCGAAGGTGGTGAACGATCAAAGAATTAAACATTATATCTCAGGTAATCCCATAAATGTTGAAACTAATATTATTGAAACCGTAACCCTGGAGGAATACATAAGGGACACTTTCCGGAATGTTTCAGACTCCGAAAAGGAATAGGTATGTGGTACGGTAAGTAAACCGACTCCAAAACAGTTCTAATGGCAATTTTCTCTGTTTTGGAATATTTAGAAAAATAGGAAAATAAGAAGCAGACCAGAAAGGACACGAGGCTTCCACGAGGGTGGAGGGCGCGCCCCCTGCCTCGTGGGCACCTCGTGTGCTCTCCGGACTCTGTTTTCTTGCATGATACTTCTTTTGGTCGGTAAAAAGTCATTATATAATCTCCCGAAGGTTTTGACCACTGTATCACGCAAATATCCTTTGTTCTTGTTTCGAGCTGTTCTCTGTCAGGGTTGTCAAGGCCAGGCATCATGTCGCCCCCTCCTCCAACAATGGTGACAATGATGCTTGGCTAATGAACATAGAACTAAAGAGGGAAGAACCTATGGAGATCAACAAGGATGAAGGCATCAAGAAGGCCACGGAGGACCAAGTTCCGGCAGCCGAAGACATCCTTCAACTTGATCACAATCTTCTTACCCCAACTGAGATCGAAGCTTTGAAGATGATTGAGTTAGCTAGTATACCAAACAAGTATCTCACACATGAAAATATTTTGTTGAAGGAGCATATCATCACACTCAAGGGCATTATCCGCAAGTTGGAGGATCTCCTACGCTCGATGTGCGACTATCCATCGTCACCAACACCCTTTTCGCCGACAAAGAAGGAGATATAAACACATGGGTATGGGCACTCCCCTTGGCAACTGCCAAGCTTGGGGGAGTGCCCCGGTATTGTTATCACCATCACTTTTATCTTTACTATTTTCTTAGTTCGATCCATTTGATAATATCTTGATCTAGTAGAATAAAGTTTTAGTATGATCTAGTTGTGAGTTTTGCTTTATGATCCTTCTATGTAATCGAGTCTGTGAGATATATATAATAAAGATTAGTGTTGAGTCAAGGGCTTTATTATTTTTATATGATCTTGAGGGAGTAAAAATAAAAAAGAAAGAATAAAAAGAAATAAAAAGAGATCATATTGATCTTATGGAGAGTAATGACTTCACATATAAAGAGTATGATGAATAAAAGTTGTTGGGAGTTGACAAACATAGTTTTGGTCATCGTTGCAATTAATAGGAAGTAATAAAGAAAGAGAGGTTTTCACATATAAATATACTATATTGGACATCTTTTATAATTGTGAGCACTCATTAAAATATAACATGCTAAAGAGTTGACGTTGGACAAGGAAGACAACGTAATGGGTTATGTTTTCTTACATCTAAGATAAATTATATTGTCATGGATCATCCAACATGTTGAGCTTGCCTTTCCCTCTCATGCTAGCCAATTTCTTCGCACCAAGTAGAGATACTACTTGTGCTTCCAAATATCCCTAAACCCAGTTCTGCCATGAGAGTCCACCATATCTACCTATGGATTGAGTAAGATACTTCAAGTAAGTTGTCATAGGTGCAAGCAATAAAAATTGCTCTCTAAATATGTATGACTTATTAGTGTGGAGAAAATAAGCTTTATACGATCTTGTGATATGGAAGAAATAAAAGCGACGGACTGCATAATAAAGGTCCATATCACAACTGGCAATATAAAGTGACGTTCTTTTACATTAAGATTTGTGCATCCAACCATAAAAGCGCATGACAACCTCTGCTTCCCTCTGCGAAGGGCCTATCTTTTACTTTTATCTTCTACCTTACATAAGAGTCATGGTGATCTTCACCTTTCCTTTTTACATTTTATCCTTTGGCAAGCACAATATGTTGGAAATATCCTGATATACATTGCTAATTGGATGTGAGTCTTCATGAACTATTATTGTTGACATTACCCTTGAGGTAAAACGTTGGGAGGCAAAACTATAAGCCCCTATCTTTTTCAGTGTTCGATTAAAACTTCATACCCATACATATTGCGTGAGTGTCAGCAATTGTGAAAGACTAAAAGATGGTTGAGTATGTGGACTTGATGAAAAGCTCTTACATTAACTCTTTCCTATGATACGATAAATTGCAATTGCCTCAATGACTGAGATTAGATTTTGTTGGTTCTCAGTGAAGTTTATGATTCATACTTAAAATTGTGATTGAATTGTTACTTTAGCATAAGAGATCATATGAAAATATATATATATATATATATATGTTGCTGTTCTAAGAATGATCATGATGCCCTCATGTCCGTATTTTATTTTTATCGACACCTCTATCTCTAAACATGTGGACATATTTTTCGATTTCGGCTTTCCCTTGAGGACAATACTTATGCCTATTCTCTCTTATTTTACAAGGTTTACATAAAGAGGGAGAATGCCGGCAGCTGGAATTCTGGGCTGGAAAAGGAGCAAATATTAGAGACCTATTCTGCACAGCTCCAAAAGTCCTGAAATTTCACGAAAGTTATTTCCAAAATATCTAAAAAATACTGAGCACAGGAAGTACCAGAGGGGGGCCACCCACCAGCCACGAGGGTGGGGGGCGCGCCCTACCCCCCTGGGCGCGCCCCCTACCTCTGGGCTCCCTGGTGGTCCTCCGATGCCCATCTTCTGCTATATGAGGTCTTTCGTCCGAGAAAAAATTATAAGCAAGCTTTCGGGACGAGACTCCGCCGCCACGAGGCGGAACCTTGGCGGAACCAATCTAGGGCTCCAGTGGAGCTGTTCTGCCGGGAAAACTTCCCTATTTGCGGGCGAAATCATCACCATCGTCATCACCAACGATCCTCTGATCGGGAGGGGGTCAATCTCCATCAACATCTTCACTAGCACCATCTCATCTCAAACCCTAGTTCATCTCTTGTATCCAATCTTTGTATCCAAACCTCAGATTGGTACCTGTGGGTTGCTAGTAGTGTTGATTACTCCTTGTAGTTGATGCTAGTTGGTTTACTTGGTGGAAGATCATATGTTCAGATCCATTATGCATATTAATACCCCTCTGATTATGAACATGAATATGCTTTGTGAGTAGTTACGTTTGTTCCTGAGGACATGGGAGAAGCCTTGCTATTAGTAGTCATGTGAATTTGGTATTCGTTCGATATTTTGATGAGATGTATGTTGTCTTTCCTCTAGTGGTGTTATGTGAACGTCGACTACATGACACTTCACCATTGTTTGGGCCTAGAGGAAGGCATTGGGAAGTAACAAGTAGATGATGGGTTGCTAGAGTGATAGAAGCTTAAACCCTAGTTTATGTGTTGCTTTGTAAGGAGCTGATTTGGATCCATATGTTTCATGCTATGGTTAGGTTTACCTTAATACTTCTGTTGTAGTTGCGGATGCTTGCAATAGTGGTTAATCATAAGTGGGATGCTTGTCCAAGTAAGGACATCAACCAAGCACCGGTCCACCCACATATAAAATTATCAAAGTACTGAACGCGAATCATATGAACATGATGAAAACTAGCTTGACGATAATTCCCGTGTGTCCTCGGGAGCGCTTTACTTCATATAAGAGTTTGTCCAGGCTTGTCCTTTGCTACAAAAAGGATTGGTCCATCTTGCTGCACCTTATTTACTTTTATTACTTGCAACTCGTTATAAATTACCTTATCATAAAACTATCTGTTACCGATAATTTCAGTGCTTGCAGAGAATACCTTGCTGAAAACTGCTTATCATTTCCTTCTGCTACTCATTGGGTTCGACACTCTTACTTATCGAAAGGACTACGATAGATCCCTTATACTTATGGGTCATCAAAGACCATGATGAAAATGTTGTGTGGCTCTTATATGCATTAGTGTTGATCTAACAAAGAGCCCATATTACCTTATCTTCTACTTTTTAATAAAATGTTTGCAGATTCCAGCTTAGTCCACGGCACTCTTGCACTATTGTTATTTTCATATCGTTCGTTCGTGCAAGTGAAAGGAGATAATGACGATATTTGATGAATTGGCGGTGGCAGAGAGAAACGGGTATGAACTCAACTTGTTGTTTAACCTAGTATCCATGATTGAGCCTATTGTGATTAAACATGTTTGCAATGACCATTAGAGATTATAGTTTCTCATGCCATGCTTAAGTAGCTAGGAGTGGATAATGATTTATTTTGGATGTTAACATTGCGTTAAAATGATTGTGATGTAGTACGATGATATGGTATCCTCCTCTGAATGTTCGAGTGGCTTGACTTGGCACATGTTCATGCATGTAGTTGAATCAAAAACAACATAGCCTCTATGATATTTATGTTCATGGTGTTCATATCCTACTCATGCTAGTATCCAATGTTACTTATGCATAATGCATGTTCATGACCGTTTTTGCTCTCTAGCTGGCCGCTTATCAACCTAATTGCTAGCCTTCGCCTGTACTAAGCGGAATTACTACTTGTGCATCAAAATCATGAAACCCAAGTTATTACAGATGAGTCCACCATACCTACCTATATGCAGTATTACCCTGCCGTCCTAAGTAAATTTGCATGTGCTACCTCTAAAAACTTCAAATAAATATCCCTTTTGGTGTGTCTGGATTGTTCATAGAGCGACAGGAGGTAGTTAGTATCTTCCATTCTAAGCGGGTTATTCTCATGATGAGTCACTACAAAAAAAGACACATCTGTGCCATTTTGGGCCGAACGAATTTTTTCTGTCATGCTTATGACACTTCTATGATGATAGTTGTGACAAAACCCGGTATCATCGTAGATGTAGTGGGCTCCTACTTCTATGACAAAAAAATCATGACAAAAAATGGGCTTTTCGTCCTGGGCGGGCTGGAGACTGATAACCCACAAGTATAGGGGATCAATTGTAGCCTCTTTCGATAAGTAAGAGTGTCGAACCCAATGAGGAGCTAAAGGTAGAACAAATATTTCCTCAAGTTCTATCGACCACCGATACAACTCTACGCACGCTTAACGTTTGCTTTACCTAGAACAAGTATAAAACTAGAAGTACTTTGTAGGTGTTCTTGAAAAGGTTTGCAAGATAATAAAGAGAGTGTAAATAAAAAGTAGGGTCTGTTTAGATAAAGAAACAATAAATTTAGTATAGCGAGTGTGGAAAAGTGGTGGTAGGAGTTGCGAAATTGTCCCTAAGCAATTGACTACTTTACTAGACCGATAGCAAGTTTTATGTGGGAGAGGCCACTGCTAGCATGTCATACCTGACTTGGAATTCTATGCACTTATGATTGGAACTATTAGCAAGCATCTGCAACTACTAACATTCATTAAGGTAAAACCCAACCATAGGATTAAGATATATTGGTCCCCCTTCAATCCCGTATGCATCAATTTCTATGCTAGGCCGAAGTTTCTGTCACTCTTGGCCTCCAATACATAGTCCTATCAACATACAACTAACCCTATGGTGTGATCCACACGCGCGCTCATATGATGGGAACCAAAGGACAACAACATAACCACAAGCAAATTAAATCAATCATAGTAATTAATCAACCACCGATAGCACAACGAAAATCTACTTAGACATCATAGGATGGCAACACATCATTGGATAATAATATGAAGCATAAAGCACCATGTTCAAGTAGAGGGTACAACAGGTTGCGAGAGAGTGGACTGCTATAGATAGAGGGGGGGAGGAGGTGATGGAGATGTTGGTGAAGATGGCGGAGGTGTTGGTGTAGATTGCGGTGATGATGATGGCCCCCGATGGCACTCCGGCGCCACCGGAAGCGAGGGGGAGAGAGCCCCCCTCATACTTCTTCCTTGACCTTCTCCCTAGATGGAAGAAGGGTTTCCCCTCTGGTCCATGGTCTCCATGGCGTGGGAGGGGCGAGAGACCCTCCGAGATTGGATCTGTCTCTTTGTCTCTCTCTGTTTCTGCGTTCTGGAATTCTGCCCTTTCACCGTTTCTTATATATCTGGAGATCTGTAACTCCGATTGGATTGAAACCTTCACCCCGATTTTTCTCTCCAAAAATTAGCTTTCTTGCGGCCAAAGAAGAGCATTAATCGCCTTACAGGGGGCGCATGAGGGTCAGGGGCGCACCCAGGGGGGCGCCCCTGCCTCGTGGCCCCCTCGGGCACCATCTCGCGTTGATTTTCTTCCCATATTTCACATATATTCCAAAAATATTCTCCGTCCATTTTTATCCCGTTTGGGCTTCGTTTGATATTGATTTTCTGTGAAACAAAAAACATGCAACAAATAGGAACTGGCACCGGGCACTGGATCAATATGTTAGTCCCAAAAATAGTATAAAAGGTTGCCAAAAGTATATAAAAGTTGTAGAATATTGGCATGGAACAATCAAAAATTATTGATATTACGGAGACGTATCAGCATCCCCAAGCTTAATTCATGCTCGTCCTCGAGTAGGTAAATGATAAAAAAGATAATTTTTGATGTGGAATGCTACCTAGCATAATCTTGATCACGTAATCTAATCATGGCATGAATATTAAGACACGAGTGATTCAAAGCAATAGTCTATCATTTGACATTATGACAATAATACTTCAAGCATACTAACCAAGAAATTATGTCATCAAAATAACATAGCCAAAGAAAGCTCATCCCTACAAAATCATATAGTCTGGCTATGCTCCATCTTCGCCACACAAAGCATTCAAATCATGCACAACCTTGATAACAAGCCGAGCAATTGGTTCATACTTTTTAACGCGCTTCAGCCTTTTCAAGCCTCACGTAATACATGAGCGCAAGCCATGGACATAGCACTATGGGTGTAATAGAATATGATGATGGAGGTTGTGTGGAGAAGACAAAAAGGAGAAAGTCTCACATCGACATGGCTAATCAACGGGCTACGGAGATGCCCATCAATTGATGTCAATGTGAGGAGTAGGGATTGCCATGCAACGGATGAACTAAGAGCTATAAGTGTATGAAAGCTCAAACTGGAAACTAAGTGGGTGTGCATCCAACTTGCTTACTCATGAAGACCTCGGGCATTTGAGGAAGCCCATCATCGGAATATACAAGCCAAGTTCTATAATGAAAATTCCCACAAGTATATAAAATTGATAACTCAAGAGACTCTCTATGTGAAGAACATGGTGCTACTCTGAAGCACAAGTGTGGTAAAAGGATAGTAGCACTGTCCCTTCTCTCTTTTTCTCTCTTCTTCTTTTTTTGGGCCTTCTTCTTATTTTTTGGCCTTTCTCCTTTTTTATATATTTTTTCGTCCGGAGTCTCATCCAGACTTGTGGGGGAATCATATTCTCCATCATCCTTTCCTCACTGGGACAATGCTATAATAATGATGATCATCACACTTTTATTTACTTACAACTCAATATTACAACTCAATATCTAGAACAAAGATATGACTCTATATGAATGCCTCCGATGGTGTTCCGGGATGTGCAATGATCTAGCGTAACAATGACATCAAAGAACGGACAAGCCATGAAAACATCATGCTAGCTATCTTATGATCATGCAAAGCAATATGACAATAAATGCTCAAGTCATGTATATGATGATGATGGAAGTTGCATGGAAATATATCTCGGAATGGCTATGGAAATGCCATGATAGGTAGGTATGGTGGTTGTTTTGAGGAAGATATAAGGAGGTTTATGTGTGATAGAGCGTATCGTATCATGGGGTTTGGATGCACCGGTGAAGTTTGCACCAACTCTCGAGGTGAGAAAGGGCAATGCACGGTACCGAAGAGGCTAGCAATGATGGAAGGGTGAGAGTGCGTATAATCCATGGACTCACATTAGTCATAAAGAACTCATATACTTATTGCATAATTTTATTAGCCCTTGAAGAAAAGTACTACTACGCATGCCCCTAGGGGGATAGATTGGTAGGAAAAGACCATCGCTCGTCCCCGACCTCCACTCATAAGGAAGACAATCAATAAATACCTCATGCTCCAACTTCGTTACATAACGGTTCACCATACGTGCATGCTACGGGACTTGCAAACCTCAACCCAAGTATTTCTCAATTTCACAATTACTCAACTAGCATGACTCTAATATCACTACCTTTATATCACAAAACTATTGCAAGGAATCAAACATATCATATTGAGTGATCTACAAGTTTTATGTAAGATTTTATGACTAACCATGTGAATGACCAATTCCTGTCATCTCTCTAAATGGATATAAGTGAAGCAAGAGAGTTTAATTATTTCTACAAAAGATATGCCCACACTCTAACAAATATAAGTGAAGCAAAAGAGCATTCTACAAATGGTGGTTTTCTATGTGAAGAGAAACAGGCAATCCAAACTTCAAATGATATAAGGGAAGCACATGAAGCATTCTATAAAGCTATACTCAAAAGATATAAGTGAAGTGCAAAGAGAATTCTATAAATCAACCATGGACTATCTCATACCAGCATGGTGCATCTAATAAAAGTGAAAAATAAATGCAAAAGACGCTGCAAGATTGCACATATCGCATGAACGAAACGAATCCGAAAACATACCGATACTTGTTGAAGAAAGATGGGATGCCTTCCGGGGCATCCCAAGCTTAGACACTTGAGTCTCCTTGAATATTTACTTGGGGTGCCTTGTGAATCCCCAATATTGATCTCTTGCCTCTCCTCCTTCTACTCACATCGAGACCTCCTCAATCTTCGAACACTTCATCCACACAAAACTCAATAGAAAGCTCGGTAAGATCCCTTAGTATAATAAAGCAAATCACTACTCTAATTACTGTTGCAAACCAATTCATATTTTTTTGCATTATATCTACTGTAATATAAATTTTCCATGGCTTAATCCACTGATATAAATTGATAGTTTCATCAAAACAAGCAAACTATGCATCAAAAACAGAATCTGTCTAAAACAGAATAGTCTGTAATAATCTGAACATTCACCAGACCTCTGGTACTTCAAAACTTCTACCAAAATTAGGAAAAATAAAAAATTTGTATATTAATATAGTGCAAAAGGTTTCAGAACCGTTTTATGTTCCAGTAAAAAATGTAAAATCTCTCACTACAGCCAAAGTTTCTGTCCTGCACAGTACAAACCAACAAGCATCTAAAACATCCTAAAGGAAAACCTTGGCACATTATTTTTATTTTTAAACCTTATAAAAGCAAACAACAGAAATAAATGACTCTCTAAAACTTCCGAGTTGTCTCCCTGTCAGCACTTTCTTTAAAGCCATTAAGCTAGGCATATAGTGCTCAAGTAATGGATCCACCCGGATCCCAAGGTATATCAAAGCCAATTTTAATTAACAATGATTTGTGATTTAGTAGTGAGCACAAAGTAACATATATCATGTAATGACGAAGCCTAACTCTCTTCCTATGCATCTTCATGTCATAAAAGAACAATTCATGCACACAAAGTAAAGGCCAATGCATATTATAAACAGTTTCTTGCAATTTTATCATACTGGAAACATAAAGAGGTGGAGATATAGTTCCTCTCTCATAATAATTGCAAGTAGGAGAAGCAAGCACATGCATATTATATTTATCAAAATCATCATGTGCAACGGTAAAAGGCAACCCATCAATATAATCCTTAATAAGGGCAAACTTCTCCGATATAGTGTAGTCGGGAGAATTCAAAAAGATAATAGGACTATCATGCGTGGGTGCAATAGCAACAATTTCATGTTTAACATAAGGAACTATAGCAAGTTCATCTCCATAAGCATAATTCATATTGGCATCTTGGCCACAAGCATAACAAGCATCATCAAAAAGGGATATTTCAAGAGAATCAACGGGATCATAACAGTCATCATAGCAATCATCCTTCGGTAAGCATGAAGGGAAATTAAACAATGTATGAGTTGAAGAGTTACTCTCATTAGAAGGTGGGCACGGGTGATCAATCCGCTCTTCCTCCTTTTGTTCTTCGCTCTCCTCCTCATCTTTTTCATCCAATGAGCTCATAGTTTCATTAACTTCTTCCATAGACTCCTGCAAAATATTAGTCTCTTCTTGGACAGCGGAGACCCTCTCAATAAAATCATCAATATCGGAATTGAATTCATAATTCTCATAGCAATGTTTAAGGATAGCTAAATTTTCAGGTCTATAAACTGAATCATCAAAATTTTCACACTCTTTAAACAAAGATTCAATTTCATAAGCACCCATAAAAGCAACAAATTCTTCTATTTGTTCCACATCATAGTAATCATATATACCATTATCATAAGAAGCCAAGGTTTTATCATCATTAAATTTGCATGAAAAGGGAAGGTGTGGAGCCTTCATCCTAGAACAACAAGTATAATCATATCTCAAGCATAGTTCCCGAGCATACCAATGCAACATATGAATTTGATCACATAATAGTTTCCCTTTTTGAGTCAAGCGATAATCCCTAAAGTATTCACGTTGATCCAACAGGTCTCCCATAACATAATTGAATGAGGTTTTCTCAGGATTATCAAAGTAGTACATAATCTCTTTCACACAATGAGCATTGAGGGTTTTAGGAGGTTCCCCATCTCCATGAATAGCATGTACACCTAATTTTTTTGGTATCTCGGGCTCCATATCCATAACCAAAGATAGAGAATAACCTAGTACAGCAAATAAAAATTACTTAGTGAGCAAACAAGCACACACAAGAATATTCACACCCAATGAGGAGCTAAAGGTAGAACAAATATTCCCTCAAGTTCTATCGACCACCGATACAACTCTACGCATGCTTAACATTTGCTTTACCTAGAATAATTATAAAACTAGAAGTACTTTGTAGGTTGTCGGTGTCAAAAACGGCGGATCTCTGGTAGGGGGTCCCGAACTGTGCGTCTAGGCTGGATGGTAACAGGAGACAGGGGACACTTTGTTTTACCCAGGTTCGGGCCCTCTCGATGGAGGTAATACCCTACTCCTGCTTGATTAATATTGATGATATGGGTAGTACAAGAGTAGATCTACCACGAGATCAAGGAGGCTAAACCCTAGAAGCTAGCCTATGGTATGATTGTTGTGTATGGAGTTGATTGCCTACGGACTACAACCCTCTGGTTTCTATAGACATCGGATAGGGTTAGGGTTACACAGAGTCGGTTACAATGGTGGGAGATCTTGAATATCCGCATCGCCAAGCTTGCCTTCCACGCCAAGGAAAGTCCCATCCAGACACGGGACGAAGTCTTCAATCTTGTATCTTCATAGTCTAGGAGTCTGGCCGAAGGTATAGTCCGGCTACCCGAACACCCCCTAATCCAGGACTCCCTCAGTAGCCCCCGAACCAGGCTTCAATGACGATGAGTCCGGCGCGCAGATTGTTTGGCATTGCAAGGCGGGTTCCTCTCCAAATCTTGTGTACCTGTAGGAATAATGTCCGATTTTTGTAATGTAGTCCTCCTCGGCTTCCATGCCCAATAATGGCCGTCTTCCACGTGTTCAAACAAATGCGAAAAGCCGGGGCGTTTTTACATCCACACCCCTAGCCGTATAAACAAGCCGCCTATTTAACAGGATGGGGATTTAGGTCCAAACCACATCTTCTCCTTTCCGCGAGTTATCATCAGAGTGCTTCCAGCAAAGGTCCATTCAACCATGACCAGCCGTCGCAGCTCCTCCCCTCGCCCCTCCGGTCCCAAACCCGGGGACTGGGAGAGTTGCACCATCCCGCATAGCAAGTTAGCGTCACTTCAGGCCCAGGGATTCCTCCCTCAGGCATGCATGGTCCCGGTCCGAGCCGGTCTCGCCACCTATAATGGCGGAAAACAAGCGGAGAACACCCCCAATCCGTATTGCATATTGCGGGTTTCGTCGCCCTCTACGAGCTATTTTTAGGTGTTGAGGCTCATTTCGCGCTGTGGAAGAGGTTATTCTGCCTGGTGCCCCGTTCTGAAAAGGGGTCTATATATCAAGTGGGCGGAGCCGAAGTATGGCGCATCGCCGGGACCGGATACGTATCCGGAACCCCAAAGAAGGCATCCGAGGACTGGCCTTCGGAATGGTTTTACATAGATGACGTCCCGCTACCGGACCCTATCCGGGTCGGTCTCCCTGAGTTCAACAGTGCTCCATTGAAGAAACGCTTGAGCTGGCGTCCGCGGAGCTCTCAGAGAGAAAGTGAGAGAGACGTCCTTTACCTGATGGGCCGGATAAGACTGTTGGCTCATTCCGGACTAACCATGATTGGAGTCATGGCCGCATGCATTATGCGGGGGGTGCAGCTGCTTCAATAGAGAGGCCACCCCATGTGGGATTTCAACGGGGAGGATGACACCACACGTTACGGTCGTAAGGGGCCGGACTCAGCCGCCGCCTTAATAAAGATCTTATCCTCTTTGTATAAGGGAGAAATGGAGGAATTCCTCCGCGTCAATCCGCAGGCCGGATTCAGTATGTACAATCCTCCAAGTTGGGTAAGTGAACAATTGCACTTGCTCGTTTGTTTTATACTCCCATGGTTAGATAGGTAGTCTAACGACTTCAATGCAGGAACTATGACAGGAGGTAAAGGACATAAGCAGCCGCCCTCCACAGCCCGAGGACCCAGAACGGTCCCTCAATCCGGACTCCAAAGAGGATCCGGACATATCGGTGGATCTTATCGACGGGGTGTTCCATCAGCTAAGCAAGGACAATACCTTGGTAGCCATCATGGCTGATTACCCAGGGTTAATTCCGGCCTCCCAGGTGACAGAAACCGGAGTCTCATTCCCTTGAGAGAGATTGCACTCTCGCGTATTCCGGTGTTTCTGACGACAACCGTGTTTTGTAGGGGAGTTTTCCGAGGCAGGAGGCCGAACCTGCGGCGGCTAGCTAACGAGGGGCCGCAGGGCCCCGTGGGGCAAAAAGGAATGAAGTCCGGACTGAGGTGCCGGCGCAAAGGTATAGCGCACCCTCTGTTTCCCTGGTGTTATTCTGTGAGGGCATATTAACGTTCGTGCTATCTTCAGAAGGAAGAGACCTCGCCGGACTACATCCGGAGAGGTTGCCAATCGCGCCTCCACCAGCCAGGCTCCAACGGCTCGCCAGGAAGCGGAGGCGAGCACAAGGCGCGTACCGGACGCTCCTCCGACAGAGGATGAGGACAGGCTGTCTGCCACAAATTCGGAAGTGGAGAGTGCCATGAACCACAGGCGTCGCCGGACAGTTCTACGCGACGCTTGTTTCTCCCAAGAGGCTTTAGATGCCTTTTTGGGAGATGCGTACCTCCGTGCCGCTCAAAATGGTTTAGCCAGAGCCATGGAGCAGTATGTAAAAGACATACGGGTAAGAAAATTTTGGTCAAGTATATATATACCAGTAGCCCCCGAGACTTGAAACAGTTAGAGCAACTGATTTAAGGATCATTTAATATGCAGGCTCTTACAGAGAAGAATACTGTACTGTCCCAGGAGCTGGAAAAGTGCAAGGCCCAACTAGAGGCCGCACTAACCGCAACAGGGGAGCCCAAAGAGACCCCCTCAGGTAAGATACACTTCGAAAGATTAGTATTGTGCGGTGTGGGTGCAAATCTAACAAATCGTATTGCAGATGGCGCCGGACTCGATCCGGACAAGCAACAACTCTTACGCCAGCTAAGGGCCGGTGAGAGTATGTTGACAAGGGTGAGGCGAGAGAAGAATGATCTTCAGGATGCCAACACCAAGCTGGACGTCGAACTTAAAGATGTTCGTGGCCAGCTGTCGGACTCCATGAAGGAGAATCAGCGGCTTCGACGCGGCATTTTTAGTAAGTGCTTGAACGAACTTTGAAAAAAGAGTTCGGCGAGGAAGTCGACTAACAGAGTAATGTCTGTAGGTATGCTCACAGGTCTTCCTGAAGAGGAGATGCCCGGTTTTACGGGTGACCTTCTTCCCGAACTCACGCAACTGCACGAGCGAATTCGGCAGGCGATGCGAGGTGTTGCCCAAGCCTTATGGCCTGCCCACTCCGTGCCCGAGGGCCTTGGAGAGCTTGCGGAGAAGCTGAAGGGAGCTCGGCGGCGCTTCCAGTTGTGGAAGATATCGGCCTGTCGACAAGGCGCTAGGGAAGCCTGGGCCATGGTGAAGACCCGTTTTACGAAGTCTGACCCGAACCACATGGCCGAGGTCGGACCAGTGGGGCCTGACGGGAAGGAGATCCCTGTGAGCTTAGTATACGGCCAAGTAGAGTTGGCCACGAAGTATTCCCAGCAGGACTGTAAATTAGACAGCCTGTTAGATGGTATAGAAGAGGAATACAATCAGTCAGAATGACTATGTAATTTTGAATTGACATGTATAATGCCTTCTGGCCGGATTGTAGATCGTTTGTCGTTACCGACCGTTTCGCTTCAACCTCGGGACCTGACGGTCCGGAGTGTGTCCGAATACCATAGCGGTTATATAAGAACCGTGGTATGCGTGGAGACCAAGCGTAGGGGTCATTAGTGCTTTATCAGACAAGTGCCCAACTAGTTATGTTATATTACATGGTTAGTAAAAAACATCTTCCAGAGAGAATAGTTCTGTTAGGGGTTCCTTTCGCTGGGAGGCATGCCCTAAAGTGCATGTCCGGACTGTGTAAAAAGATGCAGAAAAAGCATCTGGGGGCGCATAAAATGAGTAAAAAGATCATCTTTTATCTCACCGACCAAATATTCCCTTAAGAACGCTAGCTTTCGGCTTCACCCAGTCTGAGGTACACATCCGGCTGACCCGGCAGTAACAATCGCAGAGGTGCTCCCTTTACCACCTAGCCGAACAATCGGGAACGTAGGGGTAAGCACAGGAGCCAGGCAACCTAGCTTGGCCAAAACTTAAGTCATATCGATGCATATAATGGTGAAGAAAAAGGTACATGCGGAAGTTTGACGCATGTGTTGGGCATGAAGCCCGTATAAATAAGCTTCTGTTAAAGAAGCCCCCAGGTTTAATGAGCGTGAGTAGCGCGTCACTAGATGAGCCTTTAAGGGCTATAAAAGAAAAGAGGGGAATGAGAGAAATGTAAGACAAAAAAATGCAAAAAATGGACAAAGGAAGGAGACGAACACAGAGTCCGGCGCTAGGCATAGAATCTTCGGAGACGGGTGGCGTTCCACGGGTTCGGCTCGAGTCGGTTATCCGACGCATCTCACAGGCGGTACGCCCTGCCAGTCAGGACTTGGTCGATTATGAATGGACCTTCCCACTTGGGCTTGAGTTTGTCCTTTTTCTTATCCGACAGGCATAGAACTAGTTCGCCAACATTGTAATTTTTGGCCCGTACTTCTCTGCTTTGATATCTTCGGGCCTGCTGTTGATAAAATGCGGAACGGGCTTTTGCCACGTCACGCTCCTCCTCCAGGGCGTCCAAGTTGTCCTGCTGATCGAGCTCGGCTTCTCTTTCTTCATACATGCGCACTCTAGGTGAGTCATGAATTATGTCGCAGGGCAGAACTGCCTCTGTGCCGTACACCATAAAAAATGGTGTATATCCGGTGGTGCGATTTGGCATGGTCCGCAGCCCCCATAGCACGGAGTCGAGCTCCTCTACCCAGTGCGTGTTAGATTCCTTGAGGGACCGCACTAGTCTGGGTTTAATGCCGCTCATGATAAGACCATTTGCACATTCGACCTGGCCGTTGGTTTGTGGGTGATAGACGGAAGCATAATCAAGCTTGATGCCCATGTTTTTGCACCAGAGTTTTACCTTGTCGGCGGTAAAGTTTGTACCGTTATCGGTTATGATGCTGTGAGGGACGCCATAACGGTGTACAACCCCGGATATGAAGTCTATCACAGGTCCGGATTCGGCCGTTTTAACAGGCTTGGCTTCTATCCATTTGGTGAATTTATCCACCATGACTAGTAAGTATTTTTTCCTATCGGTCCCACCTTTAAGGGGTCCGACCATGTCAAGCCCCCAGACCGCGAAAGGCCAGGTGATGGGTATAGTTTGGAGTGCAGTGGGTGGCATATGGCTTTGGTTGGCAAAAAGTTGGCAACCAGCGCATCTTGGACTAAGTCCTGAGCGTCTGCCCGGGCCGTCGGCCAATAAAAGCCTGTACGAAAAGCCTTGCTAACAAGGGACCGAGCCGCGGCGTGGTGACCACCGAGTCCGGCATGAATTTCAGCCAGAAGGTTCTGCTTCCTCTCCGGAGATGCACCTTTGAAGGACTCCGGTAGTGCTTTTCTTATAAAGCTCTCCCTCATGGACTCTATAGGCTTTAGATCGCCGCACTATGCAGCGGGCCTCGTTTTGGTCCTCCGGGAGTTCCTGCCTAGTAAGGTAAGCTAGGAATGGTTCTGTCCATGGGGCGATGACCGCCATTATTACGTGGGCTGAAGGTGTAATTTCATTGGCAAAGCCTCCGATTGTGTCAGATTGTTCAGCGTCGAGTGGTGCGGCTGGGTTCGGGCTGTTATTTGCGGGTTCCCCCTCCCATGCTACGGATGGCTTGAACAATCTTTCCAAAAAGATGTTGGGGGGGACTGCATCGCGTTTTGCCCCGATGCGTGCCAAGACGTCCGCTGCTCGATTGTTTTCTCGGGCTATATGGTGAAACTCCAGCCCTTCGAACCGAGCTGACATTTTTAGGACGGCGTTGCGGTAAGCTGCCATTTTTGGGTCCTTGGCGTCGAAGTCTCCATTTATTGGGATATCGCGAGGTTTGAATCCCCGCGTACCTCTAGGCGCTGGATACCCATGGATACTGCTATCCGGAGACCATGTAGGAGGGCCTCATATTCGGCTGCATTGTTGGAATCCATGTACATGATCTGGAGCACATATTGGACTGTGTCTCCTGTGGGGGACGTCAGGACGACGCCAGCCCCCAGTCCGGCCAACATTTTGGAGCCGTCGAAATGCATAATCCAGTTTGAATATGTGCCGTACTCTTTAGGGAGCTCGGCCTCCGTCCATTCTGCGACGAAGTCGGCCAAAACTTGCGATTTAATAGCTCGCCGTGGCTTATAGGTTATATCGAATGGGAGAAGCTCGATGGCCCATTTTGCAATCCGGCCCGTTGTGTCGCGGTTGTTGATAATATCGTTGAGTGGTACTTCCGAGGCTACTGTTATGGAACACTCTTGAAAGTAGTGTCGTAGCTTCTGGGGTGCCATGACTACCGCGTATGCAATCTTTTGATAATGCGGGTACCGTGATTTGCATGGAGTGAGGACAGTGGATACATAGTAGACTGGCCTTTGAAGGGGGAATTTGTGTCCGTCCGTTTCCCGCTCGACAACGAGCACTGCGCTGACAACTTGATGTGTTGCTACAATGTACAATAACATTGGTTCGCCGGTGTTCGGCGCGGCCAGGACTGGGTTTGTTGCCAATATGGCTTTTATTTCATCAAGTCCGGCCGTGGCGGCCTCCGTCCACTCAAAGTGTTTGGTGTGCCGAAGGAGGCGATAGAGGGGTAGTGCCTTTTCTCCCAAGCGGGAGATGAAGCGGCTTAAAGCCGCCATGCATCCAGTTAATTTTTGTATTTGTTTGAGGTCCTTTGGGATATCCAATTGTGACAAATCTCGGATCTTGGCTGGATTAGCTTCAATTCCTCTACCGGATACAATGAAGCCCAAGAGCTTTCCAGCTGGAACACCGAAGACGCATTTTTCCGGGTTGAGCTTGATGTCGTATTTTCGGAGGTTATCGAAAGTAAGCCTCAAGTCGTCTATTAGAGATTCGACATGTCTTGATTTGACGACCACATCATCCACGTACGCCTCCACTGTTTTGCCGATCTGATTTGCCAGACATGTCTGGATCATGCGCTGATATGTTGCGCCAGCGTTTTTCAGCCCGAAGGGCATTGTGTTGAAGCAGAATGGGCCGTATGGTGTGCTGAATGCTGTTGCAGCTTGGTCTGATTCTGCCATCTTGATTTGATGGTAACCGGAGTATGCGTCGAGGAAACACAACGAGTCGTGTCCTGCGGTGGCATCGATAATTTGATCAATACGGGGGAGGGGGAAGGGATCCTTTGGGCAAGCCTTGTTAAGGTCTTTAAAATCGACACACAGGCGCGAGGATTTGTCCTTCTTTGGTACCATCACCAAGTTTGCTAGCTAGTCCGGATGTTTTATGTCTCTAATGAATCCAGCCTCCAATAGCTTGGCTAGCTCCTCTCCCATAGCCTGTCTCTTGGGTTCGGAAAAATGCCGAAGGGCTTGTTTGACAGGTTTGAATCCCTTTAGGATATTTAAGCTGTGTTCTGCCAGCTTGCATGGGATCCCTGGCATGTCTGAAGGGTGCCAGGCGAAAATGTCCCAGTTCTCTCGTAGGAACTCTCGCAGTGCGGCGTTTACATCAGGGTTCAGTCGTGCCCCGATGGAAGCTGTTTTATTGGGGTCCGTTGGATGGACTTGGAATTTGACTATTTCGTCAGCTGGCTTGAAGGATGTGGATTTGGATCTCTTATCGAGTATCACATCATCCCTGTTAACCGTGGAGCACAACGCAGTCAGTTCCTCGGCCGCTAAGGCTTCGGATAGTGCCTCAAGGGCTAATGCGGCTGTCTTGTTTTCGGCGCCGAGTGCTATGTCTGGATCACTAGCTAGAGTGATAATTCCATTCGGCCCGGGCATCTTAAGCTTCATGTACCCATAATGGGGTATTGCTTGGAAGATTGTGAATGCTTCCCGCCCTAGTAAAGCGTGATGTCCGCTCTTAAACGGGGCCACCTGAAACGTGACTTCTTCGGACCTGTAATTATCCGGCATGCCGAACACCACATCTAGTGTGATTTTTCCTGTGCAGCGCGCTTCCTGACTGGGGATTATTCCTCTTAAGGTTGTGCTACTTCGCTTGATGAGGTTCCAGTCTATTTCCATTTTTGAAGGGTTTCCTCATAAATGAGGTTCAGTCCGCTGCCTCCATTCATGAGCACCTTGGTGAGGCGAAAGCCGTCCACTATGGGACTGAGGACCAATGCGGCTGGTGCTCGGGCTGTTCGGAATCTAGGTTCATCACTTGCGTTGAAGGTAATAGCAGTGTCGCTCCATGGATTTATTGTTGCAACTTGATAGACTTCGGTGAGGCTGCGGAGTGTTCTTTTTCGCCTATTATTTGATGCGAAAGTCTCGAAGACTGTGAGAACGGTAGTGGTGTCCTCGGGCTGGCTTTCTGCGGCCTCCAAAATTAAGAGGTCCTCGCCAATTTTGGCCACCTGCCGGAGTATCCAACATGCTCTAAGGCTGTGAGTTGGTGTGGCGTCCTCTGTACTGTGAATTCTACAGGGTCCATCAAGCCACCTTTCCACTACGGTTCCATGCCCTGTAGAGGGTTTTGGCTTTTTGGTGTTTATCCCGGGTGTCCTATGATGATGCACCCTCTTAGTTCGGACGGGATTACTATTCAAGGCCGGATTATCCCAAAATTTTATTTCGGTTTTCCAGGCACTTTCCATCGCATGGTATTTTTGTACTATGGACGCCAAGTCAGCGAAGCGTGTGATATCACGACGACTTACGGCGTTAACGATTCCCTCGTCCGTGCAATTACTGCAGAAAATAGAGATTGCGTCTCCCTCGCGGCAATCCTTTATCCTGTTCATAACCAGGAGGAATCTGGCCCAGTAATGATGTACTGTTTCCTCGGGCCTCTGCCTGATTCGGGAGAGATCGGTTATGTTCGGGTGGGCGGGTGTCATTGAATCTGAAACCTAACCCAATCCAAGATTCGGAGGCCGAAGAGTTTCCGAACTCTGAAGTTCGGATTCTTGGATGTTGTCCAAAGAATCTAGTCCGTTGCCTGATCCTAAGCTCAGGTCTTGAGTTACATCCTCCTCTCCGCGGGTATCCGGCTTGGAGGAGTCGAGAATTCGGACGTAGCTAGTCCTTAGAATAGATGAAGGGTCGCCGCACTGCGCCTCTACCACGGCAACGTGGTGGGTGACTTGGGGAGAGTTAATTTCTCTTAGATCGGGTTTAAGCCCAACCTGGTCATAATCCGTAGCGACCCCCAGGGCGGCGATGCGATCCAAGAGCTCGTTTACGGAACAGAGCTCCATTGGATCTAGCTGCTCGACGAGCTCCGAGCTGACGTGTAGGTTGCTTTTGATGACCCAAGAGGTCACCGTCCGCGCAACAGCCGAACAGGCGGTCATGAGGAAACCACCTAGCCGGAGGGTTTGGCCGACAGCCAAGGCTCCCTTAGCAACGGCGCCGTCTCTAAAGACGGGAGAAGGCATCCTTCCTGATTGTGACGGCACAGAGGGACTCTCAATGAAAGCACCAATGTCGGTGTCAAAACCGGCGGATCTCGGGTAGGGGGTCCCGAACTGTGCTTCTAGGCCGGATGGTAACAGGAGACAGGGGACACTTTGTTTTACCCAGGTTCGGGCCCTCTCGATGGAGGTAATACCCTACTCCTGCTTGATTACTATTGATGATATGGGTAGTACAAGAGTAGATCTACCACGAGATCAAGGAGGCTAAACCCTAGAAGCTAGCCTATGGTATGATTGTTGTGTATGGAGTTGATTGCCTACGGACTACAACCCTCTGGTTTATATAGACACCGGATGGGGTTAGGGTTACACAGAGTCGGTTACAATGGTGGGAGATCTTGAATATCCGCATCGCCAAGCTTGCCTTCCACGCCAAGGAAAGTCCCATCCGGACATGGGACGAAGTCTTCAATCTTGTATCTTCATAGTCCAGGAGTCCGGCCGAAGGTATAGTCCGGCTACCCGAACACCCCCTAATCCAGGACTCCCTCATAGGTGTTCTTGGAAAGGTTTGCAAGATAATAAAGAGAGCGTAAATAAAAAGTAGGGGCTGTTTAGATAAAGAAACAATAAAGTTAGTATAGCGAGTGTGGAAAAGTGGTGGTAGGAGTTGCCAAATTGTCCCTAAGCAATTGACTACTTTACTAGACCGATAGCAAGTTTTATGTGGGAGAGGCCACTGCTAGCATGTCATCCCTGACTTGGAATTCTATGCACTTATGATTGGAACTATTAGCAAGCATCCGCAACTACTAACCTTCATTAAGGTAAAACTCAACCATAGCATTAAGATATATTGGTTCCCCTTCAATCCCGTATTGTAACATCCCAAATTTTCAATTTGGAATGTTATACATAGGTCATTCATGCATATCATATTTTATTGCATCTTCGTTCCTGTCGGTGTACTAGAGTAGGGGTACCCTAGTATCCCGAACTTGTGCACGGGCAGTCGCAGCATCCCGCGGCAAGGCTTGCCGGGTGACCGCCAAGGTCCTCCGTGGTTCTTTTGGAGCCATTCAAGGACAAAGTATCCAAACCAAGGCACCTCAAGACCCCGGCAAGAGGAGCTTGCCGGGAAGGCCAACCAAGGCACCTCAAGACCCCGGCAAGAGGAGCTTGCCAGGAAGGCCAACCAAGGCATCTCAAGGAGCTTGCCGCGATGCGCCACGCGTCCCGGCAAGGCCCGGTGAGCGACAAGCTCCCGGGCGTGACAAGACAACAACCGCGGCAAGGCGCTTGCCGCGGCAAGCCACCACTCTGCCCGCGCTCCAGCACATCCACCAACGTGTCACTCTGGGACCCTTCCAGGCGTACGTGGCGGGAGGCTGTGCAGCCTGCGGTGCGCGGTGGCAAGCGGCACTGACAAGATCGCCATCGTGGCGAGCGGTGGCGTCCCTGACGGTCCCTTTTGCACTATTTAGGCGACGCAGACGGGCATTTAATGCCCTTGTCCCCTGCCGTCAGGGTTAGGTATGATACACTGTAGCAGGTAGCTGTACCAACCGCAGCACCTTTCCATTTTTACCCTTTGTCTCCGTTGCCACCTGTCGGTGACCCCTTGAGCATATAAAAGGAGGCCCGTGCGCAACGTGGGGGGGGGGGACAGAACACTCACGCTCGGTCTCGTTAGCTGCTGGTGTGTACTATAGCACTCCGCGCTCCCGAGCAAGAACTCAATACAAACCACAAAGCAGGAGTAGGGTTTTACGCATCCGTGCGGCCCGAACCTGGGTAAACTGCTCGTGTGTTTTGCCTTGATCTACTCTTCGTGCGACCTCCGCCCCCGCCGAACCAAAAGGGACTCGGCCCGCCGGTCCCATAGGTGTTCGTGGATCAGTCCCCCGACATCTTTGGCGCGCCAGGTAGGGGGGCGTCGAGGTTGTGTGAACCAGATCCGGCGTTCACGCGAGCTAGATCTTCATCATCTTCATCGACATGCCGCCGAAGAAGAAGGCTTCGGAGGCGGCTGTTCCGTCCGCCCCGCTACCACCGGAGCAAACGGCTGATGGGGTGGACGCCGGCGGAAGAACGGGCGTCGACGAGGGAGCTCACGGTGCTGCCAGGTCCAAGGATAAGGCTGCGCTGCCCATCGGTGGCGTAGCCGGCTCCCACAACGACCAGGCGCACTCCAAGACCTCGGCGTCCATACATGCACCGCGCCCATCTCATGAGGCACGGGACCGGCAGCGTCATGGTGCTCACAGTACCATGCGTTTGCTGGACCAAGATCGAGCTGGTGGATCTCGGAGTGCTCAAGACCGCCATGCACGCCAACCTACTGGCGCGAGCGAGACACGGTCGCCTGGACGGGATACTGCTCCTTCCAACATAGTTAGAAGTCCGAGCATATCCCGCTCCTCGCACCGTTCGCCACCGCCACCCGCCACTGCAGCAGAAGCTTTGGCGCGAGCTCAACTGCTCCTGGACTACCCTCCGACGGCAGACAAGATCGACGACTGGAGGGCCGCCATCCAGAGTCTCATCGGCTTCGCCAACAGCGACACTCAACAGCAGCTGAGCACGTCGCAGCCGCGGCAAGTCAGCCAGGCACGAGCCGGTGGCGACAAGACCGGTGGGGGTGCAACTACTGTGCACTCTCCGCCCCAAAGGCCAAGATCGCCGACTCGCCGGATTCACCTCGACAGCGACTCCACCGCGTCATCAGATCCACGAGCTCGTCGCGATCAGCGCCAAGTTCTTCACGAACGACAGAAAGAAGACGCTCGTACTCGCATCGAGCGCCAAAGAGAAGCGCGACGTCAATCAGACCAGCGCGCTGGGCCCTCTGTCGACATGCATGCGCCAGGGGAACCAGGCGACTTGCCGTACGCTGTAGGTTGCCCTGCGTTCACTCGTGAGCTGCGGCAAGTCCAGTGGGCCAGCATGAAGAATTTCAAGCCAGACGTACCAGAGAAGTACGACGGCAAGTCGCATCTGTCGGAGTTCCTCAACATCTACACCATCGCGGTGCAGGCTGCCGGGGGGCGGGACGACAAGATCCTTGCCAACTACTTCCCGCTGGTGCTCAAGCCCAACGTCAGGTCCTGGCTCATGCACTTGCCGGACAACTCCATATCCTCCTGGGCAGACCTATGCCATCATTTTGTCGGCGCCTTTATAGGCGGCCACAAACCTCATGGCCAAGAGAGTGACCTTCATCTGCTCGCCCAGAAGGAAGGAGAGCCCCTGCGCAAGTACATTCAGAGATTCAGCCATGTACAGCACAACATCCCGGATGTCCACCCTGCCGCGGTCATCAGCGCGTTCCATCAGAACGTGCGTAACCGCAGGATGCGGGACGAGATGGCGATGTGCAAGATCAGAGACGTCAGTGAGCTGTATGCCCTGGCCGACAAGTGTGCACGTGCTGAGGAAGGGAGGAAACTCCCCGGAGAGAATGCAGGAGCAGGAGGATCTGACAGCGAGGATGCTGCCCCGGCAAAGAAAAACCGGCGGCGGAACAGGAAGAAGAAAAGCAAAGATGTGCTAGTCGTTGAGCAGTCCGACAACGAAGGTGGCGCCAAGAAAGCCAAAGTTGGTACCTCCGGCAAGGAGATTGCCGCATGCACCAACTGCCAGGCTGTGGCGGTCGCCGACAAGCAGGACGGCACCGACAAGCAGTACTGCAAGATCCACCGCACCAAGGGCCATGACCTCCAGAGCTGCAAGAAGGTCGAGCAGCTTGTCCAGCAACAAAAGGCTGAGTACAAGCGACGAGACAAGGAGAGGGCCCAAGGAGGCGCTGGAGAATCTGGCAAGAAGCGCGCCGGCCGGGGAGGACGCCACGGCAAGGCCAAGCAGCGGCAAGGAGATAGACCTCCCCGCGGCCGCGACAAGGATGAAGATGACGACGACGATGAAGACATGGATGATGTTGAGACCAGTGAGCAGGAGTTCCAGAAAGCCACGGAGGTCTTGTGCGTTGACGGCGGTGCTTCTCTGCATACTTCACACCGCCAACTCAAGCAGTGGGTGCGGGAAGTCAATGCGGCGGAACCACCTGTCGAGTCACGCAAGCTTCTGAAATGGTCCAGCACGCCTATCATATTTGACATTGAGGACCACCCTGATCGCACAACTGCGGTCGGGTGCTTGCCGATGTTGGTTTCACCAACCATCCGCAACCTCAAGGTCACTAAGATGCTAGTTGACGGCGGGGCCGGCTTGAACCTGATCTCCTCCGCTGTACTCCAGAAACTCCAGATCCCTGACAGCGAGCTTGAAGAGACCGGCACATTCCAAGGAATCAACCCGGGAAGAAGCAAGCCGAAGGGGAAGGTCACGTTGCCAGTAACATTTGGAAGCGAGCTGAACTTCAGGACTGAGAGGGTCACTTTTGACGTTGCCGATTTTCCATTGCCTTACAATGGGATACTTGGCCGTCCAGCACTCGCCAAGTTCATGGCAGCCTCTCACTATGCATACAACATGCTGAAGATGCCAGGCCCGATAAGCGTCATCTCGGTTCCTGGCGACAAGAAGGATGCTCTTATCTGCGCCGACAAGATCTACCGGGAAGCGGCAGCCGCAGCAGATCACAAGTCACCTGCCGTTGAAGCTCCCGGGGGGAAGAAGAAGACCAAGTCCGGCAAGAGTTCTGATGCCCACTCCGGCAAGCGCACCTCTTTGGAGTGCTGCGCTGCCGTCGAGGACGCACCATCGAGCTCCACCGACAAGTGTAAGAAGACAATGGCAGCTCCGCCAGAGACGAAGAAGGTGTCCGCCAAGGAGGACGGCACTGGTGGTACCTTCACCATCAGTGCCACTCTCGACCCTAAATAGGAAAGCGCGCTCATTGCTTTCCTGCGGGCGAATGTCAACGTGTTTGCGTGGCAACCGTCTGACATCCCCGGTGTTCCCAGGAAAAGTAATTGAGCACCACCTTGCCGTTTGTCCTCATGCGCGGCCCGTCAAGCAGAAAGTCAGGAAGCAAGCAGTGGAGCGCCAAGAATTCATTGCAGAAGAGATCAAGAAGTTGGAAGCAGCACGCCTTGTCAGAGGAGTGCTCCATCCTACGTGGTTGGCCAATCCTGTAGTCGTGCGCAAGGCGAACGGGAAATGGAGACATTGTATCGATTTTACCGATGTTAACAAAGCTTGTCCCAAAGACCCATTTCCTTTGCCGCGCATTGACCAGATTGTTGACTCCACAGCCGGATGTGATTTGCTTTCATTTCTTGACGCATACAGAGGATACCATCAGATCTTCATGGCAGAAGAGGATGAGGAGAAGACCGCATTCATTACTCCATGTGGCACGTACTGTTTCATACGGATGCCTTTCGGATTAAAAAATACTGGCTCAACATTTGCAAGAGTAGTCCATGTCGCTCTTGAGCCACAAATACACAGAAATGTGGAAGCCTACATGGATGACATAGTGGTCAAGAGCAAGGACAA
Organism: Triticum urartu; assembly: GCF_056163025.1. NCBI lineage: Eukaryota > Viridiplantae > Streptophyta > Magnoliopsida > Poales > Poaceae > Triticum > Triticum urartu. The sequence continues at coordinate 410,640,763 of NC_141873.1, forward strand.
GGCAACTCGGATTCAAGATTTAGACGAGACCTTTGCAAATCTGCGCAAGATCAACCTCAAGCTCAACCCCGAGAAGTGTGTGTTTGGAGTCCCCTCCGGCAAGCTCCTCGGGTTCTTCGTCTCTCAGCGGGGAATCGAAGCCAATCCCGACAAGATCAAGGCCATTGAGCAGATTGAAGCACCAAAGCGCGTCAAGGATGTACGAAGACTTGCCGGTTGCGTGGCTGCTCTCAGCAGGTTTATCTCTAGGTCTGCTGAGCGCGCCCTGCCATTTTTCAAAATATTGAAAAAGGCAGGTCCAATGAAATGGACTCCGGAAGCGGAGGCTGCGCTGCAAGACTTGAAGAGATACCTGTCCTCCACTCCAATACTTGTCGCACCTAAGCCACAAGAGAAGTTGCTGCTGTATATAGCGGCAACCGATCAAGTGGTTAGTGCTGCGTTAGTAGCAGAGAGGGAGGCAGATGACGAGCCAGCAACCACGGCAGGCACATCCAGCGACAAGCAGGGGGCTTCCCCGACAAGCTCTGGTCCCGACAAGGAAGGATCTGTGCAGACGCGCGAGGAGATACAGAAGAAAATGGTGCAGCGCCCAGTTTACTTTGTCAGTTCCCTTCTGCAGGGGGCTAGGTCAAGGTACTCTGGCGTGCAGAAATTGCTTTTCGACCTTCTCATGGCCTCGAGAAAGCTGCGCCATTACTTCCAAGCACATGAGATCACAGTTGTCACTCGCTTTCCGCTGAAGAGGATACTATAGAATCCAGAAGCGACAGGCAGGATTGTTGAGTGGGCACTGGAACTATCAAGCTTTGGCCTTAAGTTTGAGAGTACTTCAACTATCCAAAGCAGAGCATTGGCAGAATTCATAGCAGAATGGACGCCAACACCAGATGAAGAAATTCCAGAAACGAGCATCCCCGTCAAGGAAGCAAGCAAAGAGTGGCTGATGTACTTTGATGGTGCCTTTTCGCTGCAAGGCGCCGGCGCTGGCGTACTGCTTGTCGCACCCACCGGAGAGCACCTCAAGTACGTAGTCCAGATGCACTTCCCCAAGGAGCAAGCAACAAACAATACTGCAGAGTATGAAGGCTTGCTTGCCAGTCTCAGGATTGCGGCAGACCTTGGGATCAAGAAGCTCATTGTCAGGGGTGACTCGCAGCTTGTCGTCCGCCAAGTGAACAAGAGCTATCAGAGTCCGTTGATGGAAGCCTACGTCGACGAAGTGAGAAAGCTAGAAGAGCACTTTGACGGCCTACAGATGGAGCATGTTCCAAGAGCTCAGAACGACGTTGCTGATGGCCTGTCAAAGTGCGCCGCACTTAAGTTACCTGTGGAACCAGGGATCTTTGTGCTCAAGCTGACTCAACCGTCCGTAACGCCATCAACTGGATAGAGCAAGAACAGGAAGTTGATTTTCGGTGACTATTTTCCGGCAGAGCTTCCCGAAGCCGCCGCCAAGAAGGTCCCCAAGATCAACGCCAAGAGCGCTGAGGAGCAATATGCTCCGGCAAGCCCTAGGGTTTGTTCCCTTGAAGCAGAAGATCCCGACAAGTTTTGCTCCGACAAGCTTGCCGGGGAACGTCAAGCTCCGGCAGAGTCGCAGGTTCTCGCCGTAGAAGCGGATGTTCCCGCAGCAGCAGATTTGCCTTTAGTCCTTGTTGTCGAGCCACAAGCTCCGGCATGGGCACAGCAGATTGTCCGTTTCCTTCAGACAGGAGAACTTCCCGAAGAGCAGGAAGAAGCGGAAAGAATAGCCCGGCAGTCAAGTATGTACCAGTTTGTCGACAAGACACTGTACAGAAGAAGACTCAACGGTGTGAAATTGAAGTGTATTCACCGGGAAGACGGACAAAAGCTGTTGGCAGAGATACATGGAGGCATATGTGGACACCACATTGGCGCAAGAGCACTTGTCGGCAAAGCATTCCGGCAAGGTTTCTTTTGGCCGACAGCCCTCCAGGATGCAACTGCACAAGTAACCAAGTGTGAAGCATGCCAGTTCCATTCCAAGCAGATACACCAACCAGCTCAAGCTCTCCAGACGATCCCTTTATCCTGGCCATTTTTGGTCTGGGGGCTCGACATCCTCGGCCCCTTTCCCCGAGCAGTCGGGGGCTTTGAGTACTTGTATGTTGCAATCGACAAGTTCACAAAGTGGCCGGAAGTGGAACCAGTGAGGAAGGTGACAGCACAGTCAGCAGTCAAGTTCTTCAGGTCGATTGTTTGCCGCTTCGGGATCCCTAACAGGATAATCACCGACAACGGTACGCAATTCACGAGCCGCACCTTCATGCAGTACGTCCAAGATCTTGGCGCCAAGGTCTGCTTCACTTCTGTTGCTCACCCGAGAAGCAACGGTCAAGCGGAGAGGGCAAATGCTGAAGTGCTGCGTGGGCTCAAGACCAGAACTTTCGACAGGCTGCACAAGTGCGGAAAAAACTGGATCGAGGAGCTGCCGGTGGTTCTTTGGTCGATCAGGACGATGCCAAATCGAGCCACTGGCCAGACACCTTTCGCTCTAGTCTATGGAGCAGAGGTAGTTCTCCCCACGGAACTCGTATACGGGTCACCTCGAGTGCTCGCTTATGATGAGCTTGAGCAAGAGCAGCTGCGACAAGATGACGCGCTACTCCTTGAGGAAGACCGTCTTCAGGCTGCTGTGCGAGCTGCTCGCTACCAGCAAGCTTTGCACCGCTACCATAGCCGCAAAGTTAATGCCAGAAGTCTGGAGGAAGGCGACCTTGTTCTTCGGCGTGTTCAGTCCGCCAAGAATTCCAACAAGTTGACGCCGAAGTGGGAAGGCCCTTACCGGGTGAAACGAGTCACTAGGCCTGGCGCTGTCCGCCTTGAGACCGAAGTTGCCATTCCGGTGAGCAACTCCTGGAATATTGAGCATCTTCGTAAGTTTTACCCGTAAGGCGCGGTTGCCGGAACCTGTTCCGGCAACCACCTTTTGTACAAGTCTTGCCGCTGTTGCATGTAATCCTTTGTACAAAGCCGGGCGCAGACCCCGTGCATAAGTAAAGCTCATGTGCACCGCACATCTTGTCAATTTCATGCTTTCTATTTTTTGCATGTGTTATCTGACACTTTGTGCAACACCTACTCCCCGGTAAGCAATAACGAGCCGTAAGGCTCCATATCTTTATTTTCTCTTCTTTCTTTTTTCTCAAGGAAAGGAAGGTTCCCTCGCCCACAAGTTTGCTGGGGGGGGGGGGGGAAAGGAGAAGATAATGGTATGGACCAGGCGTCGTTCAAGAAAGTTTCGCCTTGCCGGGAAGCAAACAACAGAAAAGCTAAGTTGCCAAAGTTTGAGCAATCAGATTTAAAAAAAAAAATTAAGTTATCTCCCTTGAACGACTGCACTTTGTATGGAAAACCTGTGCGCGGAGGAACCAACTCGTAGCTAGTTGCGCCCTTATTTTGTTTCGAGTCCGCTCAACAATTTAAGTGAGCTGCAACTAGTTGCGACAAGGTTTCTTGTCGGTAGCGGCACCGCCAGCAGGCTGCTGACGTCCCGCACTCAGCGCTCGCGGCTCAGGTGCCTGCACCGGCAAGTTCCCTAAAAGCGTAGGGTAAAAAAACATACAAAGGGAGGAATCAAGTAAAGGGAATAACAATGCAATCATTACCCGGAATAGAGTTATATTACAAAGATAGCTTGTCGCGGCTCTAACAGATTGTGTTCATAACATGACAAACAGCGACAAGAAAAGAAGAAACAGGCGGCCTAGTCTACGCGATCGCCCTCGATCCTCTTGATCCCGCTCACCTTGTCCACAATGGGTGCGACAAGGGTCTTGAGCGCCTCCAGATCAGCATCCGGAGGCAGGGTCTTGAGGACGTTGGTGAGGTTGAGGCCCGGATTGCGGAAGGCCACCTTCACCAACACTTTCTGAAGAGCTCCCGCGCAGATCTTGCGCGACTCGTCGGCCAGCTGCTTTGGGATCTTCTCCCGGAGCCGCTGAAGGGCCGTCACCACGCCTTTGAAGGACAAGGTGAGCTTGGCGCTGGCTCGGAGGTTCTCATCAGAGGGATACCCAAAATCCTCCACCCCCAGCTGCGCCAGCTCCCTGTCAATATCTGCGGTAGCACTCACGAGACTCTCCGTCCAGTGCTCCACAGTCTCCCTGAAAGCATTCTGGGTGGCGGCAGCGCTCTCCAGCAGCGCCTTGTCGGCCTTGATCTCCTCCTTCAAGGCCGCCTCCTGCTCCTTGGCGCCGTCCAGCGTCTTGGTCAAAGTGGTCAGCTTCAACTCAAGATCCGCATTGGAGTCCTTGGCGGCGCTGAGCTCTTTGCCCTTCTCGGCGAGATCGGCCTCCAGCTGCGCCACCTTCGTCTCCAGCTCCTTCTTGGAGGCCTCGGCGGCTGCGGCAACATCCTCCGCTTGCTTGAGGGCTTCGCCGAATGTTCGTTTTTCGCGCGGCAAGCTCCTCCTCGTGGGCGTCAAGGTTGACCTTCCGCTGCCCCAGCTCGCCCTCCTGCGCAGACAGCTTTTCAGCGGCAAGCCGCTGTTGCTCTTCAACTTCAGCCTTCTCGAGGAAGAAGGCCTTCTGCGCTTCGGCGAGTTGCTCCCGCTCCTCTGCCAGGGACCGGAGAGCTTCCTGGTGGAGACCCCGGAGCTCCTCCACGCGCTTCTCGATGTCTGCTCCCGCCTTCACGACAAGCACCTCGCGGGATTCCAGCTTGGCTTGCCGCGCGCGGTAGAGCGACAACAACTTCCGCAGCAGCCGCTCTTCCTCAGGCTCGTTGCTGCTGCTGCTCGGCGCGTCAACCAGCGTCAGCCCTGCGGAAGGAAGCACCTCCCCGTCGAAGATCTCTCCCTCGACCGGCGCCCTGGAGCTTGATGCCCAGGGGAGGTTGATGAAGACGCCATCGCCGGCCTTCAAGTAGACGCCTGGCTGGGGCTCTTCGGAGCCTGGCGCTGCGGCAGCGGTGGACGGGTCGGCGGTCGATGTAGCGCCTGGCGCTCCTGCGGCCTCAGGGCCGTCACTACGATCACTAGACCCCTCGCCAGCTGCTGCGGCGGTAGCTTTGGCGGCCTTTGCGCCAGCGGGATCGTCAGCACCGGCTGCTCCCTCGGTGGCAGCGGCGTCGTCGGCGGCAACCTCGGTCTCCATCCGCTGCGCAGCAGATGGGTCTGACGGCCGGAAAAGGGAGAAGAGTCAAGCAAATACCCAAGAAGATCAAAAGAAGAAGAACCCTAGGGAAGTTTTGAAGTGAGAGGAGTACCTGTTCCGGGCTCAGCAGTCGTGGTCTCCGCCGCCGGGGGGCCGCTGGTGCTGTCCCTTGCCGGAGAACTCCCCCTTGCCGGAGACCTCTCCCTTACCGGATAACTCTCCCTTGCCGGAGGATTCTCCCTTGGCGTTTCGGGGGCGGCCTCCGGGCGCTCCTGGTGAGGTTGCTCTGCTCCTACACAAACCAACAGTCAGATATCAGCAAAGACAGAGTATCCATGCGCGCCTGACAGCGGAAAGTGAACCATATACTTACGCTAGGGGCTGCTCTGGAGAAAAGTTGCCGGGTCCGGCAAGGTTGTCTCGGGTGCACCCCCTGCTGTTGCAGTGGGTTCGTCCTCGATGAAGATCAGCGGGACCTTGGCTCTCTTTGCTGCTCTCTGGGCCAGAGTCCTAAAAAGGAACAAGTTCATAGTAAAGCAAATGAGATACAAGACAAAACAGCAAGAATTGAAGAACTACAAGTACAACAAGAGAATCTTACTCTTCTTCTTCCTCGTCGGAGCTGAACGCGGAGAAGTCGAAGTCCGGCTCGCGACCGGCGTGAGGAGGCGGAGGAGTAGGTTCCCTTGGCCGCTTGGCGGGAGCAGTGGCGGTGGTCTGAGACGACCCCGCTCCGGCTGTCGCCGCGGCGTGAGAAGCGGCAGGAGTAGAAGCGGTGGTCTGGGAGGGCCCCGCTCCAGTTGCCGCAGCAGCGTGAGATGCTCCCGCGGCGATAGTACTTGCCGCAGTGGAGCGTGTCGCGCGGTGCGGTGGCTGTTGACTCGCTTGCCGCTCCGGTACGTCCCCGGCCTTGCGGAGACGCCTTCTTGGTGGAGATGGAGGCTCTGCTTGCGGCGAGCTATCTGAAGACGGGGTGGAAGACGAGTTGATCTCCAGCGAGCCGCTCGTATCCTTAGCGGGCTCGCTCGACTCGACGCCACGACCGGCAAGCTCTTTCTTGCCGGCGGGCTCCTCTCGCTCGGCACGGCTTCCCGCCTCTGCTACATCTGCCTCCTCCATGGTGAATCCAAATTCGCCCGCAGCTGCGGTTGCTGCCGCCTCTTCCAACCTAGTGGCGATGCGTGTCATTTCCGCGTCGGTGGTGTCGCGGGTGAGGCTGTCCTTCTCGTCGGGGCGGATCGCCACTTCTACCAAGCCATCGAAGAATTGCTGCACGACGTCGTCCGCAGGCTCTTGCCAAGTTGGGACAATTCCATGCGAGTCGCACAGTGGCATCATTGCACGGATGCGGTCGAGCGCGGAGTTGTTGCACAGCGGAACGACGCCCCCCGGCAACCTGAACACTTCGGGATGTTGGGGGTCATACTTGAACTGCTCCTGGAGCATCGCGTTGAGCTCCAGAACAGTGAAGTTGAAGTTGAGGCCCGGCCGCAGCCTCATGATATCCGCCACGTTCTTGAACTCCCAGGCGGGTCTCCCTCGTTCCTGCAGGGGGGCGATGCGGCGACGAAGAAAATCTGCGCCAACGACGCCTACAGTGAGCCCGGCAAGCCTGAGGCGTAGGATCCGGGTGACAGCAATCTTCAGCCTGTCGTCTTCCGGGGCCACGTCACTCCAGTCGCTGCCGCGTGCTAGTGGGGTTTGGCGCCGGGTGGTAAACGACTGCGGGTTCTCCTCGTCAATCCAGCACCAGTCTGTTCTCCATTCCTCCCACTTGCCGCGGAACTCTCCCTCCAGATAAGTATCCTTCTTGCCGGCCCTCGAGATACAGGCGATTCCGCCGGATAAAGGCTCTCCTCTCTCTACTCGGGGCATAAAGAAGTGTTGAAAAAGGGCTACATTGGGATGGACTCCGACAAAGTTTTCGTAGAGATGTGCGAAAACTGCCATGGTCAGAATGGCATTGGGGGTGAAGTCAAGGAGGTGGAACCCGTAGGTGTTCATGATATCGCAGAAGAACTCAGAGAAGGGCGGGCAGAGCCCGCAGTAGAAGAACAAGGCGAAGAAAGGGTATCCGTTTGGAGCCGTCTTCCAAGCGGCGGCGGGAAGTACCTTCGTGCGCGGATGCGCTCGCGTCTCCGTCGACCAGAAGAGATAGTAGTTCTCCCTCAGCTCCCTCGCGGCAAGCTTGGGGGGGAAGACCGCCCGCTCCTTTCGCAGCGCCGCAAGCCGCTGCGCCTCGGTCGACTTCACGACCTTCCCCTTGTCGGCTTTTGGAGCCATGGCGGAAGTGGTGGAGGAGGTCGACGGTGTTGGTGGTGCTGGTGGCGATGGGGGGCGGAGCGCTGCTCTTTTTCGGCTTTGGGAAGACAAGGGAGCGGCGGAGATTTCCGAGATTGAAGCAGCAACTGGCGAATGGGCGGACTACCCCTGTTTCCCCTGCTTATAAAGGGGGAGGGGGCGGACGTTCCGCATTTCCGAATAAAGAAACCACCCACGATCTCTCCCACGACGCCGCATTCAACGCGTGCCGTTCGGGGAGGGCGCGGTGGATACGGAGAGAGATACGGCGTAACCTAGGCCGCCCGTGCCCGTGCCCTGTTTTGGGCCTGGCCCAACAGCGCTCGGCACCGTGTATGGCCCAGACCCGGGGGCTCCTGTCGGTGTACTAGAGTAGGGGTACCCTAGTATCCCGAACTTGTGCATGGGCAGTCGCAGCATCCCGCGGCAAGGCTTGCCGGTGACCGCCAAGGTCCTCCGTGGTTCTTTTGGAGCCATTCAAGGACAAAGTATCCAAACCAAGGCACCTCAAGACCCCGACAAGAGGAGCTTGCCGGGAAGGCCAACCAAGGCACCTCAAGACCCCGGCAAGAGGAGCTTGCCGGGAAGGCCGACCAAGGCATCTCAAGGAGCTTGCCGCGACGCTCCACGCGTCCCGGCAAGGCCCGGTGAGAGACAAGCTCCCGGGCGCGACAAGACAACAACCGCGGCAAGGCGCTTGACGTGGCAAGCCACGACTCTGCCCGCGCTCCAGCACATCCACCAACGTGTCACTCTGGGACCCTTCCAGGCGTACGTGGCGGGAGGCTGTGCAGCCTGCGGTGCGCGGTGGCAAGTGGCGCTGACAAGATCGCCATCGTGGCGAGCGGTGGCGTCCCTGACGGTCCCTTTTGCACTATTTAGGCGACGCAGACGGGCATTTAATGCCCTTGTCCCCTGCCGTCAGGGTTAGGTATGATACACTCTAGCAGGTAGCTGTACCAACCGCAGCACCTTTCCATTTTTACCCTTTGTCTCCGTTGCCACCTGTCGGTGACCCCTTGAGCATATAAAAGGAGGCCCGTGCGCAACGTGGGGGGGGGGACAGAACACTCATGCTCGGTCTCGTTAGCTGCTGGTGTGTACTATAGCACTCCGCGCTCCCGATCAAGAACTCAATACAAACCACAAAGCAGGAGTAGGGTTTTACGCATCCGTGCGGCCCAAACCTGGGTAAACTGCTCGTGTGTTTCGCCTCGATCTACTCTTCGTGCGACCTCCGCCCCCGCCAAACCAAAAGGGACTCGGCCCGCCGGTCCCATAGGTGTTCATGGATCAGTCCCCCAACAGTTCCGCAATCATTGAAATCCTAAGCAACTCAAGGACCCTCGGAGAGAGTTGGGGATTTCCCGGTTTTCATATTTGATTTTTATCAAATAATGAAACGAGGATTTTTGATTTTAATAATTTTTTCTCTCCGAAAATTATTTCATTTTAAAATAAATGAGAGGAGATAATATGACTTCTCCAAAATAATTGAAATATTGGAGGAAAAATATTAAAAATCATTTATTTGATTTTATTTGGATTTTATTTGCAATTAGAAAAATTGCACGTTTTTTCAAAGTTGCATCTTAGGGCCACGAAAATGTTCATCTTGTTCTAAATATTTTATTTGGACGGTGAAATTTTGTTTTGGCATTTTTAGATTTTTATATTATTTTCTAGGATTTTATTTCTCTCGGTGAAATTGTTTTAAAAAAAATCTCTCCAGCCGACTGGGCCGAAACCCAGCCGGGCCGCCGGCCCAAGTCGCCGCCGCCTTCCTCGCGCGCGTGTGCCACCGCCGCCGCCGACTCAGACAAGGAGTCCGAGCCGGACTCCTTCGCCGCCGTGCCTTGCCCCCTACTCCAAGTCGCCGCCCCCATTTAAAGCCGCCGCCAAACCCCCCACCACCACACCACCACTGCGCCCCGAGCCGCCACCGCAGCCCCGCCGCCTGCTGCGCCCGTGCCGCCTGCCGCCCGCAGCCGCCGCCGAGCCCCGCCGCACAACCCCGTCTCGCTGGAGGTACCGCACCGGATTCTGAGCCACCGTTTTTTTAAAAAACTATTCGGTTTTTTAGAAAACCCTAGTTCGTTTTTTAGATCGGTTCGCTGGGTTTTCTTGGTTCTTCTAATTAGCGGACGTTCGTCCGTACATTCATTTCAATGAACGGTTTTTGCCCGTTAGTTACAGTTAACGAACGCTCGTTCGTTAGTCTGTTTGTCAGTTTTCTTTTTATCAGATTAATCTACGATTATTTTCGATCGTGATTTCTGATCCGATCTTAGTTTCCATTTATCTTTTCGCTCGTTAGTCGGAAACAGGCGATTCAAGCGCCTAGATCTTCGTCTCGAGACCCTCTTTCTGTTTAACCAACTTGCACAAGTGTTTGATACTATAAAATTTGACCTAAGTCCAGATTAGTAAACGGATCTTGTTTGTTTCGCCGTTTGAGTTTCGTTGCTCTGTTCAATTTGATTCTTTTTGCTACCGGATTATTAAGTTGAACTTTCTGGTCAACCTCTCTTATTTGAGTTTTTCTTGCACATATTTGCTTGTTGCTTATGTATGTTATTGTTTGTTTGCGATAGAACACCCGCAGTGCGAAGCGTGTTACTACGAGTCTCTAGATTTCGTGGATTGTCAGCAAGGTAAGTAACACATTGATCATACCCATTTCATACCCAGTTTTTATGCATTAGTTCCAATCCTCAAACATTGCATGATTAGGATGTCATTAACTTGTGGGTTGGGAAGTAGTTGTTGAGGTAGAACCTATTGCCCTGTTACTATCAAACCCTTGGGAGTTACTTCTACGCGTTGTTTATATTTCTATGCTATGCTCGTAGACGTGGTTTGGGTTTGAGTGAAATCCATGACAGATGTGAGATTGTTAATTAATGGTTCAACTTAAGGTGGCAACTTAAATTAACATCTGGGTGGATTGAGGCACGTGGGGAACCTAGTGTTGTCTGTTTTTTTGGAAATCCCGGGGTACCCGTGTGATCTTCCTATGGACCGCCACCCAGGCTCAAAGGGAACTGGGATGATTCATGATAGAAACTTCCGTGTGCAGCCACAAGCTATTATGGGCTCTAGCATAGTTGAGTAAGTTACGTGAAGCTCTTGAAGAGGTAGATCAGCAGGTAGTGGGTTTTGTAGGTTTGGTATGGTCTACTCGGAGTAAAGAGTTAATGTTTCTGAAAGACTGTGTCTCGGTCATCCGTTTCTCAAACACTGTGTAGTGCAAGAAATCCAATGGAGGCGATCGGGTCTTGTGGGGAAAAGTGCGCAAACCTCTGCAGAGTGTACAATCTAATCATGGTTAGCTGTGTCCCCGGTTATGGACAAATTTGAGTATCTAGTACTTGGGTTATCACATGTATCTCATCACTTTTAATTAATATTGTCGGGTTGTTAACTACTTTAATTTGGGATTGAGTTGGGGTTACCTTCTCAATATTGTTCAACCACCATGATAGTTAAATTAAAATCTATTCCTTTGTTGTAGGAAAAAATTGGCTTTACGCAAAACTATAAACATAGAGCTTTCCACCAGCCAAATATGCATGTAGTGATAGCATTATTCTGTTCTTGCTCTACTGTGTTATTGCCAGCATATTCCATGTGCTGACCCGTTTTCGGGCTGCAACGTATTATGTTGCAGACTTTTCAGACGAGGAGTAAGGTTCGTTAGGCCGTTGCCGTGCAGCTCAGCTATGCCGTTGGAGTTGATGGACTCACTTTATCTTTCAAGCCTTCCGCTGTTATCGCATTAGATGGCCTTAAGCCATATTATTGTAATAAGTTCTCTCTTGATATTTTTCGATGTAATAAGTGTGTGATTGCTACTCTGTTATAAATCCTTCGAGTACTGTGTGTGTCAGCATTACCGATCCAGGGATGACACTGAAGAACAGAGACTTGACCATCTAAGGTCGGGTCGCTAAAAGATGGTATCAGAGCACACGCTGAGTGTAGGACACGACCACTAAGATAAACCATAGGTCACTCTTCTCTACTCATTTCTGACTCCTCTCCATTTTCTACTCTTTAGGATGACAGAGATGATGAACAAGTTTGCACAACCGGATGAAGACACACCTTTTGGACATCACTTGAAGGAAGTCACTAGGTACTTGAACATTGGAATACCAAGCTTCACCGGGACATACAACGCCACCCTACCAGAAGAGGAGCGCTGGATGATTCAAGTACAAGTTCCAGGAAGGACGTTCTCGCCAACCTCTAAACCCATAGAATTTTCCTTCGACGCACCAACCTGGAGTTTAGGAAAGAGTATGGCAGCTCACATCACCATGGGACGCATTGGAGAAGTGTATCACAGGGATCTCAAGGACACTATTTACCAAATATGTGGGCGCCGAGACGAGCAATGGGAAGTGATCAACACTAAGAAGGATAGATCCATTGCTGCTTTCATCCAGGAGTTAAACCAGCACATTCGACGTCAGGAGAACCAGATGTGCGCAGACATGATGGACTTGAAGAAGGCGAAGACTAGGATCATTGAGCTGGAGGAACAACTCAAGTTTACACGCGATGGATATGAGGAGGAAATCAAGACACTACTGGAGAAGAATGACGACCTAGTTAAGAAGATTGGAGTATTCATGGGAGACCCCACACCAGTAGAAGAAGACGAAGAACCCAAGGAGATTCGCCCCGAGGACTACATCATCATCGACGACACCAATTCAGATCCTAGTGAGGATGACTTTGAAGACGAAGCTGGAGCAGACATCATGGAGTCTTCCACCGATCAAAATTTCTAGATGACAACCATATATTATTAGTATTCCCGCATGTAAGCAGTAGTAGTTGAGCACTTTTGCGATAGTTCTAGACCGCTTGTATGCCCTTGCTTGATTGATTGAGTGAAACGATTGTGTTTGTCTCATGCGCATATGGGTAGTACTTTCTCATTAGACCCCTTTTCTATTCTGATCTCTTCCATCTAAACCCATCAGATGCCTCCGAGACGTGACACCGGTTTTGCTTTCCTGCCGGAACTCACCGAGTTGATCTAGCAGCAGAATACCCTGATGTAGTTGTTAGTTCAGACCCAAGGCAACAACAACAACAACAATCCACCACCACCACTAGTTGACAACCTAGCCCGTTTTCTGAGGTTACAGCCGCCGGTGTTTTCCAGTAGCACCGAGCCTATAGTTGCTGATGATTGGCTACGCCGTATTGGAAGGGAGTTGACCACCACAGGTTGCACAGATGCTGTGAAGGTGCGCTTTGCCGCACACCAGTTGGATGGACCAGCAGCCTCATGGTGGGAGAATTATACGACCACTTTTCCTGTAGCCAATGTCACTTGGGACCAGTTTCAGCAAGCTTTCCGCACAACCCATGTATCAACTGGAGCTATGTAGATGAAGAAGTGGGAGTTCCGCAACTTACGCCAGGGGAACTGTACTGTGGCTCAGTACGTGGATGAGTTTAGCAAGTTATCTCGCTATGCCCCTGATGATGTGGCCACAGATGCCGCGAAGCATGGGAAGTTTATGGAAGGGCTAAATGATGAGATGAGCATGCAGTTGATGGTAGCAACCTTCAACAACTACCAGGAGTTGGTAGATAAGGCTCTTATGATTGAAGGGAAGCAGCAGCAGATTGAGAGCCGTAAGAGGAAGTACAGACAAGGGAAGTATAACTCAGGAGCTCAGCAGAAGCCTCGCCTAACCCCGAACTCGGGAGGACTTGTTCATAACCATGGAGGTCACAACCACACTGGAGGAGGATCGCATAATCACAATGGTGCTAAGAATGGAAATGGGAACCGAGCTAACAACAACCAGAACCGCTCCAACCCAGCCACACCCGCCAAAAGAGACCTAAGTCAAGTTACTTGCTTTAAGTGCGGGAAGACAGGGCACTATGCTAATGATTGTCCCAAAGGAAGGAATTGAAACGGAAATGGGAGCACTGGCAAGAAGCCTAATCCATTCAACAAAGGACAAGTTAACCACGTTAACGTGGAGGAGGTTGAAGAGCAGCCGGACGCGGTAATAGGTAAGTTTTTGGTTAAGTCATTTACCGCTCTTGTTCTTTTCAATACTGGTGCATCGCATTCATACATATCAAGGGGATTCGTGGAAAAGTTTAAACTACCAACCCAAACCCTTAGGACCCCTCTCCTAATGAGTTCACCCGGAGCAAAGTACATGGCTAGACGATGGTGCGACCAGATACCCCTAACCATTGGCACACATGTTTTTCCGTCCGACCTAATTATCTTGGAGTCACAAGGATTGGATGTGTGCTTATGCAGGATGGAAGAGTTGTTTCGTATGCCTCACGACAACTAAATCCTCATGAGTTGAACTATGCCACACATGATTTGGAGCTAGCAGCCGTAGTGCATGCGTTGAAGACTTGGAGACATTACCTTATTGGAAACCGTTGTGATGTGTACACGGATCATAAGAGTTTGAAGTACATCTTCACACAGAAGGAGCTGAACCTTAGGCGGAGGACATGGTTGGAGCTTATGTCGTAGCAGACGCTTTGAGCCGGAAGAGTTATGCCAATATCCTTGAAAGTAAGGGATTGCGAAGGAGTTAGCAGAGGATATCATGGAACTTTGATTGGAGATAGTTCCAAGAGGTTTCATTGCAACAATGGAGGTTCAGTCGACATTATTAGGCAAGATTCGAGAAGCTCAGAATGATGACAAAGAGATTGCCAAGATAAAGGAGAAGATGAGCAAAGGAAAGGCCAAAGGTTTTCGTGAGGATGAGCACGATAGCTTGTGGTTTGAGGATCGAGTTTATGTGCCCAACAACCCAGAGATCAGGAAGTTAATACTTCAGGAGGCTCATGACTCACCATACTCGATACACCCAGAAACACCAAGATGTATTTGGATTTGAAGGAACGTTTCTGGTGGACTGGTATGAAGAAGGATATCGCCGAGTATGTAGCCGTATGTGATGTATGTCAAAGAGTAAAAGCAGAGCATCAGAAGCCAGCATGACTGTTACAGCCTATGCCTATACTCGAATGGAAGTGGGATAAACTTGGCATGGATTTTATCACTGGATTGCCTAGAACCAAAGCAGGATATGATTCTATATGGGTAGTAGTCGATCGCTTGACCAAAGTGGCTCACTTTATCCCAGTGAAAACCACATATACAAGTGCGAAGTTGGACAAGATATATATGTCCAGGATCGTATGTCTGATGCAGTTCCGAGGACCATCGTATCAGATAGAGGAACACAGTTTACCTCAAAGTTTTGGCATCAGTTACATCAGACTTTGGGAACAATATTGGAGTTCAGTACAGCATTCCACCCGTAGACGGATGGACAGACGGAGAGAGTCAACCAGATACTAGAAGATATGTTGAGAGCCTTTGCGCTAGATTATGGATCTAGTTGGGATGACAATTTGCCTTACGCAGAGTTCTCGTACAACAATAGCTACCAAGCCAGTTTGAAGATGGCACCGTTTGAAGCCCTGTATGGACGCATGTGCAGAACGCCGTTGATGTGGGATGAGGTAGGAGACCGGCAGTTGTTTGGACAAGACTTGATTAAGGAGTCTGAGGAGAAGGTTAAACTGATTCATGATAGACTGAAGATTGCTCAGTCCAGGCAGAAGAGTTACGCAGATTCGAAATGCAAGGAGGTAACCTATGAAATTGGAGATAGAGCATATTTGCGAGTATCACCTTTACGAGGAGTGAAACATTTTGGAGTTAAGGGAAAGTTAGCCCCAAGATTTGTAGGACCGTATCGTGTTTTGGAACGGATGGGAGAAGTTGCCTACAAGTTGAAGTTACCTGAGGGATTGTCAGGAGTTCACGATGTGTTTCATGTTTCACAGTTGAAGAAGTGTCATGTTGAGATGGCCGATATACCGTTAAGAGATACAGTACCCTTGGAGGCGATTCAGTTGGACAGTGATTTGACTTATGAGGAGAAGCCAGTTAAGATTCTTGAGTTTGCCAGCCGAGTCACCCGCAGCAAGGTTATCAAGTTTTGCAAAGTTCAGTGGAGCCACCATACCGAGGATGAAGCCACCTGGGAACAAGAGGATGATCTCCACAAAGACCACCCACACCTATTTTCTAGCCAACCCGAATCTCGAGGGCGAGATTCATCTTAAGGGGGGTAGGTTTGTAACATCCCAAAATTTCAATTTGGAATGTTATACATAAGTCATTCATGCATATCATATTTTATTGCATCTTCGTTCTGCAATCCTTGAAATCCTAAGCAACTCAAGGACCCTCGGAGAGAGTTGGGGATTTCCCGGTTTTCATATTTGATTTTTATCAAATAATGAAACAAGGATTTTTGATTTTAATAATTTTTTATCTCCAAAAAATATTTCATTTTAAAATAAATGAGAGGAGATAATATGCCTTCTCCAAAATAATTGAAATATTGGAGGAAAAATATTAAAAATCATTTATTTGATTTTATTGGGATTTTATTTGCAATTAGAAAAATTACAGTTTTTTCAAAGTTGCATTTTAGTGCCAAGAAAATGTTCATCTTGTTCTAAATATTTTATTTAGACGGTGAAAATTTGTTTTGGCATTTTTAGATTTTTATTTTATTTTCTAGGATTTTATTTCTATCGGCGAAATTGTTTTTTTAAATCTCTCCAGCCGATTGGGCCGAAACCCAGCCGGGCCGCCGGCCCAAGTCACCGCCGCCGCCGACTCGGACGACGAGTCCAAGCCGGATTCCTCCGCCGCCGCGCCTTGCCCCCTACCCCAAGTCACCGCCCCGGCTTTAAAGCCGTCGCCAAGCCCCCACCGCCGCCCCGAGCCGCCACCGCAGCCCCGCCGCCTGCCGCGCCCACGCCGCCCGCAGCTGCCGCCTGCCGCCGAGCCCCGCCGCCCAACCCCGCCTCGCCGGAGCCCCTCGCCGGAGGTACCGCGCCGGATTCCGAGCCGCCGTTTTTTTAAAACCGTTCGGTTTTTTTTAGAAAACCCTAGTTCGTTTTTTTAGATCGGTTCGACGGGTTTTCTCGGTTCTTCTAATTGGCGGACGTTCGTCCGTACGTTCGTTTTAACGAACGGTTTTCACCTGTTAGTTACAGTTAATGAATGCACGTTCGTTAGTCTGTTGGTCAGTTTTCTTTTTATCGGATTAATCTGTGATTATTTTCGATCGCGATTTCTGATCCGATCTTAGTTTCTGTTTATCTTTTTGCTCTTTAGTCGGAATCAGGCGATTCAAGCGCCTAGATCTTCGTCTCGAGACCCTCTTTCTATTTAACCAACTTGCACAAGTTTTTGCTACTGTAAAATTTGGCCTAAGTCCAGATTAGTAAACGGATCTTGTTTCTTTCGCCGTTTGAGTTTCGTTGCTCCGTTCGATTTATTCTTTTTGCGTATCGGAGTTCTTAAGTTGAACTTTCTGGTCAACCTCTCTTATTTGAGTTTTGCTTGCACATCTTTGCTTGTTTCTTAAGTATGTTATTGTTTGTTTGCGATAGAACACCCGAAGTGCGAAGCGTGTTACTACGAGTCTCTAGGTTTTGCGGATCGTCAGCAAGGCAAGTAACACATTGATCATACCCTTTTCATACGCAGTTTTTATGCATTAGTTCCAATCCTCAAACATTGCATGATTAGGATGTCATTAACTTGTGGGTTGGGAAGTAGTTGTTGAGGTAGAACCTATTGCCCTGTTACTATCAAACCCTTGGGAGTTACTTCTACGTGTTGTTTATATTGCTATGCTATGCTATGCTCGTAGACGTGGTTTGGGTTTGAGTGAAATCCATGACAGATGTGAGATTGTTAATTAATGGTTCAACTTAAGGTGGCAACTTAAATTAACATCTGGGTGGATTGAGGCACCTGGGGAACCCAGTGTTGTCTGTTTTTTGGAAATCCCGGGGTACCCGTGTGATCTTCCTATGGACCGCCACCCAGGCTCAAAGCGAACTGGGATGATTCATGCTAGAAACTTCTGTGTACAGCCACAAGCTATTATGGGCTCTAGCATAGTTGAGTAAGTTACGTGAAGCTCTTGAAGAGGTAGATCAGTAGGTAGTGGGTTTTGTAGGTTTGGTATGGTCTACCCAGAGTAAAGAGTTAATGTTTCTGAAAGACTGTGTCTCGGTCATCCATTTCTCAAACACCGTGTAGTGCGAGAAATCCAACGGCGGCGATCGGGTCTTGTGGGAAAAGTGCGCAAACCTCTGCAGAGTGTACAATCTAATCATGGTTAGCCGTGTCCCCGGTTATGGACAAATTTGAGTATCTAGTACTTGGGTTATCACATGTATCTCATCACTTTTAATTAATATTATTGGGTTGTTAACTACTTTAATTTGGGATTGAGTTGGGGTTACCTTCTCAATATTGTTCAACCACCATGATAGTTAAATTAAAATCTATTCCTTTGTTGTAGGGAAAAATTGGCTTTACGCAAAACTATAAACATAGAGCTTTCCACCAGCCAAATATGCATGTAGTGATAGCATTATTCTGTTCTTGCTCTACTGTGCTATTTTGCCACCATATTCCATGTGCTGACCCGTTTTCGGGCTGCAACATATTATGTTGTAGACTTTTCAGACGAGGAGTAAGGTTTGTTAGGTCGTTGTCGTGCAACTCAGCTATGCCGTTGGAGTTGATGGACTCACTTTATCTTCCAAGCCTTCCGCTGTTATCGCATTAGGTGGCCTTAAGCCATATTATTGTAATAAGTTCTCTCTTGAGATTTTTTGATGTAATAAGTGTGTGATTGCTACTCTATTATAAATCCTTCGAGTACTATGTGTGTCAGCATTACCGATCCAGGGATGACACTGAAGCACAGAGACTTGACCATCTGAGGTCGGGTCGCTACACGTATGCATCAATTTCTATGTTAGGCTGAAGTTTCTGTCACTCTTGCCCTCCAATACATAGTTCTATGAACATACAACTAACCCTATGGTGTGATCCACGCACGCACTCATATGATGGGCACCAAACGAAAGCAACATAACCACAAGCAAACTAAATCAATCATAGCAATTCATCAACCACCGATAGGACAACGAAAATCTACTCAGACATCATAGGATGGCAACACAACATTGGATAATAATATGAAGCATAAAGCACCATGTTCAAGTAGAGGGCACAATGGGTTGCGGGAGAGTGGACCGCTATAGATAGAGGGGGGAAGGTGATGGAGATGTTGGTGAAGATGGCGGAGGTGTTGGTGTAGATTGCGGTGATGATGATGGACCCCGGTGGCACTCCGGCGCCACCGGAAGCTAGGGGGAGAGAGCCCCCCTCCTTCTTCTTCTTCCTTGACCTTCTCCCTAGATGCGAGAAGGGTTTCCCCTCTGGTCCATGGTATCCATGGCGTGGGAGGGCCGAGAGCCCCTTTGAGATTGGATCTGTCTCTCTGTCTCTCTCTGTTTCTGCATTCTGGAATTCCGCCCTTTCACCGTTTCTTATATATCCGGAGATCCGTAACTCCGATTGGATTGAAACCTTCGCCCCAATTTTTTCCCCGAAAATTAGCTTTCTTTCCGCCAAATAAGAGCAGTAACCGCCTTACGGGGGCCCATGAGGGTCAGGGGCGCACCGGGGGGGGCACCTCATGCCCCCCTCAGGCACCGTCTCGCGTTCCCATTTGGACTCCGTCTGATATGGATTTTCTGTGAAACAAAAAACATGCAACAAACAGGAACTGGCACTGGGCACTGGATCAATATGTTAGTCCCAAAAGTAGTATAAATTTTTTCCAAAAGTATATCAAAGTTGTAGAATATTGGCATGGAACAATAAAAAAATATAGATACGACGGAGACGTATCAGCACTCCGGCGCCACCGAAAGCGAGGGGGGAGAGCCCCCCTCCTTCTTCCTTGGCCTCCCCCCCTAGATGGGGGAGAGTTCCCCCTCTGGTCCTTGGTCTCCATGGAGGCGGAGGGGCGGGAGCCCCTCCGAGATTAGATCTCCCTCTCTGTTCTCTTCTGTTTCGCGTTCCCAGATCTGGCTGAAAACCGTTTCTTATATTCCTGGAGATCTGTAACCCCGATTGCGCTGAGATTTTAACACGATTTTTTCCGGATATAAGCTTCCTTGCGCCTGAAGTAGAGGTCCAACCAACGTACGAGGTGGGCACAACCCACCATCGCGCCAGGGGCCTCTGGCGCGCCCTGGTTTCTTGTGCCCTGTGTGGGCCTCCATTTGCGGTGATTCCAACTCCCAAAAATCACATATATTCCAAATAATTCTCTGCAAAATTTTATTGCATTTGGACTTAGTTTGATATGGATATTCTGCGATACAAAAAACATGCAAAAACAGGAAGTGGCACTTGATCAATAGGTTAGTCCAATAAATCATATAAAAAGTTGCCAAAACTGTATAAAAGTTGTATAATATTGGCATGAAACAATCAAAAAATATAGATATGACGGAGACGTATCAGCATCCCCAAGCATAATTCATGCTCGTCCTCGAGCAGCTAAATGATAAAAAAAATAATTTTTGATGTGGAATGCTACCTAGTATAAACTTGATCATATATCTAATCATGGCATGAATATTGAGACATAAGTGATTCAAAGCAATAGTCTATGATTTGACATAGAGATATCAATACTCAGGCATCCCAACAAACAATCATGTCTTTCAAAATATCAATGCTAAAGAAAGCTATTGATACGTCTGCAACGTATCTATAATTTTTGATTGTTCCATGCTATTATATATTTTGTTTTGGATGTTTAATGGGCTTATTTATACACTTTATATTATTTTTTGGACTAACCTATTAACCGGAGGCCCAGCCCAAATTGCTGTTTTTTTGCCTATTTCAGTGTTTTGCAGAAAAGGAATATCAAACGGAGTCCAAACGGAATGAAAAGTTCGGGAGCGTGATTTTTGGAACAAACGTGATCCAGAGGACTTTGAGTGGACGTCAAGCAACCAACAAGGAGGCCACGAGGCAGGGGAGCATGCCTACCCCCTGGGTGGGCCTCGTGGGCCCCTTGTGGCTCCACCGACCTACTTCTTCCTCCTATATATACCTACGTACACTGAAAACATCCAGGAGCACCACGAAACCCTATTTCCACCGCCGTAACCTTCTCCCAAGAGATCCCATCTTGGGGCTTTTTCCGGAGCTCCCGGAGGGGGCATTGATCACGGAGGGCCTCTACATCAACTCCATGGCCCCTCCAATGATGTGTGAGTAGTTTACCTCAGACCTTCGGGTCCATAGTTCTTAGCTAGATGGCCTCTTCTCTCTCTTTGGATCTCAATACAAAGTTCTCCTCGATTCTCTTGGAGATCTATTCGATGTAATCTTCTTTTACGGTGTGTTTGTCGAGATCCCATGAATTGTGGGTTTATGATCAAAACTATCAATGAACAATATTTGAATCTTCTCTGAATTATTTTATGTATGATTGGTTATCTTTGCAAGTCTCTTCGAATTATCAATTTAGTTTGTCCTACTAGATTGATCTTTCTTGCAATGGGAGAAGTGCTTAGCTTTGGGTTCAATCTTGCGATAATCGATCCCAGTGACAGTAGGGAAACGACACGTATTGTATTGTTGCCAGTGAGGATAAAAAGATGGGGTTTATATCATATTGCATGAGTTTATCCCTCTACATCATGTCATCTTGCTTAAAGCGTTACTCCGTTCTTATGAACTTAATACTCTAGATGCATGCTGGATAGCGGTCGATGTGTGGAGTAATAGTAGTAGATGGAGGCAGGAGTCGGTCTACTTGTCACAGATGTGATGCCTATATACATGATCATACCTAGATATCCTCATAATTATCCGTTTTTCTACCAATTGCTCGACAGTGATTTTTTCACCCACCGTAATACTTATGCTATCTTGAGAGAAGCCACTAGTGAAACCTATGGCCCCGGGGTCTATTTTCCATCATACAAGTTTCCAATCTATTTTATTTTGCAATCTTTACTCTCAATTTATATCATAAAAATACCAAAAATATTTATCTTATTATCATTATCTCTATCAGATCTCACTCTTGCAAGTGGCCGTGAAGGGATTGACAACCCCACTATCGTGTTGGTTGCGAGGTTCTTATTTGTTTGTGTAGGTACGAGGTGACTTGCGTGTGGTCTCATACTGGATTGATACCTTGGTTCTCAAAAACCGAGGGAAATACTTACGCTGCTTTACTGCATCACCCTTTCCTCTTCAAGGGAAAACCAACGCATGCTCAAGAGGTAGCAAGAAGGATTTTTGGCGCCGTTGCCGGGGAGATCTACGCCAAGTCAAGACATACCAAGTACCCATCACAACTCTTATCCTTCGCATTACATTATTTGCCATTTTCCTCTCGCTTTCCTCTCCCCCACTTCACCCTTGCCATTTTATTCGCCCTCTTTTCCTTCCGCTCTCTCTTTCCATTCGCTTTTTCCTTGCTTGTTTGCTTGTGTGCTGGATTGCTTGCTTGTCACGATGGCTCAAGATAATACTAAATTGTGTGACTTTGCCAATACCAACAATAATGATTTTAATAGCACTCCGATTGCTCCTCTTACTGACGCCGAATCTTGTGAGATTAATACTGCTTTGCTGAATCTTGTCATGAAAGATCCGTTTTTTGGCCTTCCTAGTGAAGATGCCGCTACCCATCTAAACAACTTTGTTGATTTGTGTGATATGCAAAATAAGAAAGATGTGGATAATGATATTGTTAAACTTAAGCTATTTCCGTTTTCGCTTAGAGATCGTGCTAAAGCTTGGTTTTCGTCTTTGCCTAAAAATAGTATTGATTCATGGAATAAGTGCAAAGATGCTTTTATATCTAAGTATTTTCCTCCCACTAAGATCATCTCTCTTAGAAACGATATTATGAATTTTAAGCAACTTGATCATGAGCATGTTGCAAAATCTTGGGAGAGGATGAAATTAATGATACGTAATTGCCCTACACATGGTTTGAATTTATGGATGATTATACAAAAAATTTATGCCGGATTGAATTTTGCTTCTAGAAATCTTTTAGATTCGGCCGCGGGAGGCACTTTTATGGAAATCACTTTAGGAGAAGCTATCAAACTACTAGATAATATTATGGTCAATTATTCTCAATGGCACACTGAAAGATCTACTAGTAAAAAGGTGCATGCAATTGAAGAGATTAATGTTTTGTGTGGAAAGATGGATGAACTTATGAAATTGTTTGCTAATAACAGACTCCTAATGATCCCAATGATATGCCTTTGTCTACTTTGATTGAGAATAATAACGAATCTATGGATGTGAATTTTGTTGGTAGGAACAATTTTGGTAATAACGCGTATAGAGGTAATCCTAGGCCGTTTCCTAGTAATTCCTCTAATAATTATGGTAATTCCTACAACAATTCTTATGGAAATTATAATAAGATGCCCTCTGATTTTGAATCTAATATTACAGAATTTATTAGTTCGCAAAATAGTTTCAATTCTTTAATTGAAGAAAAATTGTCTAAGATTGATGAGTTGGCTAGGAACGTGGATAGAATTTCTCTTGATGTTGATTCTTTGAAACTTAGAGCTATTCCACCTAAGCATGATATCAATGAGTGTCTCAAAGCTATGAGAATTTTCATTGATGAGTGCAAAGAAAGAACCGCTAGGATGCGTGTAAAAAAGATTGCTTTGTGAAAGTGTGTTCTTCTAGTTTCCATGATAATAATGATGAAGATCTAAAAGTTATTGATGTGTCCCCTATTAAATCTTTGTTTTGCAATATGAATCTTGATAATGATGGTACTGCAGATGAGTCAACTTTAGTTAGAAGGCGTCCCAAAAATTCAGAGTTTTCATATCTTGATGCTAAAATTGATAAAAGTGGGATTGGAGAGGTCAAAACTTTAAATAGCAATGAACCACTATCTTAGATTTCAAGGAATTTAATTATGATAATTACTCTTTGATAGATTGTATTTCCTTGTTGCAATCCATGCTAAATTCTCCTCATGCTTATAGTCAAAATAAAGCTTTTACTAAACATATCGTTGAGTCTTTAATGCAATCTTACGAAGAAAAACTTGATTTGGAAGTTTCTATCCCCAGAAAACTTTATGATGTGTGGGAACCTACAATTAAAATAAAAATTAAAGATCGTGAATGCTATGCTTTGTGTGATTTGGGTGCTAGTGTTTCCACGATCCCAAAAACTTTGTGTGATTTGCTAGGTTTCCATGAATTTGATGATTGTTCTTTAAACTTGCACCTTGCGGATTCCACCATTAAGAAACCTATGGGAAGAATTAATGATGTTCTTATTGTTGCAAATAGGAATTATGTGCCCATAGATTTCATTGTTCTTGATACAGATTGCAATCCTTCATGTCCTATTATTCTTGGTAGACCTTTCCTTAGAACGATTGGTGCAATTATTGATATGAAGGAAGGGAATATTAGACACCAATTTCCGTTAAGGAAATGCATGAAACACTTCCCTAGAAATAAAATTAAATTACCATATGAATCTATTATGAGAGCCACTTATGGATTGCCTACCAAAGATGGCAATACCTAGATCTATCCTCGCTTTTATGCCTAGCTAGGGGCGTTAAACGATAACACTTGTTGGGAGGCAACCCAATTCTATTTTTGTTACTTGCTTTTTTTTCCTGTTTAGTAATAAATAATTTAGCTAGCCTATGTTTTGGTTGTGTTTTTCGTGTTTAATTAGTGTTTGTGCCAAGTAGAACCGTTGGGAAGACTTGGGGAAAGTCTTTTTGTTCTTGCTGTAAAAAACAGAAACTTTAGTGCTCACGAGAATTGCTGCCATTTT
The DNA here is from genome assembly GCF_056163025.1 of Triticum urartu. NCBI lineage: Eukaryota > Viridiplantae > Streptophyta > Magnoliopsida > Poales > Poaceae > Triticum > Triticum urartu. Next base: position 410,664,973 of record NC_141873.1, read on the forward strand.
TTACTGGAGAGTTCTATTTAGTTAATTATTTTTGCAGATGATTAATAGATAAATTCCTCACGTCCATAAATTTATTTTAGAGTTTTTGGGGTTCCAGAAGTATTCTACACCTACAGATTACTACAGACTGTTCTGTTTTGACAGATTCTGTTTTTCGTGTGTTGTTTGCTTATTTTGATGAATCTATGGCTAGTAATAGAGTTTATGAACCATAGAAAAGTTGGAATACATTAGGTTTAACACCAATATAAATAAGTAATGAGTTCATTACAGTACCTTGAAGTGGTGGTTTGTTTTCTTTTACTAACGGAGCTCACGAAGATTTTCTTTTAAGTTTTGTGTTGTGAAGTTTTCAAGTTTTGGGTAAAGATTTGATGGATTATGGAACAAGGAGTGGAAAGATCCTAAGCTTGGGGATGCCCAAGGCACCCCAAGGTAAAATACAAGTACAACCAAAATCCTAAGCTTGGGGATACCCCGGAAGGCATCCCCTCTTTCGTCTTCGTCCATCGGTAACTTTACTTGGAGCTTTTCACCACATGATATGTGTTTTGCTTGGAGCGTCTTGTATGATTTGAGTCTTTTCTTGTTAGTTTACCACAATCATCCTTGCTGTACACCTTTCTAGAGAGACACATATGAATCGGAATTTATTATAATACTCTATGTGCTTAACTTATATCTTTTGAGCTATATAGTTTTTGCTCTAGTGCTTCACTTATATCTTTTAGAGCACGGTGGTGGTTTCATTTTATAGAAATAATTGATCTCACATGATTCAATTATATTATTTTGAGAGTCCTTTAGAACAGCGTGGTAATTCACTTTGGTTATAAATTTTAAATGCTACGAGAAGTTGGATGCTTGATAGATTGTTTTGAGATATAAAGGTGGTAATATTAGAGGTGTGCTAGTTGAGTAATTGTGAAATTGATGAATACTTCTGTTGAAGTTGGCAAGTCCTGTAGCATGCACGCATGGTAAATTTTATGTGACAAATTTGAAGCATGGGGTGTTCTTTGATTGCTTTCCTTATGAGTGGCGGTCGGGGACGAGCGATGGTCTTTTGCTACCAATCTATCCCCTAGGAGCATGCGCGTAGTGCTTGGTTTTGATGACTTGTAGATTTTTGCAATAAGTATGTGAGTTCTTTATGACTAATGTTGAGTCCATGGATTATACGCACTCTCACCCTTCCATCATTGCTAGCCTCTTGGGTACCGTGCATTGCCCTTTCTCACCTTGAGAGTTGGTGCAAACTTCGCCGCTGCATCCAAACCCCGTGATATGATACGCTCTATCACACATAAGCCTCCTTATATCTTCCTCAAAACAGCCACCATACCTACCTATTATGGCATTTCCATAGCCATTCCGAGATATATTGCCATGCAACTTTCCACCATTCCATTTATTATGACACGCTTCATCATTGTCATATTGCCATGCATGATCATGTAGTTGACATCATATTTGTGGCAAAGCCACCGTTCATAAATTTTCATACATGTCACTCTTGATTCATTGCATATCCCGGTACATCACCGGAGGCATTCACATAGAGTCATATTTTTTTCTAAGTATTGAGTTGTAATTCTTGAGTTGTAAGTAAAAAGAAGTGGGATGATCATCATTATTAGAGCATTATCCCAGTGAGGAAAGGATGATGGAGACTATGATTCCCCCACAAGTCGGGATGACACTCCGGACGAAAAAAAGAGAAAAGAGGCCAAAAAAAGAAAGAAGGCCCAAATAAAAAAAATATAAGAGAGAAAAAGAGAGAAGGGACAATGTTATCCTTTTTCCACACTTGTGCTTCAAAGTAGCACCATGATCTTCATGATAGAGAGTCTCCTATGTTGTCACTTTCATAAACTAGTGGGAATATTTCATTATAGAACTTGGCTTGTATATTCCAATGATTGGCTTCCTCAAATGCCCTTGGTCTTCGTGAGAAAGCGAGTTGGATGCACACCCACTTAGTTTCTTTGATGAGCTTTTATATATTTATAGCTCTAGTGCATCCTTTGCATGGCAATCCCTACTCCTTGCATTGCCATCAATCGTTGGGCATCTCCATAGCCCATTGATTAGCCGTGTCAATGTGATACTTTCTCCCTTTTTGTCTTCTCACACAACCTCAATCATCATATTCTATTCCACCCATAGTGCTATGTCCATGGCTCGCGCTCATATATTGTGTAAAAGTTGAAAGAGTTTGAAAAGGCTAAGTATGAAACAATTGTTTGGCTTGTCATCGGGGTTGTGCATGATGAGAGCGTTTTGTGTGACGAAAATGAAACATGGCCAAACTATATGACTTTGTAGGGATAAGTTTTCTTTGGCTATGGTATTTTGATAAGACATAATTGCTTGATTAGCATACTTGGAGTATTACTATTTTCATGTCAACAATAAACTTTTATCTTGAATCTTTCGGATCTGAACATTCATACCACAATAGAGAAAAATACATTGAAGTATATTCTAGAAAGCATTGCACATCAAAAATTCTATTTTTATCATTTACCTACTCGAGGACGAGCAGGAATTAAGCTTGGGGATGCTTGATACGTCTCCAACGTATCTATAATTTTTGATTGTTCCATGCTATTATATATTCTGTTTTGTATATTTAATGGGCTTATTTATACACTTTTATATTATTTTTGGGACTAACCTATTAACCGAGGCCCAGCCCAAATTGCTGTTTTTTTTGCCTATTTTGGTGTTTTGCAGCAAAGGAATATCAAACGGAGTCCAAACGGAATTAAACCTTCGGGAGCGTGATTTTTGGAACAAACGTGATCCAGAGGACTTGGAGTGGACGTCATTGTGACGCCCCAAGACCGGAGCTTCAGATGCCTTCCAGGGTTTCCGAGTTCCATCATGTGACTTGTTTGGTTCTTTGCATTCATCATTGCATCATGTTCATTGCATCATGTCATCATGCCATCATGCCATTAATCTTTGCATCTCAAGTCGACTAAATAAATCGTATGGATCTTCGGTCCATTTAAATTGAGGGAATTCACATGGTGAGTTCTCTTTATAACAAATCCGCCCGATATTAGGGAGCTATATTAAATATTCCATTTTCGGAATCACCCATGAACACACTTGCAAATATTTCCCCATGCCTTCGTCCCATGCATCATCTCTTTCTCCTTTCCTTCTATTTCCTGTCTTTTGATAGTTCCATTTTCCCCTTCTCTATTAATGTCCATTCTTTTCCTATAAATTCTAGACCGTGCCAGGAACACCTCCTCCAATTTTCAGATCCTTTGGACTTGTTTTGGTTGGATTCAAAAATGGCTCAAGCTTGAATCTAATTCAAACTTGAATTATTTTTCTATCTCTAAAATAGTGCCAAACCATTTTATTCTATTTGTGCAAAGTTCTGGCGCTCCAAGAATATTTTTTTTTCTGAAATATTCTTTCCCTAACCCTCTCTTTATTTATTTTTCTTCTCTCTATTTGTTTTTTTGTTAAAGCAAATCAGAGAGGAGTGAGAGAGAGCAGCAGGCCCATTCTCCTTCTAGGCCCAGCCGGCGCCCTCCCCTAGGCGCATCCCTCTATACTGGGCCGGCCTCTAAGGCCCAGCCTGCTCTAACCCTAGCTGCCCCGATCCCCTCCACTCGATCCCCATCTCTCCCTCTTGTTCTTGTCCACCGCCGCCACTCTCACCACGCACGCACAGAGGAGCGAAGCCCGACTCCCCCATCTCCCTCGCAGCCCCGCTCGATCCCCTCAGCCTCCCTCCTCCTTCGATCCAGGGATCCAGGCTGGACCCCCGTCGGCCTCCTCGCCGCCATCGCGCCCACGGGGCCACCAGCTAGGCCCTGCGCCCGCAGACGTCGTCCTTCGGTGCCCCAAGTCCCGCACGACGCGCCAAGTCTCCATGGCCGCGCCTCCTTCGCCGCCCGGACCAGTCGTCCTCAACCCCGCCGAGCTCCATCGCGCCCCGCACCCTTAAGTGTCTTCCGCACCTCCACCGTCCATCTTCTCAGCTGTGCCGCCGTCGTTTTGCAGGAGCTCCGCCTCCCTAGCGAGAACAGCCACCACCGGAGTTGTTCTTCCTCCGTGTGCCGTCGTCGAGTTGCCATGGTCTCGACCTCTTGTGCCTCCTCCCTCCAGCGACGCCTTGCTGCTCCCTCCCATGCACAAGCCCCTCCTCTGCCATGGCCTTCCTCTTCCTGTGTCTGCAACAATGATGTGCTGCTGCAGCTGCTCTTCCTGCGCGCCGCCTCCCTCGCTGAGCCCCGTGGCGTGGCCCTTCTGCGGCAACTAGCGCCCCTCCATGGATGACCTCCACCACAGTTGCAACACCCGGAGCAAGACGACTACAACCCTGTGGCTTTCAGATGTATTGTTTTGGCCTTTGCATATCACTGTTGAACCGAGGAGACTAGCACCGCCAAGTCCAACGACAAACCTCGAAGATTTTTGAACGCGCCAAGTTTCCTCTCGAAAGTACATCTACATGATGACCCGCCAAGTACTACTACAAACCCGAAGAATTCGGATGCATCAAGTTCCCGAGGAGACCCGTTTTTCATCAAGTTCGACTACCCGTATCATCAAGTACCACTACGGCCGGAGACCTCGGACACGCCAAGTACCCCTTCGAGCTATCAATGCCGCAAGTGCCAAGTTCCACGACGACCCAAGTACCACGAGAACGTTTGTACCTCTACCATCGTCGAAGACCCGTGTAACACAAACATCAAGTTCAACTACCGTCGCATGAACCGCTACTTCCCACAACGAACCGTGAACAACTACTTCCCCTTCGACACGTGTACCCCTACCACCGAACTCGATCCATTCTGATAATGCACGCTTCAAAGGTATAACCCCGAGACACGTCCGTGAACGAATGCTTGCGATGTTTGAGATGCTCGTGTTTGCACCATGTCCAAATTGTCACTCGTTTCCTTGTCGCCAACTCGTGGGACACCCGGAATCCGGCAACGCCCCACCATCTTTTTCACGCATCCGCACACTTCTCCTTTGCATCGGTATCTCAATCGAGTTACCGGAATCGGAACGCTGCCATGGCACCGTTTTCGTATCGTTGCCGTGGCACCCCTTTCCTTTCCACCACGGGGACAAATGCTTCATAATGCTCTTGTCAACTTTTAATAAGAATTGCATAAACTTGTTCATGTCATCTGCATCATGATAACAACAATTAAAATGTTCAAATTGTTGTTGCATTAAATTGCTAAATGCATATGGGGATTTACCGGATTTGTTGTTTGTTATATCCGGCCCCATTTAAATTGTTTAGATAGTATAGTTTTGTTATGCTTCACCTCTTGCCTTGTTAACTAACTTTTAATATTGTTGAGTACCTAACCGAGAGTGAACTAAATAATTGATGTGGTGTTCCGTCAATATGCAACGGAGTTGCATATTGAGCTCCACTTAATTTGTAGGATTGCTTGTGCACTTTGCCATGCCAGGCCTCATTAATCCGGACATGCATCATATTTGGTTGTGCATCATGTCATGCTTATGTGGTGGTTGTTTACTATGTTGTGTGCTTCTTTCCGATGTTTTCTTCTTCGGGTTGGTTCCGGTAACGTCGCGTTTGTGAGGACCCGTTCGTCTACGTCCGTTTGTCTTCTTCATGGACTCGTTCTTCTTCCTTGCGGGATTTCAGGCAAGATGACCATACCCTCGAAATCACTTCTATCTTTGCTTGCTAGTTGCTCGCTCTTTTGATATGCCTATGCTATGATACCTACCACTTGCTTATCATGCCTCCCATATTGTTGAACCAAGCCTCTAACCCACCTTGTCCTAGCAAATCATTGTTTGGCTATGTTACCGCTTTGCTCAGCCCCTCTTATAGCGTTGTTAGTTGCAGGTGAAGATTGAAGTTTGTTCCTCGTTGGAACATGGAGATGATGTTCCTTGTTGGAACATGTTTACCTGTTGGGATATCACAATATATCTTATTTAATTAATGCATCTATATACTTGGTAAAGGGTGGAAGGCTCGGCCTTATGCCTGGTGTTTTGTTCCACTCTTGCCGCCCTAGTTTCCGTCATATCGGTGTTATGTTCCCGGATTTTGCGTTCCTTACGCGGTTGGGCTATTATGGGAACCGCTTGACAGTTCGCCTTGAGTAAAACTCCTCCAGCAATGCCCAACATTGGTTTTACCATTTGCCACCTAGCCTTTTCCTTTCCCTTGGGAGTCGCGCTCCTGAGGGTCATCATTATTTTAACCCCCCCGGGCCAGTGCTCCTCTGAGTGTTGGTCCAAACTGTCAGCCGCCGGTGGCCACCAGGGGCAACTCTGGGCTGGCCTACGGGAAGTTTGGACAATCTGAGTGTGCCCTGAGAAAGAGATATGTGCAGCTCCTATTGGGATTTGTCGGTACATTCGGGGCGGTGTTGCTGGTTTAGTTTTACCCTGTCGAAATGTCTTGTAACCGGGATTCCGAGTCTGATCGGGACTTCCCGCTAGAAGGTCTATTCCTTCGTTGACCGTGAGAGCTTGTGATGGGCTAAGTTGGGACACCCCTGCAGGGATTTGAACTTTTGAAAGCCGTGCCCGCGGTTATGGGCAGATGGGAATTTGTTAATGTCCGGTTGTAGAAAACCTGAAGTTGACCTTATTTAAAATGCATCAACCGCGTGTGTAGCCATGATGGTCTCTTTCCGACGGAGTCCGGGAAGTGAACACGGTTGTTGGAATTATGCTTGACGTAGGTTGTTCTAGGATCACTTCTTGATCATAGTTGTATCGACCGTGCTTTGCCTTCTCTTCTCGCTCTCATTTGCGTACGTTAGCCACCATATATGCTAGTCGCTTGCTGCAGCTCCACCTCATATCTTGCCTTACCTATAAGCTTAAATAGTCTTGATCGCGAGGGTGCGAGATTGCTGAGTCCCCATGACTCACAGATACTTCCAAAACAAGCTTGCAGGTGCCGATGAGTCCGTGCAGATGACGCAACCAAGCTTAGGAGGAGCTCGATGAAGATCTTGTCCTTTATGTTGTTTCGTTCTAGTCGATCAGTAGTGGAGCCCACTTGGGGTCGATCGGGGATCTGTGTAGCATTTGGGGTAGTCTTCTTTTATTTTGGCTCCGTAGTCGGGCCTTGTTTGTAACTGGTTGATGTAATGCTTTATTTATGTATTTGTGTGAAGTGGTGATTGTAAGCCAACTACGTATCTGAAAGTGCAACTATCCCTAGGTGGTTTTGGTAATTCATAACAACATATAGCTCATTGAGCTAATGCTATTCCAAGATGATTATTTCAGGAAAGCTCAATGATTGGCATGGCATGGATGTGAAAGTGGAACCCTCAAAATGCTAAGGACAAAGGATTGGCTCAAGCTCAAAAGCTCAAGACTCTTCATTTTATATTTTAGTGATCCAAGATCACATTGAGTCTTTAGGAAAAGCCAATACTATCAAGGAGGGATGAGGTGTTGCTTAATGAGCCTCTTGCTTCATGTGCTTAGTGATATGCTCCAAAACCCTCAACTACTTTCCCATATCCACATATGACCTAAACCCTAAGCCAAACTCGGTCCTACCGATTCTTCCTATCCGGCGCCACCGAGTTTCACTTGTCATTAGCCACTGCCAAACCCTAGCAATTCGTTCCTACCGATAGGGATCTCGGTCTCACCGAGATGGGGTTGCAAACTCTCTGTTTCCCTTTCATAACTTTTCGGTCTCACCGAAAGAGCGAATCGGTCCCACCGAGATTGCAATGTAAACTCAGTGTTTCCCCTTTGTAACTTTTCGGTCTCACCGAGTTCCACTCGTTCTCACCGAAAGAGCAAATCGGTCCCACCGAGTTTGCCTGACCAACTCTCTGGTTAGCTGATTACCAAATTCGGTCTCACCGAGTTTGTGTAATCGGTCTCACCGAGATTAGGTTATGCCCAAACCCTAACCATATCGGTCCTACCGAGTTGCATGTCAGTCCCACCGAAAATCACTAACGGTCACAAGGTTTACATTTTTGGTCCGACCGAGCTTATTGATTCGGTCCCACCGAGATTGGAAA